>NC_092384.1:30381110-30697127 GCF_030028105.1 Mobula birostris | reverse complement strand
CGATGGGGCCACTTTGACCCCGATGGGCCACACTGACCCCGATGGGCCACACTCACCCCTATTGCCACACTGACTCTGATGGGCCACGCTGACCCCAATGGGCCTCACTGACCCCGATGGGGCCACACTGATTTCGATGGACACAGTGACCACTATGAGCCACCCTGACCTCAATGGGTCACACTGACCTCGATGGGGCACACTGACCCCGATGGGCCACACTGACTCCGATGGGCCACACTGACTCCGATGGGGCCACACTGACCCCAATCGGATACACTGACCCCGATGGGCCACACTCACCCCGATAGGGAACACTGACTCTGCTGGGACACACTGACCCCGATGGGGCACACTGACTGCGATGGGCCACACTGACCCCGATGGGCCACACTGGCCCCGATGGGGCACACTGACTCCGATGGGCCACACTGACCACGATGGACCACACTGACTGCGATGGGCCACACTGACTCCGATGGAAAACACTGACTCCGATTGTGCACGCTGACCTCGATGGGACACACTGACTCCGATGGGCCACACTAACTCCGATGAGGAACACTGACTCTGATGGGCCACACTGACCCTGATGGGGAACACTGATTCTAATGGGCCACACTGAACCCGATGGGCCACATTCACCCCGATGGGGCCACACTGACTCCAAAGGACACACTGACCCGATGGGCCACACTGACTCTGATGGGCCACACTGACCCCGATGGGACGCACTGACCCCAATGGGCCACACTGACTCCAATGGGGCCACACTGACCCCGATGGGGCACACTGACTGCGATGGGCCACACTGACTCCGATGGAACACACTGACTCCGATTGTGCACACTGACCTCGATGGGACACACTGACTCCGATGGGCCACACTAACTCCGATGGGGAATACTGACTCTGATGGGCCACACTGACCCCGATGGGGAACACTGATTCTGATGGGCCACACTGACCCCGATGGGGCCACACTGACTCCGATGGGGCACTCTGACTGCGATGGGCCACACTGACTCTAATGGGACACACTGACTCCGATGGGCCACACTGACTCCTATGGGGCCACACTGACCCCGATGGGGCCACTTTGACCCCGATGGGCCACACTGTCCCCAATGGGGAACACCGACTCCGCTGGGCCACACTGACCCCGATGGGACACACTGACCCCAACGGACGCACTGACCCCGATATGTCACACTGACTCCGATGGGGCACACTGACTCCGATGGGCCACACTGACCGCGATGGACCACACTGACCCCGATGGGACACACTGACTACGATGGGCCACATTGACTCTGATGGGACACACAGACTCCGATGGGACACCCTGACTCCGATGGGGCCACACTGACTCCGATGGACACAGTGACTCCGATGGGACACACTGACCACGATGGGCCACACTGACTCCGATGGGGTCACACTGACCCCGATGGGCCACACTCACCCCTATTGCCACACTGACTCTGATGGGCCACGCTGACCCCAATGGGCCTCACTGACCCCGATGGGGCCACACTGATTTCGATGGACACAGTAACCACTATGAGCCACCCTGACCTCAATGGGTCACACTGACCTCGATGGGGCACACTGACCCCGATGGGCCACACTGACTCCGATGGGCCACACTGACTCCGATGGGGCCACACTGACCCCAATCGGATACACTGACCCCGATGGGCCACACTCACCCCGATGGGGAACACTGACTCTGCTGGGACACACTGACCCCGATGGGGCACACTGACTGCGATGGGCCACACTGACCCCGATGGGCCACACTGGCCCCGATGGGGCACACTGACTCCGATGGGCCACACTGACCACGATGGACCACACTGACTGCGATGGGCCACACTGACTCCGATGGAAAACACTGACTCCGATTGTGCACGCTGACCTCGATGGGACACACTGACTCCGATGGGCCACACTAACTCCGATGAGGAACACTGACTCTGATGGGCCACACTGACCCCGATGGGGAACACTGATTCTAATGGGCCACATTCACCCCGATGGGGCCACACTGACTCCAAAGGACACACTGACCCGATGGGCCACACTGACTCTGATGGGCCACACTGACCCCGATGGGACGCACTGACCCCAATGGGCCACACTGACTCCAATGGGGCCACACTGACCCCGATGGGGCACACTGACTGCGATGGGCCACACTGACTCCGATGGAACACACTGACTCCGACTGTGCAAACTGACCTCGATGGGACACACTGACTCCGATGCGCCACACTAACTCCGATGAGGAACACGGACTCTGACGGGCCACACTGACCCCGATGGGGAACACTGATTCTGATGCGCCACACTGACCCCGATGGGCCACAGTCACCCCGATGGGGCCACACTGACTCCGAAGGACACACTGACCCGATGGGCCACACTGACTCTGATGGGCCACACTGACCCCGATCGGCCACACTGACTCTGATGGGGCGACACTTACCCTGATGGGACACACTGACTTCGATGGGGCACACTGACCCCGATGGGCCACACTGACTCCGATGGGCCACACTGACCGCGATGGACCACACTGACCCCGATGGGACACACTGACAACGATGGACCACACTGACCCCGATGGGGCACACTGACCCCGATGGGCCACACTGACTCCGATGGGCCACACTGACCGCGATTGACCACACTGACCCCGATGGGACACACACTGACCCCGATGGGCAACACTGACTCTGATGGGCCACACTGACCCCGATGGCCACACTGACTCTGATGGGGCCACACTTACCCCGATGGGGCACACTGACCACGATGGACCACACTGACCGCGATGGACCACACTGACCCCGATGGGACACACTGACTCCGATGGCCACATTGACTCCAATGGGGCCACACTGAACCCGATGGGCTACACTGACCCCGATGGGACACACTGACCCCGATGGGCCACACTGACCCCAATGGGCCACACTGACTCCCATGGGGCCACACTGACACCGATGGGCCACACTGACCCCGATGGGACCGCATTGACTCCGATGGGGCACACTGACTGCGATGGGCCACACTGACTCTGATGGGACACACTGACTCCGATGGGCCACACTGACTCCGATGGGCCACACTGACTCCTATGGGGCCACACTGACACCGATGGGCCACACTGACCCCGATGGGGCCACTTTGACCCCAATGGGCCACACTGACCCCGATGGGGAACACCGACTCCGCTGGGCCACACTGACCCCGATGGGACACACTGACCCCAACGGACGCACTGACCCCGATGTGTCACACTGACCCCGATGGGGCACACTGACTCCGATGGGCCACACTGACCGCGATGGACCACACTGACCCCGATGGGACACACTGACTACGATGGGCCACATTGACTCTGATGGGACACTCCGACTCCGATGGGACACCCTGACTCCGATGGGGCCACACTGACTCCGATGGACACAGTGAGTCCGATGGGACACACTGACCACGATGGGCCACACTCACCCCTATTGCCACACCGACTCTGATGGCCACGCTGACCCCAATGGGCCTCACTGACCCCGATGGGGCCACACTGATTTCGATGGACACAGTGACCCCTATGAGCCACCCTGACCTCAATGGGACACACTGACCTCGATGGGGCACACTGACCCCGATGGGCCACACTGACTCCGATGGGCCACACTGAATCCGATGGGGCCACACTGACTCTGCTGGGACACACTGACCCCGATGGGGCACACTGACTGCGATGGGCCACACTGACCCCGATGGGCCACACTGGCCCCGATGGGGCACACTGACTCCGATGGGCCACACTGACCACGATGGACCACACTGACTGCGATGGGCCACACTGACTCCGATGGAAAACACTGACTCCGATTGTGCACGCTGACCTCGATGGGACACACTGACTCCGATGGGCCACACTAACTCCGATGAGGAACACTGAATCTGATGGGCCACACTGACCCCGATGGGGAACACTGATTCTGATGGGCCACACTGACAACGATGGGCCACAGTCACCCCGATGGGGCCACACTGACTCCAAAGGACACACTGACCCGATGGGCCACACTGACTCTGATGGGCCACACTGACCCCGATGGGACACACTGACCCCAATGGGCCACACTGACTCCCATGGGGCCACACTGACCCCGATGGGGCACACTGACGGCGATCGGCCACACTGACTCCGATGGAACACACTGACTCCGATTGTGCACACTGGACCTCGATGGGACACACTGACTCCGATGGGCCACACTGACTCCGATGGGGAACACTGATTCTGATGGGCCACACTGACCCCGATGGGACACACTGACCCAAATGTGCCACACTGACTCCGAAGGGACCACACTGACCCCGATGGGCCACACTGACCCCTATGGGACCGCATTGACTCCGATGGGGCACACTGACTGCGATGGGCCACACTGACCGCGATGGACCACACTGACCGCGATGGGCCACACTGACTCCGATGGAACACACTGACTCCGATTGTGCACACTGACCTCGATGGGCCACACTGACCGCGATGGGCCACACTGACTCCGATGGAAGACACTGACTCCGCTTGTGCACACTGACCTCGATGGGACACACTGACTCCGATGGAAAACACTGACTCCGATTGTGCACGCTGACCTCGATGGGACACACTGACTCCGATGGGCCACACTAACTCCGATGAGGAACACTGACTCTGATGGGCCACACTGACCCCGATGGGGAACACTGATTCTAATGGGCCACATTCACCCCGATGGGGCCACACTGACTCCAAAGGACACACTGACCCGATGGGCCACACTGACTCTGATGGGCCACACTGACCCCGATGGGACGCACTCACCCCGATGGGGAACACTGACTCTGCTGGGACACACTGACCCCGATGGGGCACACTGACTGCGATCGGCCACACTGACCCCGATGGGCCACACTGGCCCCGATGGGGCACACTGACTCCGATGGGCCACACTGACCACGATGGACCACACTGACTGCGATGGGCCACACTGACTCCGATGGAACACACTGACTCCGATTGTGCACGCTGACCTCGATGGGACACACTGACTCTGATGGGCCACACTAACTCCGATGAGGAACACTGACTCTGATGGGCCACACTGACCCCGATGGGGAACACTGATTCTGATGGGCCACACTGACCCCGATGGGCCACACTCACCCCGATGGGGCCTCACTGACTCCGAAGGACACACTGACCCGATGGGCCACACTGACTCTGATGGGCCACACTGACCCCGATCGGCCACACTGACTCTGATGGGGCGACACTTACCCTGATGGGACACACTGACTCCGATGTGGCACACTGACCCCGATGGGCCACACTGACTCCGATGGGCCACACTGACCGCGATGGACCACACTGACCCCGATGGGACACACTGACAACGATGGACCACACTGACCCCGATGGGGCACACTGACCCCGATGGGCCACACTGACTCCGATGGGCCACACTGACCGCGATGGACCACACTGACCCTGATGGGACACACTGACTCCAATGGGCCACATTGACTCCAATGGGGCCACACTGTCCCCGATGGGCTACACTGACCCCGATGGGCAACACTGACTCTGATGGGCCACACTGACTCTGATGGGGCCACACTTACCCCGATGGGGCACTCTGACCACGATGGACCACACTGACCGCGATGGACCACACTGACCCGATGGACACACTGACTCCGATGGGCCACATTGACTCCAATGGGGCCACACTGACCCCGATGGGCCACACTGACCCCGATGGGGCCACTTTGACCCCGATGGGCCACACTGACCCCGATGGGCCACACTCACCCCTATTGCCACACTGACTCTGATGGGCCACGCTGACCCCAATGGGCCTCACTGACCCCGATGGGGCCACACTGATTTCGATGGACACAGTGACCACTATGAGCCACCCTGACCTCAATGGGTCACACTGACCTCGATGGGGCACACTGACCCCGGTGGGCCACACTGACTCCGATGGGGAACACTGATTCTAATGGGCCACACTGAACCCGATGGGCCACATTCACCCCGATGGGGCCACACTGACTCCAAAGGACACACTGACCCGATGGGCCACACTGACTCTGATGGGCCACACTGACCCCGATGGGACGCACTGACCCCAATGGGCCACACTGACTCCAATGGGGCCACACTGACCCCGATGGGGCACACTGACTGCGATGGGCCACACTGACTCCAATGGAACACACTGACTCCGATTGTGCACACTGACCTCGATGGGACACACTGACTCCGATGGGCCACACTAACTCCGATGGGTAATACTGACTCTGATGGGCCACACTGACCCCGATGGGGAACACTGATTCTGATGGGCCACACTGACCCCGATGGGACACACTGACCCAAATGTGCCACACTGACTCCGAAGGGACCACACTGACCCCGATGGGCCACACTGACCCCTATGGGGCCACACTGACTCCGATGGGGCACACTGACTGCGATGGGCCACACTGACTCTAATGGGACACACTGACTCCGATGGGCCACACTGACTCCTATGGGGCCACACTGACCCCGATGGGGCCACTTTGACCCCGATGGGCCACACTGTCCCCGATGGGGAACACCGACTCCGCTGGGCCACACTGACCCCGATGGGACACACTGACCCCAACGGACGCACTGACCCCGATGTGTCACACTGACCCCGATGGGGCACACTGACTCCGATGGGCCACACTGACCGCGATGGACCACACTGACCCCGATGGGACACACTGACTACGATGGGCCACATTGACTCTGATGGGACACACAGACTCCGATGGGACACCCTGACTCCGATGGGGCCACACTGACTCCGATGGACACAGTGACTCCGATGGGACACACTGACCCCGATGGGCCACACTCACCCCTATTGCCACACTGACTCTGATGGGCCACGCTGACCCCAATGGGCCTCACTGACCCCGATGGGGCCACACTGATTTCGATGGACACAGTGACCACTATGAGCCACCCTGACCTCAATGGGTCACACTGACCTCGATGGGGCACACTGACCCCGATGGGCCACACTGACTCCGATGGGCCACACTGACTCCGATGGGGCCACACTGACCCCAATCGGATACACTGACCCCGATGGGCCACACTCACCCCGATGGGGAACACTGACTCTGCTGGGACACACTGACCCCGATGGGGCACACTGACTGCGATGGGCCACACTGACCCCGATGGGCCACACTGGCCCCGATGGGGCACACTGACTCCGATGGGCCACACTGACCACGATGGACCACACTGACTGCGATGGGCCACACTGACTCCGATGGAAAACACTGACTCCGATTGTGCACGCTGACCTCGATGGGACACACTGACTCCGATGGGCCACACTAACTCTGATGAGGAACACTGACTCTGATGGGCCACACTGACCCCGATGGGGAACACTGATTCTAATGGGCCACATTCACCCCGATAGGGCCACACTGACTCCAAAGGACACACTGACCCGATGGGCCACACTGACTCTGATGGGCCACACTGACCCCGATGGGACGCACTGACCCCAATGGGCCACACTGACTCTGATGGGCCACACTGACCCCGATGGGGCACACTGACCCCGATGGGCCACACTGACTCCGATGGGCCACACTGACCGCGATGGACCACACTGACCCCGATGGGACACACTGACTCCAATGGGCCACATTGACTCCAATGGGGCCACACTGACCCCGATGGGCTACACTGACCCCGATGGGCAACACTGACTCTGATGGGCCACACTGACTCTGATGGGGCCACACTTACCCCGATGGGGCACTCTGACCACGATGGACCACACTGACCGCGATGGACCACACTGACCCCGATGGGACACACTGACTCCGATGGGCCACATTGACTCCAATGGGGCCACACTGACCCCGATGGGCTACACTGACCCCGATGGGACACACTGACCCCGATGGGCCACACTGACCCCAATGGGCCACACTGACTCCCATGGGGCCACACTGACCCTGATGGGCCACACTGACCCCGATGTGACCGCATTGACTCCGATGGGGCACACTGACTGCGATGGGCCACACTGACTCTAATGGGACACACTGACTCCGATGGGCCACACTGACTCCTATGGGGCCACACTGACACCGATGGGCCACACTGACCCTGATGGGGCCACTTTGACCCCGATGGGCCACACTGACCCCGATGGGCCACACTCACCCCGATGGGGCCTCACTGACTCCGAAGGACACACTGACCCGATGGGCCACACTGACTCTGATGGGCCACACTGACCCCGATCGGCCACACTGACTCTGATGGGGCGACACTTACCCTGATGGGACACACTGACTCCGATGGGGCACACTGACCCCGATGGGCCACACTGACTCCGATGGGCCACACTGACCGCGATGGACCACACTGACCCCGATGGGACACACTGACAACGATGGACCACACTGACCCCGATGGGGCACACTGACCCCGATGGGCCACACTGACTCCGATGGGCCACACTGACCGCGATGGACCACACTGACCCCGATGGGACACACTGACTCCAAAGGGCCACATTGACTCCAATGGGGCCACACTGACCCCGATGGGCTACACTGACCCCGATGGGCAACACTGACTCTGATGGGCCACACTGACTCTGATGGGGCCACACTTACCCCGATGGGGCACTCTGACCACGATGGACCACACTGACCACGATGGACCACACTGACCCCGATGGGACACACTGACTCCGATGGGCCACATTGACTCCAATGGGGCCACACTGACCCCGATGGGCTACACTGACCCCGATGGGACACACTGACCCCGATGGGCCACACTGACCCCAATGGGCCACACTGACTCCCATGGGGCCACACTGACCCTGATGGGCCACACTGACCCCGATGTGACCGCATTGACTCCGATGGGGCACACTGACTGCGATGGGCCACACTGACTCTAATGGGACACACTGACTCCGATGGGCCACACTGACTCCTATGGGGCCACACTGACACCGATGGGCCACACTGACCCCGATGGGGCCACTTTGACCCCGATGGGCCACACTGACCCCGATGGGCCACACTCACCCCTATTGCCACACTGACTCTGATGGGCCACGCTGACCCCAATGGGCCTCACTGACCCCGATGGGGCCACACTGATTTCGATGGACACAGTGACCACTATGAGCCACCCTGACCTCAATGGGTCACACTGACCTCGATGGGGCACACTGACTCCGATGGGCCACACTGACTCCGATGGGGCCACACTGACCCCAATCGGATACACTGACCCCGATGGGCCACACTCACCCCGATAGGGAACACTGACTCTGCTGGGACACACTGACCCCGATGGGGCACACTGACTGCGATGGGCCACACTGACCCCGATGGGCCACACTGGCCCCGATGGGGCACACTGACTCCGATGGGCCACACTGACCACGATGGACCACACTGACTGCGATGGGCCACACTGACTCCGATGGAAAACACTGACTCCGATTGTGCACGCTGACCTCGATGGGACACACTGACTCCGATGGGCCACACTAACTCCGATGAGGAACACTGACTCTGATGGGCCACACTGACCCCGATGGGGAACACTGATTCTGATGGGCCACACTGACCCCGATGGGCCACACTCACCCCGATGGGGCCTCACTGACTCCGAAGGACACACTGACCCGATGGGCCACACTGACTCTGATGGGCCACACTGACCCCGATCGGCCACACTGACTCTGATGGGGCGACACTTACCCTGATGGGACACACTGACTCCGATGGGGCACACTGACCCCGATGGGCCACACTGACTCCGATGGGCCACACTGACCGCGATGGACCACACTCACCCCGATGGGACACACTGACAACGATGGACCACACTGACCCCGATGGGGCACACTGACCCCGATGGGCCACACTGACTCCGATGGGCCACACTGACCGCGATGGACCACACTGACCCCGATGGGACACACTGACTCCAATGGGCCACATTGACTCCAATGGGGCCACACTGACCCCGATGGGCTACACTGACCCCGATGGGCAACACTGACTCTGATGGGCCACACTGACTCTGATGGGGCCACACTTACCCCGATGGGGCACTCTGACCACGATGGACCACACTGACCGCGATGGACCACACTGACCCCGATGGGACACACTGACTCCGATGGGCCACATTGACTCCAATGGGGCCACACTGACCCCGATGGGCTACACTGACCCCGATGGGACACACTGACCCCGATGGGCCACACTGACCCCAATGGGCCACACTGACTCCCATGGGGCCACACTGACCCTGATGGGCCACACTGACCCCGATGTGACCGCATTGACTCCGATGGGGCACACTGACTGCGATGGGCCACACTGACTCTAATGGTACACACTGACTCCGATGGGCCACACTGACTCCTATGGGGCCACACTGACACCGATGGGCCACACTGACCCCGATGGGGCCACTTTGACCCCGATGGGCCACACTGACCCCGATGGGCCACACTCACCCCTATTGCCACACTGACTCTGATGGGCCACGCTGACCCCAATGGGCCTCACTGACCCCGATGGGGCCACACTGATTTCGATGGACACAGTGACCACTATGAGCCACCCTGACCTCAATGGGTCACACTGACCTCGATGGGGCACACTGACCCCGATGGGCCACACTGACTCCGATGGGCCACACTGACTCCGATGGGGCCACACTGACCCCAATCGGATACACTGACCCCGATGGGCCACACTCACCCCGATAGGGAACACTGACTCTGCTGGGACACACTGACCCCGATGGGGCACACTGACTGCGATGGGCCACACTGACCCCGATGGGCCACACTGGCCCCGATGGGGCACACTGACTCCGATGGGCCACACTGACCACGATGGACCACACTGACTGCGATGGGCCACACTGACTCCGATGGAAAACACTGACTCCGATTGTGCACGCTGACCTCGATGGGACACACTGACTCCGATGGGCCACACTAACTCCGATGAGGAACACTGACTCTGATGGGCCACACTGAACCCGATGGGCCACATTCACCCCGATGGGGCCACACTGACTCCAAAGGACACACTGACCCGATGGGCCACACTGACTCTGATGGGCCACACTGACCCCGATGGGACGCACTGACCCCAATGGGCCACACTGACTCCAATGGGGCCACACTGACCCCGATGGGGCACACTGACTGCGATGGGCCACACTGACTCCGATGGAACACACTGACTCCGATTGTGCACACTGACCTCGATGGGACACACTGACTCCGATGGGCCACACTAACTCCGATGGGGAATACTGACTCTGATGGGCCACACTGACCCCGATGGGGAACACTGATTCTGATGGGCCACACTGACCCCGATGGGGCCACACTGACTCCGATGGGGCACTCTGACTGCGATGGGCCACACTGACTCTAATGGGACACACTGACTCCGATGGGCCACACTGACTCCCATGGGGCCACACTGACCCCGATGGGGCCACTTTGACCCCGATGGGCCACACTGTCCCCAATGGGGAACACCGACTCCGCTGGGCCACACTGACCCCGATGGGACACACTGACCCCAACGGACGCACTGACCCCGATATGTCACACTGACTCCGATGGGGCACACTGACTCCAATGGGCCACACTGACCGCGATGGACCACACTGACCCCGATGGGACACACTGACTACGATGGGCCACATTGACTCTGATGGGACACACAGACTCCGATGGGACACCCTGACTCCGATGGGGCCACACTGACTCCGATGGACACAGTGACTCCGATGGGACACACTGACCACGATGGGCCACACTGACTCCGATGGGGTCACACTGACCCCGATGGGCCACACTCACCCCTATTGCCACACTGACTCTGATGGGCCACGCTGACCCCAATGGGCCTCACTGACCCCGATGGGGCCACACTGATTTCGATGGACACAGTAACCACTATGAGCCACCCTGACCTCAATGGGTCACACTGACCTCGATGGGGCACACTGACCCCGATGGGCCACACTGACTCCGATGGGCCACACTGACTCCGATGGGGCCACACTGACCCCAATCGGATACACTGACCCCGATGGGCCACACTCACCCCGATGGGGAACACTGACTCTGCTGGGACACACTGACCCCGATGGGGCACAGTGACTGCGATGGGCCACACTGACCCCGATGGGCCACACTGGCCCCGATGGGGCACACTGACTCCGATGGGCCACACTGACCACGATGGACCACACTGACTGCGATGGGCCACACTGACTCCGATGGAAAACACTGACTCCGATTGTGCACGCTGACCTCGATGGGACACACTGACTCCGATGGGCCACACTAACTCCGATGAGGAACACTGACTCTGATGGGCCACACTGACCCCGATGGGGAACACTGATTCTAATGGGCCACATTCACCCCGATGGGGCCACACTGACTCCAAAGGACACACTGACCCGATGGGCCACACTGACTCTGATGGGCCACACTGACCCCGATGGGACGCACTGACCCCAATGGGCCACACTGACTCCAATGGGGCCACACTGACCCCGATGGGGCACACTGACTGCGATGGGCCACACTGACTCCGATGGAACACACTGACTCCGATTGTGCAAACTGACCTCGATGGGACACACTGACTCCGATGCGCCACACTAACTCCGATGAGGAACACGGACTCTGACGGGCCACACTGACCCCGATGGGGAACACTGATTCTGATGCGCCACACTGACCCCGATGGGCCACAGTCACCCCGATGGGGCCACACTGACTCCGAAGGACACACTGACCCGATGGGCCACACTGACTCTGATGGGCCACACTGACCCCGATCGGCCACACTGACTCTGATGGGGCGACACTTACCCTGATGGGACACACTGACTTCGATGGGGCACACTGACCCCGATGGGCCACACTGACTCCGATGGGCCACACTGACCGCGATGGACCACACTGACCCCGATGGGACACACTGACAACGATGGACCACACTGACCCCGATGGGGCACACTGACCCCGATGGGCCACACTGACTCCGATGGGCCACACTGACCGCGATTGACCACACTGACCCCGATGGGACACACTGACCCCGATGGGCAACACTGACTCTGATGGGCCACACTGACCCCGATGGGCCACACTGACTCTGATGGGGCCACACTTACCCCGATGGGGCACACTGACCACGATGGACCACACTGACCGCGATGGACCACACTGACCCCGATGGGACACACTGACTCCGATGGGCCACATTGACTCCAATGGGGCCACACTGAACCCGATGGGCTACACTGACCCCGATGGGACACACTGACCCCGATGGGCCACACTGACCCCAATGGGCCACACTGACTCCCATGGGGCCACACTGACACCGATGGGCCACACTGACCCCGATGGGACCGCATTGACTCCGATGGGGCACACTGACTGCGATGGGCCACACTGACTCTGATGGGACACACTGACTCCGATGGGCCACACTGACTCCGATGGGCCACACTGACTCCTATGGGGCCACACTGACACCGATGGGCCACACTGACCCCGATGGGGCCACTTTGACCCCAATGGGCCACACTGACCCCGATGGGGAACACCGACTCCGCTGGGCCACACTGACCCCGATGGGACACACTGACCCCAACGGACGCACTGACCCCGATGTGTCACACTGACCCCGATGGGGCACACTGACTCCGATGGGCCACACTGACCGCGATGGACCACACTGACCCCGATGGGACACACTGACTACGATGGGCCACATTGACTCTGATGGGACACACCGACTCCGATGGGACACCCTGACTCCGATGGGGCCACACTGACTCCGATGGACACAGTGAGTCCGATGGGACACACTGACCACGATGGGCCACACTCACCCCTATTGCCACACCGACTCTGATGGGCCACGCTGACCCCAATGGGCCTCACTGACCCCGATGGGGCCACACTGATTTCGATGGACACAGTGACCCCTATGAGCCACCCTGACCTCAATGGGACACACTGACCTCGATGGGGCACACTGACCCCGATGGGCCACACTGACTCCGATGGGCCACACTGAATCCGATGTGGCCACACTGACTCTGCTGGGACACACTGACCCCGATGGGGCACACTGACTGCGATGGGCCACACTGACCCCGATGGGCCACACTGGCCCCGATGGGGCACACTGACTCCGATGGGCCACACTGACCACGATGGACCACACTGACTGCGATGGGCCACACTGACTCCGATGGAAAACACTGACTCCGATTGTGCACGCTGACCTCGATGGGACACACTGACTCCGATGGGCCACACTAACTCCGATGAGGAACACTGAATCTGATGGGCCACACTGACCCCGATGGGGAACACTGATTCTGATGGGCCACACTGACAACGATGGGCCACAGTCACCCCGATGGGGCCACACTGACTCCAAAGGACACACTGACCCGATGGGCCACACTGACTCTGATGGGCCACACTGACCCCGATGGGACACACTGACCCCAATGGGCCACACTGACTCCCATGGGGCCACACTGACCCCGATGGGGCACACTGACCGCGATGGGCCACACTGACTCCGATGGAACACACTGACTCCGATTGTGCACACTGACCTCGATGGGACACACTGACTCCGATGGGCCACACTGACTCCGATGGGGAACACTGATTCTGATGGGCCACACTGACCCCGATGGGACACACTGACCCAAATGTGCCACACTGACTCCGAAGGGACCACACTGACCCCGATGGGCCACACTGACCCCTATGGGACCGCATTGACTCCGATGGGGCACACTGACTGCGATGGGCCACACTGACCGCGATGGACCACACTGACCGCGATGGGCCACACTGACTCCGATGGAACACACTGACTCCGATTGTGCACACTGACCTCGATGGGCCACACTGACCGCGATGGGCCACACTGACTCCGATGGAAGACACTGACTCCGCTTGTGCACACTGACCTCGATGGGACACACTGACTCCGATGGAAAACACTGACTCCGATTGTGCACGCTGACCTCGATGGGACACACTGACTCCGATGGGCCACACTAACTCCGATGAGGAACACTGACTCTGATGGGCCACACTGACCCCGATGGGGAACACTGATTCTAATGGGCCACATTCACCCCGATGGGGCCACACTGACTCCAAAGGACACACTGACCCGATGGGCCACACTGACTCTGATGGGCCACACTGACCCCGATGGGACGCACTCACCCCGATGGGGAACACTGACTCTGCTGGGACACACTGACCCCGATGGGGCACACTGACTGCGATCGGCCACACTGACCCCGATGGGCCACACTGGCCCCGATGGGGCACACTGACTCCGATGGGCCACACTGACCACGATGGACCACACTGACTGCGATGGGCCACACTGACTCCGATGGAACACACTGACTCCGATTGTGCACGCTGACCTCGATGGGACACACTGACTCCGATGGGCCACACTAACTCCGATGAGGAACACTGACTCTGATGGGCCACACTGACCCCGATGGGGAACACTGATTCTGATGGGCCACACTGACCCCGATGGGCCACACTCACCCCGATGGGGCCTCACTGACTCCGAAGGACACACTGACCCGATGGGCCACACTGACTCTGATGGGCCACACTGACCCCGATCGGCCACACTGACTCTGATGGGGCGACACTTACCCTGATGGGACACACTGACTCCGATGTGGCACACTGACCCCGATGGGCCACACTGACTCCGATGGGCCACACTGACCGCGATGGACCACACTGACCCCGATGGGACACACTGACAACGATGGACCACACTGACCCCGATGGGGCACACTGACCCCGATGGGCCACACTGACTCCGATGGGCCACACTGACCGCGATGGACCACACTGACCCTGATGGGACACACTGACTCCAATGGGCCACATTGACTCCAATGGGGCCACACTGTCCCCGATGGGCTACACTGACCCCGATGGGCAACACTGACTCTGATGGGCCACACTGACTCTGATGGGGCCACACTTACCCCGATGGGGCACTCTGACCACGATGGACCACACTGACCGCGATGGACCACACTGACCCCGATGGGACACACTGACTCCGATGGGCCACATTGACTCCAATGGGGCCACACTGACCCCGATGGGCCACACTGACCCCGATGGGGCCACTTTGACCCCGATGGGCCACACTGACCCCGATGGGCCACACTCACCCCTATTGCCACACTGACTCTGATGGGCCACGCTGACCCCAATGGGCCTCACTGACCCCGATGGGGCCACACTGATTTCGATGGACACAGTGACCACTATGAGCCACCCTGACCTCAATGGGTCACACTGACCTCGATGGGGCACACTGACCCCGGTGGGCCACACTGACTCCGATGGGGAACACTGATTCTAATGGGCCACACTGAACCCGATGGGCCACATTCACCCCGATGGGGCCACACTGACTCCAAAGGACACACTGACCCGATGGGCCACACTGACTCTGATGGGCCACACTGACCCCGATGGGACGCACTGACCCCAATGGGCCACACTGACTCCAATGGGGCCACACTGACCCCGATGGGGCACACTGACTGCGATGGGCCACACTGACTCCGATGGAACACACTGACCTCGATGGGACACACTGACTCCGATGGGCCACACTAAATCCGATGGGTAATACTGACTCTGATGGGCCACACTGACCCCGATGGGGCACACTGACTGCGATGGGCCACACTGACCCCGATGGGCCACACTGGCCCCGATGGGGCACACTGACTCCGATGGGCCACACTGACCACGATGGACCACACTGACTGCGATGGGCCACACTGACTCCGATGGAAAACACTGACTCCGATTGTGCACGCTGACCTCGATGGGACACACTGACTCCGATGGGCCACACTAACTCCGATGAGGAACACTGAATCTGATGGGCCACACTGACCCCGATGGGGAACACTGATTCTGATGGGCCACACTGACAACGATGGGCCACAGTCACCCCGATGGGGCCACACTGACTCCAAAGGACACACTGACCCGATGGGCCACACTGACTCTGATGGGCCACACTGACCCCGATGAGACACACTGACCCCAATGGGCCACACTGACTCCCATGGGGCCACACTGACCCCGATGGGGCACACTGACCGCGATGGGCCACACTGACTCCGATGGAACACACTGACTCCGATTGTGCACACTGACCTCGATGGGACACACTGACTCCGATGGGCCACACTGACTCCGATGGGGAACACTGATTCTGATGGGCCACACTGACCCCGATGGGACACACTGACCCAAATGTGCCACACTGACTCCGAAGGGACCACACTGACCCCGATGGGCCACACTGACCCCTATGGGACCGCATTGACTCCGATGGGGCACACTGACTGCGATGGGCCACACTGACCGCGATGGACCACACTGACCGCGATGGGCCACACTGACTCTGATGGAACACACTGACTCCGATTGTGCACACTGACCTCGATGGGCCACACTGACCGCGATGGGCCACACTGACTCCGATGGAAGACACTGACTCCGCTTGTGCACACTGACCTCGATGGGACACACTGACTCCGATGGAAAACACTGACTCCGATTGTGCACGCTGACCTCGATGGGACACACTGACTCCGATGGGCCACACTAACTCCGATGAGGAACACTGACTCTGATGGGCCACACTGACCCCGATGGGGAACACTGATTCTAATGGGCCACATTCACCCCGATGGGGCCACACTGACTCCAAAGGACACACTGACCCGATGGGCCACACTGACTCTGATGGGCCACACTGACCCCGATGGGACGCACTCACCCCGATGGGGAACACTGACTCTGCTGGGACACACTGACCCCGATGGGGCACACTGACTGCGATCGGCCACACTGACCCCGATGGGCCACACTGGCCCCGATGGGGCACACTGACTCCGATGGGCCACACTGACCACGATGGACCACACTGACTGCGATGGGCCACACTGACTCCGATGGAACACACTGACTCCGATTGTGCACGCTGACCTCGATGGGACACACTGACTCCGATGGGCCACACTAACTCCGATGAGGAACACTGACTCTGATGGGCCACACTGACCCCGATGGGGAACACTGATTCTGATGGGCCACACTGACCCCGATGGGCCACACTCACCCCGATGGGGCCTCACTGACTCCGAAGGACACACTGACCCGATGGGCCACACTGACTCTGATGGGCCACACTGACCCCGATCGGCCACACTGACTCTGATGGGGCGACACTTACCCTGATGGGACACACTGACTCCGATGTGGCACACTGACCCCGATGGGCCACACTGACTCCGATGGGCCACACTGACCGCGATGGACCACACTGACCCCGATGGGACACACTGACAACGATGGACCACACTGACCCCGATGGGGCACACTGACCCCGATGGGCCACACTGACTCCGATGGGCCACACTGACCGCGATGGACCACACTGACCCTGATGGGACACACTGACTCCAATGGGCCACATTGACTCCAATGGGGCCACACTGTCCCCGATGGGCTACACTGACCCCGATGGGCAACACTGACTCTGATGGGCCACACTGACTCTGATGGGGCCACACTTACCCCGATGGGGCACTCTGACCACGATGGACCACACTGACCGCGATGGACCACACTGACCCCGATGGGACACACTGACTCCGATGGGCCACATTGACTCCAATGGGGCCACACTGACCCCGATGGGCCACACTGACCCCGATGGGGCCACTTTGACCCCGATGGGCCACACTGACCCCGATGGGCCACACTCACCCCTATTGCCACACTGACTCTGATGGGCCACGCTGACCCCAATGGGCCTCACTGACCCCGATGGGGCCACACTGATTTCGATGGACACAGTGACCACTATGAGCCACCCTGACCTCAATGGGTCACACTGACCTCGATGGGGCACACTGACCCCGGTGGGCCACACTGACTCCGATGGGGAACACTGATTCTAATGGGCCACACTGAACCCGATGGGCCACATTCACCCCGATGGGGCCACACTGACTCCAAAGGACACACTGACCCGATGGGCCACACTGACTCTGATGGGCCACACTGACCCCGATGGGACGCACTGACCCCAATGGGCCACACTGACTCCAATGGGGCCACACTGACCCCGATGGGGCACACTGACTGCGATGGGCCACACTGACTCCGATGGAACACACTGACTCCGATTGTGCACACTGACCTCGATGGGACACACTGACTCCGATGGGCCACACTAAATCCGATGGGTAATACTGACTCTGATGGGCCACACTGACCCCGATGGGGAACACTGATTCTGATGGGCCACACTGACCCCGATGGGACACACTGACCCAAATGTGCCACACTGACTCCGAAGGGACCACACTGACCCCGATGGGCCACACTGACCCCTATGGGGCCACACTGACTCCGATGGGGCACACTGACTGCGATGGGCCACACTGACTCTAATGGGACACACTGACTCCGATGGGCCACACTGACTCCTATGGGGCCACACTGACCCCGATGGGGCCACTTTGACCCCGATGGGCCACACTGTCCCCGATGGGGAACACCGACTCCGCTGGGCCACACTGACCCCGATGGGACACACTGACCCCAACGGACGCACTGACCCCGATGTGTCACACTGACCCCGATGGGGCACACTGACTCCGATGGGCCACACTGACCGCGATGGACCACACTGACCCCGATGGGACACACTGACTACGATGGGCCACATTGACTCTGATGGGACACACAGACTCCGATGGGACACCCTGACTCCGATGGGGCCACACTGACTCCGATGGACACAGTGACTCCGATGGGACACACTGACCCCGATGGGCCACACTCACCCCTATTGCCACACTGACTCTGATGGGCCACGCTGACCCCAATGGGCCTCACTGACCCCGATGGGGCCACACTGATTTCGATGGACACAGTGACCACTATGAGCCACCCTGACCTCAATGGGTCACACTGACCTCGATGGGGCACACTGACCCCGATGGGCCACACTGACTCCGATGGGCCACACTGACTCCGATGGGGCCACACTGACCCCAATCGGATACACTGACCCCGATGGGCCACACTCACCCCGATGGGGAACACTGACTCTGCTGGGACACACTGACCCCGATGGGGCACACTGACTGCGATGGGCCACACTGACCCCGATGGGCCACACTGGCCCCGATGGGGCACACTGACTCCGATGGGCCACACTGACCACGATGGACCACACTGACTGCGATGGGCCACACTGACTCCGATGGAAAACACTGACTCCGATTGTGCACGCTGACCTCGATGGGACACACTGACTCCGATGGGCCACACTAACTCTGATGAGGAACACTGACTCTGATGGGCCACACTGACCCCGATGGGGAACACTGATTCTAATGGGCCACATTCACCCCGATAGGGCCACACTGACTCCAAAGGACACACTGACCCGATGGGCCACACTGACTCTGATGGGCCACACTGACCCCGATGGGACGCACTGACCCCAATGGGCCACACTGACTCCAATGGGGCCACACTGACCCCGATGGGGCACACTGACTGCGATGGGCCACACTGACTCCGATGGAACACACTGACTCCGATTGTGCAAACTGACCTCGATGGGACACACTGACTCCGATGCGCCACACTAACTCCGATGAGGAACACGGACTCTGACGGGCCACACTGACCCCGATGGGGAACACTGATTCTGATGCACCACACTGACCCCGATGGGCCACAGTCACCCCGATGGGGCCACACTGACTCCGAAGGACACACTGACCCGATGGGCCACACTGACTCTGATGGGCCACACTGACCCCGATCGGCCACACTGACTCTGATGGGGCGACACTTACCCTGATGGGACACACTGACTTCGATGGGGCACACTGACCCCGATGGGCCACACTGACTCCGATGGGCCACACTGACCGCGATGGACCACACTGACCCCGATGGGACACACTGACAACGATGGACCACACTGACCCCGATGGGGCACACTGACCCCGATGGGCCACACTGACTCTGATGGGGCCACACTTACCCCGATGGGGCACACTGACCACGATGGACCACACTGACCGCGATGGACCACACTGACCCCGATGGGACACACTGACTCCGATGGGCCACATTGACTCCAATGGGGCCACACTGAACCCGATGGGCTACACTGACCCCGATGGGACACACTGACCCCGATGGGCCACACTGACCCCAATGGGCCACACTGACTCCCATGGGGCCACACTGACACCGATGGGCCACACTGACCCCGATGGGACCGCATTGACTCCGATGGGGCACACTGACTGCGATGGGCCACACTGACTCTGATGGGACACACTGACTCCGATGGGCCACACTGACTCCGATGGGCCACACTGACTCCTATGGGGCCACACTGACACCGATGGGCCACACTGACCCCGATGGGGCCACTTTGACCCCAATGGGCCACACTGACCCCGATGGGGAACACCGACTCCACTGGGCCACACTGACCCCGATGGGACACACTGACCCCAACGGACGCACTGACCCCGATGTGTCACACTGACCCCGATGGGGCACACTGACTCCGATGGGCCACACTGACCGCGATGGACCACACTGACCCCGATGGGACACACTGACTACGATGGGCACACTGACTCCGATGGACACAGTGACTCCGATGGGACACACTGACCACGATGGGCCACACTCACCCCTATTGCCACACTGACTCTGATGGGCCACGCTGACCCCAATGGGCCTCACTGACCCCGATGGGGCCACACTGATTTCGATGGACACAGTGACCCTTATGAGCCACCCTGACCTCAATGGGACACACTGACCTCGATGGGGCACACTGACCCCGATGGGCCACACTGACTCCGATGGGCCACACTGAATCCGATGGGGCCACACTGAATCCGATGGGGCCACACTGACTCTGCTGGGACACACTGACCCCGATGGGGCACACTGACTGCGATGGGCCACACTGACCCCGATGGGCCACACTGGCCCCGATGGGGCACACTGACTCCGATGGGCCACACTGACCACGATGGACCACACTGACTGCGATGGGCCACACTGACTCCGATGGAAAACACTGACTCCGATTGTGCACGCTGACCTCGATGGGACACACTGACTCCGATGGGCCACACTAACTCCGATGAGGAACACTGAATCTGATGGGCCACACTGACCCCGATGGGGAACACTGATTCTGATGGGCCACACTGACAACGATGGGCCATAGTCACCCCGATGGGGCCACACTGACTCCAAAGGACACACTGACCCGATGGGCCACACTGACTCTGATGGGCCACACTGACCCCGATGGGACACACTGACCCCAATGGGCCACACTGACTCCCATGGGGCCACACTGACCCCGATGGGGCACACTGACCGCGATGGGCCACACTGACTCCGATGGAACACACTGACTCCGATTGTGCACACTGACCTCGATGGGACACACTGACTCCGATGGGCCACACTGACTCCGATGGGGAACACTGATTCTGATGGGCCACACTGACCCCGATGGGACACACTGACCCAAATGTGCCACACTGACTCCGAAGGGACCACACTGACCCCGATGGGCCACACTGACCCCTATGGGACCGCATTGACTCCGATGGGGCACACTGACTGCGATGGGCCACACTGACCGCGATGGACCACACTGACCGCGATGGGCCACACTGACTCCGATGGAACACACTGACTCCGATTGTGCACACTGACCTCGATGGGCCACACTGACCGCGATGGGCCACACTGACTCCGATGGAAGACACTGACTCCGCTTGTGCACACTGACCTCGATGGGACACACTGACTCCGATGGAAAACACTGACTCCGATTGTGCACGCTGACCTCGATGGGACACACTGACTCCGATGGGCCACACTAACTCCGATGAGGAACACTGACTCTGATGGGCCACACTGACCCCGATGGGGAACACTGATTCTAATGGGCCACATTCACCCCGATGGGGCCACACTGACTCCAAAGGACACACTGACCCGATGGGCCACACTGACTCTGATGGGCCACACTGACCCCGATGGGACGCACTCACCCCGATGGGGAACACTGACTCTGCTGGGACACACTGACCCCGATGGGGCACACTGACTGCGATCGGCCACACTGACCCCGATGGGCCACACTGGCCCCGATGGGGCACACTGACTCCGATGGGCCACACTGACCACGATGGACCACACTGACTGCGATGGGCCACACTGACTCCGATGGAAAACACTGACTCCGATTGTGCACGCTGACCTCGATGGGACACACTGACTCCGATGGGCCACACTAACTCCGATGAGGAACACTGACTCTGATGGGCCACACTGACCCCGATGGGGAACACTGATTCTGATGGGCCACACTGACCCCGATGGGCCACACTCACCCCGATGGGGCCTCACTGACTCCGAAGGACACACTGACCCGATGGGCCACACTGACTCTGATGGGCCACACTGACCCCGATCGGCCACACTGACTCTGATGGGGCGACACTTACCCTGATGGGACACACTGACTCCGATGGGGCACACTGACCCCGATGGGCCACACTGACTCCGATGGGCCACACTGACCGCGATGGACCACACTGACCCCGATGGGACACACTGACAACGATGGACCACACTGACCCCGATGGGGCACACTGACCCCGATGGGCCACACTGACTCCGATGG
Organism: Mobula birostris; assembly: GCF_030028105.1. Classification (NCBI taxonomy): domain Eukaryota; kingdom Metazoa; phylum Chordata; class Chondrichthyes; order Myliobatiformes; family Myliobatidae; genus Mobula; species Mobula birostris. The sequence goes on along the minus strand of NC_092384.1, from coordinate 30,673,085 downwards.
GCCACACTGACCGCGATGGACCACACTGACCCCGATGGGACACACTGACTCCAAAGGGCCACATTGACTCCAATGGGGCCACACTGACCCCGATGGGCTACACTGACCCCGATGGGCAACACTGACTCTGATGGGCCACACTGACTCTGATGGGGCCACACTTACCCCGATGGGGCACTCTGACCACGATGGACCACACTGACCGCGATGGACCACACTGACCCCGATGGGACACACTGACTCCGATGGGCCACATTGACTCCAATGGGGCCACACTGACCCCGATGGGCTACACTGACCCCGATGGGACACACTGACCCCGATGGGCCACACTGACTCCCATGGGGCCACACTGACCCTGATGGGCCACACTGACCCCGATGTGACCGCATTGACTCCGATGGGGCACACTGACTGCGATGGGCCACACTGACTCTAATGGGACACACTGACTCCGATGGGCCACACTGACTCCTATGGGGCCACACTGACATCGATGGGCCACACTGACCCCGATGGGGCCACTTTGACCCCGATGGGCCACACTGACCCCGATGGGCCACACTCACCCCTATTGCCACACTGACTCTGATGGGCCACGCTGACCCCAATGGGCCTCACTGACCCCGATGGGGCCACACTGATTTCGATGGACACAGTGACCACTATGAGCCACCCTGACCTCAATGGGTCACACTGACCTCGATGGGGCACACTGACCCCGATGGGCCACACTGACTCCGATGGGCCACACTGACTCCGATGGGGCCACACTGACCCCAATCGGATACACTGACCCCGATGGGCCACACTCACCCCGATAGGGAACACTGACTCTGCTGGGACACACTGACCCCGATGGGGCACACTGACTGCGATGGGCCACACTGACCCCGATGGGCCACACTGGCCCCGATGGGGCACACTGACTCCGATGGGCCACACTGACCACGATGGACCACACTGACTGCGATGGGCCACACTGACTCCGATGGAAAACACTGACTCCGATTGTGCACGCTGACCTCGATGGGACACACTGACTCCGATGGGCCACACTAACTCCGATGAGGAACACTGAATCTGATGGGCCACACTGACCCCGATGGGGAACACTGATTCTGATGGGCCACACTGACAACGATGGGCCACAGTCACCCCGATGGGGCCACACTGACTCCAAAGGACACACTGACCCGATGGGCCACACTGACTCTGATGGGCCACACTGACCTCGATGGGACACACTGACTCCGATGGGCCACACTGACTCCTATGGGGAATACTGACTCTGATGGTCCACACTGACCCCGATGGGGAACACTGATTCTAATGGGCCACACTGAACCCGATGGGCCACATTCACCCCGATGGGGCCACACTGACTCCAAAGGACACACTGACCCGATGGGCCACACTGACTCTGATGGGCCACACTGACCCCGATGGGACGCACTGACCCCAATGGGCCACACTGACTCCAATGGGGCCACACTGACCCCGATGGGGCACACTGACTGCGATGGGCCACACTGACTCCGATGGAACACACTGACTCCGATTGTGCACACTGACCTCGATGGGACACACTGACTCCGATGGGCCACACTAACTCCGATGGGGAATACTGACTCTGATGGGCCACACTGACCCCGATGGGGAACACTGATTCTGATGGGCCACACTGACCCCGATGGGACACATTCACCCCGATGGGGCCACACTGACTCCAAAGGACACACTGACCCGATGGGCCACACTGACTCTGATGGGCCACACTGACCCCAATGGGACGCACTGACCCCAATGGGCCACACTGACTCCAATGGGGCCACACTGACCCCGATGGGGCACACTGACTGCGATGGGCCACACTGACTCCGATGGAACACACTGACTCCGATTGTGCACACTGACCTCGATGGGACACACTGACTCCGATGGGCCACACTAACTCCGATGGGGAATACTGACTCTGATGGGCCACACTGACCCCGATGGGGAACACTGATTCTGATGGGCCACACTGACCCCGATGGGACACACTGACCCAAATGTGCCACACTGACTCCGAAGGGACCACACTGACCCCGATGGGCCACACTGACCCCTATGGGGCCACACTGACTCCGATGGGGCACACTGACTGCGATGGGCCACACTGACTCTAATGGGACACACTGACTCCGATGGGCCACACTGACTCCTATGGGGCCACACTGACCCCGATGGGGCCACTTTGACCCCGATGGGCCACACTGACCCCGATGGGGAACACCGACTCCGCTGGGCCACACTGACCCCGATGGGACACACTGACCCCAACGGACGCACTGACCCCGATGTGTCACACTGACCCCGATGGGGCACACTGACTCCGATGGGCCACACTGACCGCGATGGACCACACTGACCCCGATGGGACACACTGACTACGATGGGCCACATTGACTCTGATGGGACACACAGACTCCGATGGGACTCCCTGACTCCGATGGGGCCACACTGACTCCGATGGACACAGTGACTCCGATGGGACACACTGACCACGATGGGCCACACTGACTCCGATGGGGTCACACTGACCCCGATGGGCCACACTCACCCCTATTGCCACACTGACTCTGATGGGCCACGCTGACCCCAATGGGCCTCACTGACCCCGATGGGGCCACACTGATTTCGATGGACACAGTGACCACTATGAGCCACCCTGACCTCAATGGGTCACACTGACCTCGATGGGGCACACTGACCCCGATGGGCCACACTGACTCCGATGGGCCACACTGACTCCGATGGGGCCACACTGACCCCAATCGGATACACTGACCCCGATGGGCCACACTCACCCCGATGGGGAACACTGACTCTGCTGGGACACACTGACCCCGATGGGGCACACTGACTGCGATGGGCCACACTGACCCCGATGGGCCACACTGGCCCCGATGGGGCACACTGACTCCGATGGGCCACACTGACCACGATGGACCACACTGACTGCGATGGGCCACACTGACTCCGATGGAAAACACTGACTCCGATTGTGCACGCTGACCTCGATGGGACACACTGACTCCGATGGGCCACACTAACTCCGATGAGGAACACTGAATCTGATGGGCCACACTGACCCCGATGGGGAACACTGATTCTGATGGGCCACACTGACAACGATGGGCCACAGTCACCCCGATGGGGCCACACTGACTCCAAAGGACACACTGACCCGATGGGCCACACTGACTCTGATGGGCCACACTGACCTCGATGGGACACACTGACTCCGATGGGCCACACTGACTCCTATGGGGAATACTGACTCTGATGGTCCACACTGACCCCGATGGGGAACACTGATTCTAATGGGCCACACTGAACCCGATGGGCCACATTCACCCCGATGGGGCCACACTGACTCCAAAGGACACACTGACCCGATGGGCCACACTGACTCTGATGGGCCACACTGACCCCGATGGGACGCACTGGCCCCAATGGGCCACACTGACTCCAATGGGGCCACACTGACCCCGATGGGGCACACTGACTGCGATGGGCCACACTGACTCCGATGGAACACACTGACTCCGATTGTGCACACTGACCTCGATGGGACACACTGACTCCGATGGGCCACACTAACTCCGATGGGGAATACTGACTCTGATGGGCCACACTGACCCCGATGGGGAACACTGATTCTGATGGGCCACACTGACCCCGATGGGACACACTGACCCAAATGTGCCACACTGACTCCGAAGGGACCACACTGACCCCGATGGGCCACACTGACCCCTATGGGGCCACACTGACTCCGATGGGGCACACTGACTGCGATGGGCCACACTGACTCTAATGGGACACACTGACTCCGATGGGCCACACTGACTCCTATGGGGCCACACTGACCCCGATGGGGCCACTTTGACCCCGATGGGCCACACTGACCCCGATGGGGAACACCGACTCCGCTGGGCCACACTGACCCCGATGGGACACACTGACCCCAACGGACGCACTGACCCCGATGTGTCACACTGACCCCGATGGGGCACACTGACTCCGATGGGCCACACTGACCGCGATGGACCACACTGACCCCGATGGGACACACTGACTACGATGGGCCACATTGACTCTGATGGGACACACAGACTCCGATGGGACACCCTGACTCCGATGGGGCCACACTGACTCCGATGGACACAGTGACTCCGATGGGACACACTGACCACGATGGGCCACACTGACTCCGATGGGGTCACACTGACCCCGATGGGCCACACTCACCCCTATTGCCACACTGACTCTGATGGGCCACGCTGACCCCAATGGGCCTCACTGACCCCGATGGGGCCACACTGATTTCGATGGACACAGTGACCACTATGAGCCACCCTGACCTCAATGGGTCACACTGACCTCGATGGGGCACACTGACCCCGATGGGCCACACTGACTCCGATGGGCCACACTGACTCCGATGGGGCCACACTGACCCCAATCGGATACACTGACCCCGATGGGCCACACTCACCCCGATGGGGAACACTGACTCTGCTGGGACACACTGACCCCGATGGGGCACACTGACTGCGATGGGCCACACTGACCCCGATGGGCCACACTGGCCCCGATGGGGCACACTGACTCCGATGGGCCACACTGACCACGATGGACCACTCTGACTGCGATGGGCCACACTGACTCCGATGGAAAACACTGACTCTGATTGTGCACGCTGACCTCGATGGGACACACTGACTCCGATGGGCCACACTAACTCCGATGAGGAACACTGACTCTGATGGGCCACACTGACCCCGATGGGGAACACTGATTCTAATGGGCCACATTCACCCCGATGGGGCCACACTGACTCCGAAGGACACACTGACCCGATGGGCCACACTGACTCTGATGGGCCACACTGACCCCGATGGGACGCACTGACCCCAATGGGCCACACTGACTCCAATGGGGCCACACTGACCCCGATGGGGCACACTGACTGCGATGGGCCACACTGACTCCGATGGAACACACTGACTCCGATTGTGCAAACTGACCTCGATGGGACACACTGACTCCGATGCGCCACACTAACTCCGATGAGGAACTCGGACTCTGACGGGCCACACTGACCCCGATGGGGAACACTGATTCTGATGCGCCACACTGACCCCGATGGGCCACAGTCACCCCGATGGGGCCACACTGACTCCGAAGGACACACTGACCCGATGGGCCACACTGACTCTGATGGGCCACACTGACCCCGATCGGCCACACTGACTCTGATGGGGCGACACTTACCCTGATGGGACACACTGACTTCGATGGGGCACACTGACCCCGATGGGCCACACTGACTCCGATGGGCCACACTGACCGCGATGGACCACACTGACCCCGATGGGACACACTGACAACGATGGACCACACTGACCCCGATGGGGCACACTGACCCCGATGGGCCACACTGACTCCGATGGGCCACACTGACCGCGATGGACCACACTGACCCCGATGGGACACACTGACCCCGATGGGCAACACTGACTCTGATGGGCCACACTGACCCCGATGGGCCACACTGACTCTGATGGGGCCACACTGACTCCCATGGGGCCACACTGACCCTGATGGGCCACACTGACCCCGATGTGACCGCATTGACTCCGATGGGGCACACTGACTGCGATGGGCCACACTGACTCTAATGGGACACACTGACTCCGATGGGCCACACTGACTCCTATGGGGCCACACTGACACCGATCGGCCACACTGACCCCGATGGGGCCACTTTGACCCCGATGGGCCACACTGACCCCGATGGGCCACACTCACCCCTATTGCCACACTGACTCTGATGGGCCACGCTGACCCCAATGGGCCTCACTGACCCCGATGGGGCCACACTGATTTCGATGGACACAGTGACCACTATGAGCCACCCTGACCTCAATGGGTCACACTGACCTCGATGGGGCACACTGACCCCGATGGGCCACACTGACTCCGATGGGCCACACTGACTCCGATGGGGCCACACTGACCCCAATCGGATACACTGACCCCGATGGGCCACACTCACCCCGATAGGGAACACTGACTCTGCTGGGACACACTGACCCCGATGGGGCACACTGACTGCGATGGGCCACACTGACCCCGATGGGCCACACTGGCCCCGATGGGGCACACTGACTCCGATGGGCCACACTGACCACGATGGACCACACTGACTGCGATGGGCCACACTGACTCCGATGGAAAACACTGACTCCGATTGTGCACGCTGACCTCGATGGGACACACTGACTCCGATGGGCCACACTAACTCCGATGAGGAACACTGAATCTGATGGGCCACACTGACCCCGATGGGGAACACTGATTCTGATGGGCCACACAGACAACGATGGGCCACAGTCACCCCGATGGGGCCACACTGACTCCAAAGGACACACTGACCCGATGGGCCACACTGACTCTGATGGGCCACACTGACCTCGATGGGACACACTGACTCCGATGGGCCACACTGACTCCTATGGGGAATACTGACTCTGATGGTCCACACTGACCCCGATGGGGAACACTGATTCTAATGGGCCACACTGAACCCGATGGGCCACATTTACCCCGATGGGGCCACACTGACTCCAAAGGACACACTGACCCGATGGGCCACACTGACTCTGATGGGCCACACTGACCCCGATGGGACGCACTGACCCCAATGGGCCACACTGACTCCAATGGGGCCACACTGACCCCGATGGGGCACACTGACTGCGATGGGCCACACTGACTCCGATGGAACACACTGACTCCGATTGTGCACACTGACCTCGATGGGACACACTGACTCCGATGGGCCACACTAACTCCGCTGGGGAATACTGACTCTGATGGGCCACACTGACCCCGATGGGGAACACTGATTCTGATGGGCCACACTGACCCCGATGGGACACACTGACCCAAATGTGCCACACTGACTCCGAAGGGACCACACTGACCCCGATGGGCCACACTGACCCCTATGGGGCCACACTGACTCCGATGGGGCACACTGACTGCGATGGGCCACACTGACTCTAATGGGACACACTGACTCCGATGGGCCACACTGACTCCTATGGGGCCACACTGACCCCGATGGGGCCACTTTGACCCCGATGGGCCACACTGACCCCGATGGGGAACACCGACTCCGCTGGGCCACACTGACCCCGATGGGACACACTGACCCCAATGGACGCACTGACCCCGATGTGTCACACTGACCCCGATGGGGCACACTGACTCCGATGGGCCACACTGACCGCGATGGACCACACTGACCCCGATGGGACACACTGACTACGATGGGCCACATTGACTCTGATGGGACACACAGACTCCGATGGGACACCCTGACTCCGATGGGGCCACACTGACTCCGATGGACACAGTGACTCCGATGGGACACACTGACCACGATGGGCCACACTGACTCCGATGGGGTCACACTGACCCCAATGGGCCACACTCACCCCTATTGCCACACTGACTCTGATGGGCCACGCTGACCCCAATGGGCCTCACTGACCCCGATGGGGCCACACTGATTTCGATGGACACAGTGACCACTATGAGCCACCCTGACCTCAATGGGTCACACTGACCTCGATGGGGCACACTGACCCCGATGGGCCACACTGACTCCGATGGGCCACACTGACTCCGATGGGGCCACACTGACCCCAATCGGATACACTGACCCCGATGGGCCACACTCACCCCGATGGGGAACACTGACTCTGCTGGGACACACTGACCCCGATGGGGCACACTGACTGCGATGGGCCACACTGACCCCGATGGGCCACACTGGCCCCGATGGGGCACACTGACTCCGATGGGCCACACTGACCACGATGGACCACACTGACTGCGATGGGCCACACTGACTCCGATGGAAAACACTGACTCCGATTGTGCACGCTGACCTCGATGGGACACACTGACTCCGATGGGCCACACTAACTCCGATGAGGAACACTGACTCTGATGGGCCACACTGACCCCGATGGGGAACACTGATTCTAATGGGCCACATTCACCCCGATGGGGCCACACTGACTCCGAAGGACACACTGACCCGATGGGCCACACTGACTCTGATGGGCCACACTGACCCCGATGGGACGCACTGACCCCAATGGGCCACACTGACTCCAATGGGGCCACACTGACCCCGATGGGGCACACTGACTGCGATGGGCCACACTGACACCGATGGAACACACTGACTCCGATTGTGCAAACTGACCTCGATGGGACACACTGACTCCGATGCGCCACACTAACTCCGATGAGGAACACGGACTCTGATGGGCCACACTGACCCCGATGGGGAACACTGATTCTGATGCGCCACACTGACGCCGATGGGCCACAGTCACCCCGATGGGGCCACACTGACTCCGAAGGACACACTGACCCGATGGGCCACACTGACTCTGATGGGCCACACTGACCCCGATCGGCCACACTGACTCTGATGGGGCGACACTTACCCTGATGGGACACACTGACTTCGATGGGGCACACTGACCCCGATGGGCCACACTGACTCCGATGGGCCACACTGACCGCGATGGACCACACTGACCCCGATGGGACACACTGACAACGATGGACCACACTGACCCCGATGGGGCACACTGACCCCGATGGGCCACACTGACTCCGATGGGCCACACTGACCGCGATGGACCACACTGACCCCGATGGGACACACTGACCCCGATGGGCAACACTGACTCTGATGGGCCACACTGACCCCGATGGGCCACACTGACTCTGATGGGGCCACACTGACTCCCATGGGGCCACACTGACCCTGATGGGCCACACTGACCCCGATGTGACCGCATTGACTCCGATGGGGCACACTGACTGCGATGGGCCACACTGACTCTAATGGGACACACTGACTCCGATGGGCCACACTGACTCCTATGGGGCCACACTGACACCGATCGGCCACACTGACCCCGATGGGGCCACTTTGACCCCGATGGGCCACACTGACCCCGATGGGCCACACTCACCCCTATTGCCACACTGACTCTGATGGGCCACGCTGACCCCAATGGGCCTCACTGACCCCGATGGGGCCACACTGATTTCGATGGACACAGTGACCACTATGAGCCACCCTGACCTCAATGGGTCACACTGACCTCGATGGGGCACACTGACCCCGATGGGCCACACTGACTCCGATGGGCCACACTGACTCCGATGGGGCCACACTGACCCCAATCGGATACACTGACCCCGATGGGCCACACTCACCCCGATAGGGAACACTGACTCTGCTGGGACACACTGACCCCGATGGGGCACACTGACTGCGATGGGCCACACTGACCCCGATGGGCCACACTGGCCCCGATGGGGCACACTGACTCCGATGGGCCACACTGACCACGATGGACCACACTGACTGCGATGGGCCACACTGACTCCGATGGAAAACACTGACTCCGATTGTGCACGCTGACCTCGATGGGACACACTGACTCCGATGGGCCACACTAACTCCGATGAGGAACACTGAATCTGATGGGCCACACTGACCCCGATGGGGAACACTGATTCTGATGGGCCACACAGACAACGATGGGCCACAGTCACCCCGATGGGGCCACACTGACTCCAAAGGACACACTGACCCGATGGGCCACACTGACTCTGATGGGCCACACTGACCTCGATGGGACACACTGACTCCGATGGGCCACACTGACTCCTATGGGGAATACTGACTCTGATGGTCCACACTGACCCCGATGGGGAACACTGATTCTAATGGGCCACACTGAACCCGATGGGCCACATTTACCCCGATGGGGCCACACTGACTCCAAAGGACACACTGACCCGATGGGCCACACTGACTCTGATGGGCCACACTGACCCCGATGGGACGCACTGACCCCAATGGGCCACACTGACTCCAATGGGGCCACACTGACCCCGATGGGGCACACTGACTGCGATTGTCCACACTGACTCCGATGGAACACACTGACTCCGATTGTGCACACTGACCTCGATGGGACACACTGACTCCGATGGGCCACACTAACTCCGCTGGGGAATACTGACTCTGATGGGCCACACTGACCCCGATGGGGAACACTGATTCTGATGGGCCACACTGACCCCGATGGGACACACTGACCCAAATGTGCCACACTGACTCCGAAGGGACCACACTGACCCCGATGGGCCACACTGACCCCTATGGGGCCACACTGACTCCGATGGGGCACACTGACTGCGATGGGCCACACTGACTCTAATGGGACACACTGACTCCGATGGGCCACACTGACTCCTATGGGGCCACACTGACCCCGATGGGGCCACTTTGACCCCGATGGGCCACACTGACCCCGATGGGGAACACCGACTCCGCTGGGCCACACTGACCCCGATGGGACACACTGACCCCAATGGACGCACTGACCCCGATGTGTCACACTGACCCCGATGGGGCACACTGACTCCGATGGGCCACACTGACCGCGATGGACCACACTGACCCCGATGGGACACACTGACTACGATGGGCCACATTGACTCTGATGGGACACACAGACTCCGATGGGACACCCTGACTCCGATGGGGCCACACTGACTCCGATGGACACAGTGACTCCGATGGGACACACTGACCACGATGGGCCACACTGACTCCGATGGGGTCACACTGACCCCAATGGGCCACACTCACCCCTATTGCCACACTGACTCTGATGGGCCACGCTGACCCCAATGGGCCTCACTGACCCCGATGGGGCCACACTGATTTCGATGGACACAGTGACCACTATGAGCCACCCTGACCTCAATGGGTCACACTGACCTCGATGGGGCACACTGACCCCGATGGGCCACACTGACTCCGATGGGCCACACTGACTCCGATGGGGCCACACTGACCCCAATCGGATACACTGACCCCGATGGGCCACACTCACCCCGATGGGGAACACTGACTCTGCTGGGACACACTGACCCCGATGGGGCACACTGACTGCGATGGGCCACACTGACCCCGATGGGCCACACTGGCCCCGATGGGGCACACTGACTCCGATGGGCCACACTGACCACGATGGACCACACTGACTGCGATGGGCCACACTGACTCCGATGGAAAACACTGACTCCGATTGTGCACGCTGACCTCGATGGGACACACTGACTCCGATGGGCCACACTAACTCCGATGAGGAACACTGACTCTGATGGGCCACACTGACCCCGATGGGGAACACTGATTCTAATGGGCCACATTCACCCCGATGGGGCCACACTGACTCCGAAGGACACACTGACCCGATGGGCCACACTGACTCTGATGGGCCACACTGACCCCGATGGGACGCACTGACCCCAATGGGCCACACTGACTCCAATGGGGCCACACTGACCCCGATGGGGCACACTGACTGCGATGGGCCACACTGACACCGATGGAACACACTGACTCCGATTGTGCAAACTGACCTCGATGGGACACACTGACTCCGATGCGCCACACTAACTCCGATGAGGAACACGGACTCTGACGGGCCACACTGACCCCGATGGGGAACACTGATTCTGATGCGCCACACTGACGCCGATGGGCCACAGTCACCCCGATGGGGCCACACTGACTCCGAAGGACACACTGACCCGATGGGCCACACTGACTCTGATGGGCCACACTGACCCCGATCGGCCACACTGACTCTGATGGGGCGACACTTACCCTGATGGGACACACTGACTTCGATGGGGCACACTGACCCCGATGGGCCACACTGACTCCGATGGGCCACACTGACCGCGATGGACCACACTGACCCCGATGGGACACACTGACAACGATGGACCACACTGACCCCGATGGGGCACACTGACCCCGATGGGCCACACTGACTCCGATGGGCCACACTGACCGCGATGGACCACACTGACCCCGATGGGACACACTGACCCCGATGGGCAACACTGACTCTGATGGGCCACACTGACCCCGATGGGACGCACTGACCCCAATGGGCCACACTGACTCCAATGGGGCCACACTGACCCCGATGGGGCACACTGACTGCGATGGGCCACACTGACTCCGATGGAACACACTGACTCCGATTGTGCAAACTGACCTCGATGGGACACACTGACTCCGATGCGCCACACTAACTCCGATGAGGAACACGGACTCTGACGGGCCACACTGACCCCGATGGGGAACACTGATTCTGATGCGCCACACTGACCCCGATGGGCCACAGTCACCCCGATGGGGCCACACTGACTCCGAAGGACACACTGACCCGATGGGCCACACTGACTCTGATGGGCCACACTGACCCCGATCGGCCACACTGACTCTGATGGGGCGACACTTACCCTGATGGGACACACTGACTTCGATGGGGCACACTGACCCCGATGGGCCACACTGACTCCGATGGGCCACACTGACCGCGATGGACCACACTGACCCCGATGGGACACACTGACAACGATGGACCACACTGACCCCGATGGGGCACACTGACCCCGATGGGCCACACTGACTCCGATGGGCCACACTGACCGCGATGGACCACACTGACCCCGATGGGACACACTGACCCCGATGGGCAACACTGACTCTGATGGGCCACACTGACCCCGATGGGCCACACTGACTCTGATGGGGCCACACTTACCCCGATGGGGCACACTGACCACGATTGACGACACTGACCGCGATGGACCACACTGACCCCGATGGGACACACTGACTCCGATGGGCCACATTGACTCCAATGGGGCCACACTGAACCCGATGGGCTACACTGACCCCGATGGGACACACTGACCCCGATGGGCCACACTGACCCCAATGGGCCACACTGACTCCCATGGGGTCACACTGACACCGATGGGCCACACTGACCCCGATGGGACCGCATTGACTCCGATGGGGCACACTGACTGCGATGGGCCACACTGACTCTGATGGGACGCACTGACTCCGATGGGCCACCCTGACTCCGATGGGCCACACTGACTCCTATGGGGCCACACTGACACCGATGGGCCACACTGACCCCGATGGGGCCACTTTGATCCCAATGGGCCACACTGACACCGATGGGGAACACCGACTCCGCTGGGCCACACTGACCCCGATGGGACACACTGACCCCAACGGACGCACTGACCCCGATGTGTCACACTGACCCCGATGGGGCACACTGACTCCGATGGGCCACACTGACCGCGATGGACCACACTGACCCCGATGGGACACACTGACTACGATGGGCCACATTGACTCTGATGGGACACACCGACTCCGATGGGACACCCTGACTCCGATGGGGCCACACTGACTCCGATGGACACAGTGACTCCGATGGGACACACTGACCACGATGGGCCACACTCACCCCTATTGCCACACTGACTCTGATGGGCCACGCTGACCCCAATGGGCCTCACTGACCCCGATGGGGCCACACTGATTTCGATGGACACAGTGACCCCTATGAGCCACCCTGACCTCAATGGGACACACTGACCTCGATGGGGCACACTGACCCCGATGGGCCACACTGACTCCGATGGGCCACACTGAATCCGATGGGGCCACACTGACTCTACTGGGACACACTGACCCCGATGGGGCACACTGACTGCGATGGGCCACACTGACCCCGATGGGCCACACTGGCCCCGATGGGGCACACTGACTCCGATGGGCCACACTGACCACGATGGACCACACTGACTGCGATGGGCCACACTGACTCCGATGGAAAACACTGACTCCGATTGTGCACGCTGACCTCGATGGGACACACTGACTCCGATGGGCCACACTAACTCCGATGAGGAACACTGAATCTGATGGGCCACACTGACCCCGATGGGGAACACTGATTCTGATGGGCCACACTGACAACGATGGGCCACAGTCACCCCGATGGGGCCACACTGACTCCAAAGGACACACTGACCCGATGGGCCACACTGACTCTGATGGGCCACACTGACCCCGATGGGACACACTGACCCCAATGGACAACACTGACTCCCATGGGGCCACACTGACCCCGATGGGGCACACTGACCGCGATGGGCCACACTGACTCCGATGGAACACACTGACTCCGATTGTGCACACTGACCTCGATGGGCCACACTGACTCCGATGGGCCACACTGACTCCGATGGGGAACACTGATTCTGATGGGCCACACTGACCCCGATGGGACACACTGACCCAAATGTGCCACACTGACTCCGAAGGGACCACACTGACCCCGATGGGCCACACTGACCCCTATGGGACCGCATTGGCTCCGATGGGGCACACTGACTGTGATGGGCCACACTGACCGCGATGGACCACACTGACCGCGATGGGCCACACTGACTCCGATGGAACACACTGACTCCGATTGTGCACACTGACCTCGATGGGCCACACTGACCGCGATGGGCCACACTGACTCCGATGGAAGACACTGACTCCGCTTGTGCACACTGACCTCGATGGGACACACTGACTCCGATGGAACACACTGACCCGATGGGCCACACTGACTCCGATGTGACACACTGACCCCGATGGGCCACACTGACCCCAATGGGCCACACTGACTCCCATGGGGCCACACTGACCCCGATGGGCCACACTGACCCCGATGGGACCGCATTGAGTCCGATGGGGCACACTGACTGCGATGGGCCACACTGACTCTGATGTCACACACCGATGGGACACACTGACTCCGATGGGCCACACTGACTCCTATGGGGCCACACTGACACCGATGGGCCACACTGACCCCGATGGGACACACTGACCCCGATGAGCCACACTGACCCCAATGGGCCACACTGACTCCCATGGGGCCACACTGACACCGATGGGCCACACTGACCCCGATGGGACCGCTTTGACTCCGATGGGGCACACTGACTGCGATGGGCCAGACTGACTCTGATGGGACACACTGACTCCGATGGGCCACACTGACTCCGATGGGACACACTGACTCCTATGGGGCCACACTGACACCGATGGGCCACACTGACCCCGATGGGGCCACTTTGACCCCAATGGGCCACACTGACCCCGATTGGGAACACCGACTCCGCTGGGCCACACTGACCCCGATGGGACACACTGACCCCAACGGACGCACTGACCCCGATGTGTCACACTGACCCCGATGGGGCACACTGACTCCGATGGGCCACACTGACCGCGATGGACCACACTGACCCCGATGGGACACACTGACTACGATGGGCCACATTGACTCTGATGGGACACACCGACTCCGATGGGACACCCTGACTCCGATGGGGCCACACTGACTCCGATGGACACAGTGACTCTGATGGGACACACTGACCACGATGGGCCACACTCACCCCTATTGCCACACTGACTCTGATGGGCCACGCTGACCCCAATGGGCCTCACTGACCCCGATGGGGCCACACTGATTTCGATGGACACAGTGACCCCTATGAGCCACCCTGACCTCAATGGGACACACTGACCTCGATGGGGCACACTGACCCCGATGGGCCACACTGACTCCCATGGGCCACACTGAATCCGATGGGGCCACACTGACTCTGCTGGGACACACTGACCCCGATGGGGCACACTGACTGCGATGGGCCACACTGACCCCGATGGGCCACACTGGCCCCGATGGGGCACACTGACTCCGATGGGCCACACTGACCACGATGGACCACACTGACTGCGATGGGCCACACTGACTCCAATGGAAAACACTGACTCCGATTGTGCACGCTGACCTCGATGGGACACACTGACTCCGATGGGCCACACCAACTCCGATGAGGAACACTGAATCTGATGGGCCACACTGACCCCGAATGGGGAACACTGATTCTGATGGGCCACACTGACAACGATGGGCCACAGTCACCCCGATGGGGCCACACTGACTCCAAAGGACACACTGACCCGATGGGGCACACTGACTGCGATGGGCCACACTGACCCCGATGGGCCACACTGGCCCCGATGGGGCACACTGACTCCGATGGGCCACACTGACCACGATGAACCACACTGACTGCGATGGGCCACACTGACTCCGATGGAAAACACTGACTCCGATTGTGCACGCTGACCTCGATGGGACACACTGACTCCGATGGGCCACACCAACTCCGATGAGGAACACTGAATCTGATGGGCCACACTGACCCCGATGGGGAACACTGATTCTGATGGGCCACACTGACAACGATGGGCCACAGTCACCCCGATGGGGCCACACTGACTCCAAAGGACACACTGACCCGATGGGCCACACTGACTCTGATGGGCCACACTGACCCCGATGGGACACACTGACCCCAATGGGCCACACTGACTCCCATGGGGCCACACTGACCCCGATGGGGCACACTGACCGCGATGGGCCACACTGACTCCGATGGAACACACTGACTCCGATTGTGCACACTGACCTCGATGGGACACACTGACCCCTATGGGACCGCATTGACTCCGATGGGGCACACTGACTGCGATGGGCCACACTGACCGCGATGGACCACACTGACCGCGATGGGCCACACTGACTCCGATGGAACACACTGACTCCGATTGTGCACACTGACCTCGATGGGCCACACTGACCGCGATGGGCCACACTGACTCCGATGGAAGACACTGACTCCGCTTGTGCACACTGACCTCGATGGGACACACTGATTCCGATGGAACACACTGACCCGATGGGCCACACTGACTCCGATGTGACACACTGACCCCGATGGGCCACACTGACCCCAATGGGCCACACTGACTCCCATGGGGCCACACTGACCCCGATGGGCCACACTGACCCCGATGGGACCGCATTGAGTCCGATGGGGCACACTGACTGCGATGGGCCACACTGACTCTGATGGCACACACCGATGGGACACGCTGACTCCGATGGGCCACACTGACTCCTATGGGGCCACACTGACACCGATGGGCCACACTGACCCCGATGGGACACACTGACCCCGATGGGGCCACATTGACCCCAATGGGCCACACTGACCCCGATGGGGCACACTGACCCCAACGGACGCACTGACCCCGATGTGTCACACTGACCCCGATGGGGCACACTGACTCCGATGGGCCACACTGACCGCGATGAACCACACTGACCCCGATGGGACACACTGACTCCGATGGGCCACATTGACTCTGATGGGACACACAGACTCCGATGGGACACCCTGACTCTGATGGGGCCACACTGACTCCGATGGACACAGTGACTCCGATGGGACACACTGACCACGATGGACCACACTGACTCCGATGGGGTCACACTGACCCCGATGGGCCACACTCACCCCTATTGCCACACTGACTCTGATGGGCCACGCTGACCCCAATGGGCCTCACTGACCCCGATGGGGAACACTGATTCTGATGGGCCACACTGACCCCGATGGGACCGCATTGACTCCGATGGGGCACACTGACCCCAATCAGATACACTGACCCCGATGGGCCACACTCACCCCGATGGGGAACACTGACTCTGCTGGGACACACTGACCCCGATGGGGCACACTGAATGCAATGGGCCACACTGACCCCGATGGGCCACACTGGCCCCGATGGGGCACACTGACTCCGATGGGCCACACTGACCACGATGGACCACACTGACTGCGATGGGCCACACTGACCCCGATGGAACACACTGACTCCGATTGTGCACGCTGACCTCGATGGGACACACTGACTCCGATGGGGCCACACTGACCCCAATCGGATACACTGACCCCGATGGGCCACACTCACCCCGATGGGGAACACTGACTCTGCTGGGACACACTGACCCCGATGGGGCACACTGACTGCGATGGGACACACTGACCCCGATGGGACACACTGGCCCCGATGGGGCACACTGACTCCGATGGGCCACACTGACCACGATGGACCACACTGACTGCGATGGGCCACACTGACTCCGATGGAACACACTGACTCCGATTGTGCACGCTGACCTCGATGGGACACACTGACTCCGATGGGCCACACTAACTCCGATGAGGAACACTGACTCTGATGGGCCACACTGACCCCGATGGGGAACACTGATTCTGATGGGCCACACTGACCCCGATGGGCCACACTCACCCCGATGGGGCCACACTGACTCCGAAGGACACACTGACCCGATGGGCCACACTGACTCTGATGGGCCACACTGACCCCGATCGGCCACACTGACTCTGATGGGGCGACACTTACCCTGATGGGACACACTGACTCCGATGGGGCACACTGACCCCGATGGGCCACACTGACTCCGATGGGCCACACTGACCGCGATGGACCACACTGACCCCGATGGGACACACTGACAACGATGGACCACACTGACCCCGATGGGGCACACTGACCCCGATGGGCCACACTGACTCCGATGGGCCACACTGACCGCGATGGACCACACTGACCCCGATGGGACACACTGACTCCAATGGGCCACATTGACTCCAATGGGGCCACACTGACCCCGATGGGCTACACTGACCCCAATGGGCAACACTGACTCTGATGGGCCACACTGACTCTGATGGGGCCACACTTACCCCGATGGGGCACTCAGACCACGATGGACCACACTGACCGCGATGGACCACACTGACCCCGATGGGACACACTGACCCCGATGGGCCACATTGACTCCAATGGGGCCACACTGACCCCGATGGGCTACACTGACCCCGATGGGACACACTGACCCCGATGGGCCACACTGACCCCAATGGGCCACACTGACTCCCATGGGGCCACACTGACCCTGATGGGCCACACTGACCCCGATGGGACCGCATTGACTCCGATGGGGCACACTGACTGCGATGGGCCACACTGACCCCGATGGGCCACACTGGCCCCGATGGGGCACACTGACTCCGATGGGCCACACTGACCACGATGAACCACACTGACTGCGATGGGCCACACTGACTCCGATGGAAAACACTGACTCCGATTGTGCACGCTGACCTCGATGGGACACACTGACTCCGATGGGCCACACCAACTCCGATGAGGAACACTGAATCTGATGGGCCACACTGACCCCGATGGGGAACACTGATTCTGATGGGCCACACTGACAACGATGGGCCACAGTCACCCCGATGGGGCCACACTGACTCCAAAGGACACACTGACCCGATGGGCCACACTGACTCTGATGGGCCACACTGACCCCGATGGGACACACTGACCCCAATGGGCCACACTGACTCCCATGGGGCCACACTGACCCCGATGGGGCACACTGACCGCGATGGGCCACACTGACTCCGATGGAACACACTGACTCCGATTGTGCACACTGACCTCGATGGGACACACTGACCCCTATGGGACCGCATTGACTCCGATGGGGCACACTGACTGCGATGGGCCACACTGACCGCGATGGACCACACTGACCGCGATGGGCCACACTGACTCCGATGGAACACACTGACTCCGATTGTGCACACTGACCTCGATGGGCCACACTGACCGCGATGGGCCACACTGACTCCGATGGAAGACACTGACTCCGCTTGTGCACACTGACCTCGATGGGACACACTGATTCCGATGGAACACACTGACCCGATGGGCCACACTGACTCCGATGTGACACACTGACCCCGATGGGCCACACTGACCCCAATGGGCCACACTGACTCCCATGGGGCCACACTGACCCCGATGGGCCACACTGACCCCGATGGGACCGCATTGAGTCCGATGGGGCACACTGACTGCGATGGGCCACACTGACTCTGATGGCACACACCGATGGGACACACTGACTCCGATGGGCCACACTGACTCCTATGGGGCCACACTGACACCGATGGGCCACACTGACCCCGATGGGACACACTGACCCCGATGGGGCCACATTGACCCCAATGGGCCACACTGACCCCGATGGGGCACACTGACCCCAACGGACGCACTGACCCCGATGTGTCACACTGACCCCGATGGGGCACACTGACTCCGATGGGCCACACTGACCGCGATGAACCACACTGACCCCGATGGGACACACTGACTCCGATGGGCCACATTGACTCTGATGGGACACACAGACTCCGATGGGACACCCTGACTCCGATGGGGCCACACTGACTCCGATGGACACAGTGACTCCGATGGGACACACTGACCACGATGGACCACACTGACTCCGATGGGGTCACACTGACCCCGATGGGGCCACACTCACCCCTATTGCCACACTGACTCTGATGGGCCACGCTGACCCCAATGGGCCTCACTGACCCCGATGGGGAACACTGATTCTGATGGGCCACACTGACCCTGATGGGACCGCATTGACTGCGATGGGGCACACTGACCCCAATCAGATACACTGACCCCGATGGGCCACACTCACCCCGATGGGGAACACTGACTCTGCTGGGACACACTGACCCCGATGGGGCACACTGAATGCGATGGGCCACACTGACCCCGATGGGCCACACTGGCCCCGATGGGGCACACTGACTCCGATGGGCCACACTGACCACGATGGACCACACTAACTGCGATGGGCCACACTGACCCCGATGGAACACACTGACTCCGATTGTGCACGCCGACCTCGATGGGACACACTGACTCCGATGGGGCCACACTGACCCCAATCGGATACACTGACCCCGATGGGCCACACTCACCCCGATGGGGAACACTGACTCTGCTGGGACACACTGACCCCGATGGGGCACACTGACTGCGATGGGCCACACTGACCCCGATGGGACACACTGGCCCCGATGGGGCACACTGACTCCGATGGGCCACACTGACCACGATGGACCACACTGACTGCGATGGGCCACACTGACTCCGATGGAACACACTGACTCCGATTGTGCACGCTGACCTCGATGGGACACACTGACCCCGATGGGCCACACTAACTCCGATAAGGAACACTGACTCCGGTGGGCCACACTAACTCCGATGAGGAACACTGACTCTGATGGGCCACACTGACCCCGATGGGGAACACTGATTCTAATGGGCCACACTGAACCCGATGGGCCACATTCACCCCGATGGGGCCACACTGACTCCAAAGGACACACTGACCCGATGGGCCACACTGACTCTGATGGGCCACACTGACCCCGATGGGACACACTGACTCCAATGGGCCACACTGACTCCAATGGGGCCACACTGACCCCGATGGGGCACACTGACTGGAATGGGCCACACTGACTCCGATGGAACACACTGACTCCGATTGTGCACACTGACCTCGATGGGACACACTGACTCCGATGGGCCACACTGACTCCTATGGGGAATACTGACTCTGATGGTCCACACTGACCCCGATGGGGAACACTGATTCTGATGGGCCACACTGACCCCGATGGGACACACTGACCCAAATGTGCCACACTGACTCCGAAGGGACCACACTGACCCCGATGGGCCACACTGACCCCTATGGGACCGCATTGACTCCGATGGGGCACACTGACTGCGATGGGCCACACTGACCGCGATGGACCACACTGACCGCGATGGGCCACACTGACTCCGATGGAACACACTGACTCCGATTGTGCACACTGACCTCGATGTGCCACACTGACCGCGATGGGCCACACTCACCCCGATGGGGCCACACTGACTCCGAAGGACACACTGACCCGATGGGCCACACTGACTCTGATGGGCCACACTGACCCCGATCGGCCACACTGACTCTGATGGGGCGACACTTACCCTGATGGGACACACTGACTCCGATGGGGCACACTGACCCCGATGGGCCACACTGACTCCGATGGGCCACACTGACCGCGATGGACCACACTGACCCCGATGGGACACACTGACAACGATGGACCACACTGACCCCGATGGGGCACACTGACCCCGATGGGCCACACTGACTCCGATGGGCCACACTGACCGCGATGGACCACACTGACCCCGATGGGACACACTGACTCCAATGGGCCACATTGACTCCAATGGGGCCACACTGACCCCGATGGGCTACACTGACCCCAATGGGCAACACTGACTCTGATGGGCCACACTGACTCTGATGGGGCCACACTTACCCCGATGGGGCACTCAGACCACGATGGACCACACTGACCGCGATGGACCACACTGACCCCGATGGGACACACTGACCCCGATGGGCCACATTGACTCCAATGGGGCCACACTGACCCCGATGGGCTACACTGACCCCGATGGGACACACTGACCCCGATGGGCCACACTGACCCCAATGGGCCACACTGACTCCCATGGGGCCACACTGACCCTGATGGGCCACACTGACCCCGATGGGACCGCATTGACTCCGATGGGGCACACTGACTGCGATGGGCCACACTGACTCTAATGGGACACACTGACTCCGATGGGTCACACTGACTCTAATGGGACACACTGACTCCGATGGGCCACACTGACTCCTATGGGGCCACACTGACACCGAGGGGCCACACTGACCCCGATGGGGCCACTTTGACCCCGATGGGCCACACTGACCCCGATGGGGAACACCGACACCGCTGGGCCACACTGACCCCGATGGGACACACTGACCCCAACGGACGCACTGACCCCGATGTGTCACACTGACCCCGATGGAGCACACTGACTCCGATGGGCCACACTGACCGCGATGGACCACACTGACCCCGATGGGACACACTGACTACGATGGGCCACATTGACTCTGATGGGACACACAGACTCCGATGGGACACCCTGACTCCGATGGGGCCACACTGACTCCGATGGACACAGTGACTCCAATGGGACACACTGACCACGATGGGCCACACTGACTCCGATGGGGTCACACTGACCCCGATGGGCCACACTCACCCCTATTGCCACACTGACTCTGATGGGCCACGCTGACCCCAATGGGCCTCACTGACCCCGATGGGGCCACACTGATTTCGATGGACACAGTGACCACTATGAGCCACCCTGACCTCAATGGGTCACACTGACCCCGATGGGGCACACTGACCCCGATGGGCCACACTGACTCCGATGGGCCACACTGACTCCGATGGGGCCACACTGACCCCAATCGGATACACTGACCCCGATGGGCCACACTCACCCCGATGGGGAACACTGACTCTGCTGGGACACACTGACCCCGATGGGGCACACTGACTGCGATGGGCCACACTGACCCCGATGGGCCACACTGGCCCCGATGGGGCACACTGACTCCGATGGGCCACACTGACCACGATGGACCACACTGACTGCGATGGGCCACACTGACTCCGATGGAACACACTGACTCCGATTGTGCACGCTGACCTCGATGGGACACACTGACCCCGATGGGCCACACTAACTCCGATAAGGAACACTGACTCCGATGGGCCACACTAACTCCGATGAGGAACACTGACTCTGATGGGCCACACTGACCCCGATGGGGAACACTGATTCTAATGGGCCACACTGAACCCGATGGGCCACATTCACCCCGATGGGGCCACACTGACTCCAAAGGACACACTGACCCGATGGGCCACACTGACTCTGATGGGCCACACTGACCCCGATGGGACAAACTGACTCCAATGGGCCACACTGACTCCAATGGGGCCACACTGACCCCGATGGGGCACACTGACTGGAATGGGCCACACTGACTCCGATGGAACACACTGACTCCGATTGTGCACACTGACCTCGATGGGACACACTGACTCCGATGGGCCACACTGACTCCTATGGGGAATACTGACTCTGATGGTCCACACTGACCCCGATGGGGAACACTGATTCTGATGGGCCACACTGACCCCGATGGGACACACTGACCCAAATGTGCCACACTGACTCCGAAGGGACCACACTGACCCCGATGGGCCACACTGACCCCTATGGGACCGCATTGACTCCGATGGGGCACACTGACTGCGATGGGCCACACTGACCGCGATGGACCACACTGACCGCGATGGGCCACACTGACTCCGATGGAACACACTGACTCCGATTGTGCACACTGACCTCGATGTGCCACACTGACCGCGATGGGCCACACTGACTCCGATGGAAGACACTGACTCCGATTGTGCACACTGACCTCGATGGGACACACTGACTCCGATGGAACACACTGACCCGATGGGCCACACTGACTCCGATGGGACACACTGACCCCGATGGGCCACACTGACCCCAATGGGCCACACTGACTCCCATGGGGCCACACTGACCCCGATGGGCCACACTGACCCCGATGGGACCGCATTGAGTCCGATGGGGCACACTGACTGCGATGGGCCACACTGACTCTGATGGCACACACCGATGGGACACACTGACTCCGATGGGCCACACTGACTCCTATGGGGCCACACTGACACCGATGGGCCACACTGACCCCGATGGGGCCACATTGACCCCGATGGGCCACACTGACCCCGATGGGGCACACTGACCCCAACGGACGCACTGACCCCGATGTGTCACACTGACCCCGATGGGGCACACTGACTCCGATGGGCCACACTGACCGCGATGGACCACACTGACCCCGATGGGACACACTGACTCCGATGGGCCACATTGACTGTGATGGGACACACAGACTCCGATGGGACACCCTGACTCCGATGGGGCCACACTGACTCCGATGGACACAGTGACTCCGATGGGACACACTGACCACGATGGACCACACTGATTCCGATGGGGTCACACTGACCCCGATGGGCCACACTCACCCCTATTGCCACACTGACTCTGATGGGCCACGCTGACCCCAATGGGCCTCACTGACCCCGATGGGGCCACACTGATTTCGATGGACACACTGACCCCTATGAGCCACCCTGACCTCAATGGGACACACTGACCCCGATGGGGCACACTGACCCCGATGGGCCACACTGACTCCGATGGGCCACACTGACTCCGATGGGGCCACACTGACCCCAATCAGATACACTGACCCCGATGGGCCACACTCACCCCGATGGGGAACACTGACTCTGCTGGGACACACTGACCCCGATGGGGCACACTGACTGCGATGGGCCACACTGAACCCGATGGGCCACACTGGCCCCGATGGGGCACACTGACTCCGATGGGCCACACTAACCACGATGGACCACACTGACTGCGATGGGCCACACTGACTCCGATGGAACACACTGACTCCGATTGTGCACGCTGACCTCAATGGGACACACTGACCCCGATGGGCCACACTAACTCCGATGAGGAACACTGACATTGATGGGCCACACTGACCCCGATGGGGAACACTGATTCTGAT
This sequence comes from Mobula birostris, assembly GCF_030028105.1. Classification (NCBI taxonomy): domain Eukaryota; kingdom Metazoa; phylum Chordata; class Chondrichthyes; order Myliobatiformes; family Myliobatidae; genus Mobula; species Mobula birostris. The sequence continues at coordinate 30,647,598 of NC_092384.1, read as the reverse complement.
GGGCCACACTGACCCCGATGGGACCGCATTGACTCCAATGGGGCACACTGACTGCGATGGGCCACACTGACTCTGATGGGACACACTGACTCCGATGGGAAAAACTGACTCCGATGGGCCACACTGAACGCGATGGACTACACTGACCGCGATGGGCCACACTGACTCCGATGGAACACACTGACTCCGATTGTGCACACTGACCTCGATGGGAGACACTGACTCCGATGGGCCACACTAACTCCGATGAGGAACACTGACTCTGATGGGCCTTACTGACCGCGTTGGGGAACACTGATTCTGATGGGCCACACTGACCCCGATTGGCCACACTCACCCCGATGGGGCCACACTGACTCTGATGGACACACTGACCCGATGGGCCACCCTGACTCTGATGGGCCACACTGACCCCGATGGGACACACTCACCCCAATGGGCCACACTGACTCCGATGGGGCCACACTGAACCCAATGGGCCACACTGACCCCGATAGGACCGCATTGACTCCGATGGGGCACACTGACTGCCATGGGCCACACTGACTCTGATGGCACACACTGACTCCGATGGGACACACTGACTCCGATGGGCCACACTGACTCCGATGGGACACACTGACTCCGATGGGCCACACTGACTCCTATGGGGCCACACTGACACCGATGGGCCACACTGACCCCGATGGTGCCACATTGACCCCAATGGGCCACACTGACCCTGATGGGGAACACCGACTCCGTTGGGCCACACTGACCCCGATGGGACACACTGACCCCAACGGACGCACTGACCCCGATGTGTCACACTGACCGCGATGGGCCACACTGACTCCGATGGGCCACACTGACCGCGATGGACCACACTGACCCCGATGGGACACACTGACTCCGATGGGCCACATTCACTCCAATGGGGCCACACTGACCCCGATGGGCCACCATGACTCCGATGGGGCCACACTGACCCCAATGGGATACACTGACCCCGATGGGCCACACCCACCCCAATGGGGAACACTGACTCTGCTGGGACACACTGACCCCGATGAGGCACACTGACTGCGATGGGCCATACTGACTCCGATGGAACACACTGACTCCGATTGTGCACGCTGACCTCAATGGGACACACTGACCCCGATGGGCCACACTAACTCCGATGAGGAACACTGACTCTGATGGGCCACACTGACCCCGATGGGGAACACTGATTCTGATGGGCCACACTGACCCCGATGGGACCGCATTGACTCCGATGGGGTACACTGACTGCGATGGACCACACTGACTCTGATGGGACACACTGACTCCGATGGGACACACTGACTCCGATGGGCCACACTGAACGCGATGGACTACACTGACCGCGATGGGCCACACTGACTCCGATGGAACACACTGACTCCGATTGTGCACACTGACCTCGATGGGAGACACTGACTCCGATGGGCCACACTAACTCCGATGAGGAACACTGACTCTGATGGGCCTTACTGACCGCGTTGGGGAATACTGATTCTGATGGGCCACACTCACCCCGATGGGGCCACACTGACTCTGATGGACACACTGACCCGATGGGCCACCCTGACTCTGATGGGCCACACTGACCCCGATGGGACACACTGACCCCAATGGGCCACACTGACTCCGATGTGGCCACACTGAACCCAATGGGCCACACTGACCCCGATGGGACCGCATTGACTCCGATGGGGCACACTGACTGCCATGGGCCACACTGACTCTGATGGCACACACTGACTCCGATGGGACACACTGACTCCGATGGGCCACACTGACTCCGATGGGACACACTGACTCCGATGGGCCACACTGACTCCTATGGGGCCACACTGACACCGATGGGCCACACTGACCCCGATGGGGCCACATTGACCCCAATGGGCCACACTGACCCTGATGGGGAACACCGACTCCGTTGGGCCACACTGACCCCGATGGGACACACTGACCCCAACGGACGCACTGACCCCGATGTGTCACACTGACCGCGATGGGCCACTCTGACTCCGATGGGCCACACTGACCGCGATGGACCACACTGACCCCGATGGGACACACTGACTCCGATGGGCCACATTCACTCCAATGGGGCCACACTGACCCCGATGGGCCACCATGACTCCGATGGGGCCACACTGACCCCAATGGGATACACTGACCCCGATGGGCCACACCCACCCCAATGGGGACCACTGACTCTGCTGGGACACACTGACCCCGATGAGGCACACTGACTGCGATGGGCCATACTGACCCCCATTGGGAACTCTGACCCCGATGGACACACTGACCCATATGGGCCACACTGACTCCGATGGCCACACTGACTCTGATGGTCCACACTGACCCCGATGGGCCACACTGGCCCCGATGGGACACACTAACTCCGATGAGGAACACTGACTCTGATGGGCCACACTGACCCCGATGGGGAACACTGATTCTGATGGGCCACACTGACCCCGATGGGACCGCATTGACTCCGATGGGGTACACTGACTGCGATGGACCACACTGACTCTGATGGGACACACTGACTCCGATGGGACACACTGACTCCGATGGGCCACACTGAACGCGATGGACTACACTGACCGCGATGGGCCACACTGACTCCGATGGAACACACTGACTCCGATTGTGCACACTGACCTCGATGGGAGACACTGACTCCGATGGGCCACACTAACTCCGATGAGGAACACTGACTCTGATGGGCCTTACTGACCGCGTTGGGGAATACTGATTCTGATGGGCCACACTCACCCCGATGGGGCCACACTGACTCTGATGGACACACTGACCCGATGGGCCACCCTGACTCTGATGGGCCACACTGACCCCGATGGGACACACTGACCCCAATGGGCCACACTGACTCCGATGGGGCCACACTGAACCCAATGGGCCACACTGACCCCGATGGGACCGCATTGACTCCGATGGGGCACACTGACTGCCATGGGCCACACTGACTCTGATGGCACACACTGACTCCGATGGGACACACTGACTCCGATGGGCCACACTGACTCCGATGGGACACACTGACTCCGATGGGCCACACTGACTCCTATGGGGCCACACTGACACCGATGGGCCACACTGACCCCGATGGGGCCACATTGACCCCAATGGGCCACACTGACCCTGATGGGGAACACCGACTCCGTTGGGCCACACTGACCCCGATGGGACACACTGACCCCAACGGACGCACTGACCCCGATGTGTCACACTGACCGCGATGGGCCACTCTGACTCCGATGGGCCACACTGACCGCGATGGACCACACTGACCCCGATGGGACACACTGACTCCGATGGGCCACATTCACTCCAATGGGGCCACACTGACCCCGATGGGCCACCATGACTCCGATGGGGCCACACTGACCCCAATGGGATACACTGACCCCGATGGGCCACACCCACCCCAATGGGGACCACTGACTCTGCTGGGACACACTAACCCCGATGAGGCACACTGACTGCGATGGGCCATACTGACCCCCATTGGGAACTCTGACCCCGATTGACACACTGACCCATATGGGCCACACTGACTCCGATGGCCACACTGACTCTGATGGTCCACACTGACCCCGATGGGCCACACTGGCCCCGATGGGACACACTGACTCCGATGGGCCACATTGACTCTGATGGGACACACAGACTCCGATGGGACACCCTGACTCCGATGGGGCCACACTGACTCCGATGGACACAGTGACTCCGATGGGACACACTGACCACGATGGACCACACTGACTCCGATGGGGTCACACTGACCCCGATGGGCCACACTCACCCCTATTGCCACAGTGACTCTGATGGGCCACGCTGACCCCAATGGGCCTCACTGACCCCGATGGGGCCACACTGATTTCGATGGACACACTGACCCCTATGAGCCACCCTGACCTCAATGGGTCACACTGACCCCGATGGGGCACATTGACCCCGATGGGCCACACTGACTCCGATGGGCCACACTGACTCCGATGGGGCCACACTGACCCCAATCAGATACACTGACCCCGATGGGCCACACTCACCCCGATGGGGAACACTGACTCTGCTGGGACACACTGACCCCGATGGGGCACACTGACTGCGATGGGCCACACTGACCCCGATGGGCCACACTGGCCCCGATGGGGCACACTGACTCCGATGGGCCACACTGACCACGATGGACCACACTGACTGCGATGGGCCACACTGACTCCGATGGAACACACTGACTCCGATTGTGCACGCTGACCTCGATGGGACACACTGACCCCGATGGGCCACACTAACTCCGATGAGGAACACTGACTCTGATGGGCCACACTGACCCCGATGGGGAACACTGATTCCGATGGGCCACACTGATCCCGATGGGACCGCATTGACTCCGATGGGGCACACTGACTCCGATGGAACACACTGACTCCGATTGTGCACGCTGACCTCGATGGGACACACTGACCCCGATGGGCCACACTAACTCCGATGAGGAACACTGACTCTGATGGGCCACACTGACCCCGATGGGGAACACTGATTCTGATGGGCCACACTGACCCCGATGGGACCGCATTGACTCCGATGGGGCATACTGACTGCGATGGGCCACACTGACTCTGATGGGACACACTGACTCCGATGGGACACACTGACTCCGATGGGCCACACTGACCGCGATGGACTACACTGACCGCGATGGGCCACACTGACTCCGATGGAACACACTAACTCCGATTGTGCACACTGACCTCGATGGGAGACACTGACTCCGATGGGCCACACTAACTCCGATGAGGAACACTGACTCTGATGGGCCTTACTGACCGCGTTGGGGAACACTGATTCTGATGGGCCACACTGACCCCGATGGGCCACACTTACCCCGATGGGGCCACACTGACTCTGATGGACACACTGACCCGATGGGCCACACTGACTCTGATGGGCCACACTGACCCCGATGGGACACACTGACTCCTATGGGGCCACACTGACACCGATGGGCCACACTGACCCCGATGGGGCCACATTGACCCCAATGGGCCACACTGACCCCGATGAGACACACTGACCCCAACGGACGCACTGACCCCGATGTGTCACACTGACCGCGATGGGCCACACTGACTCCGATGGGCCACACTGACCGCGATGGACCACACTGACCCCGATGGGACACACTGACTCCGATGGGCCACATTCACTCCAATGGGGCCACACTGACCCCGATGGGCTACACTGACTCCGATGGGGCCACACTTACCCCGATGGGGCACACTGACCACGATGGACCACACTGACCCCGATGGGGCACACTGACTCCGATGGGCCACACGGACTCCGATGGGGCCACACTGACCCCGATGGGATACACTGACCCCGATGAGCCACACTCACCCTGATGGGTAACACTGACTCTGCTGGGACACACTGACCCCGATGGGGCACACTGACTGCGATGGGCCACACTGACCTCGATTGGGAACACTGACCCCGATGGACACACTGACCCATATGGGCTACACTGACTCCGATGGGCCACACTGACTCTGATGGTCCACACTGACCCCGATGGGATACACTGACCCCGATGGGCCACACTGACTCCGATGGACCACACTGACCGCGATGGGCCACACTGACTTCGATGGAACACACTGACTCCGATTGTGCACACTGACCTCGATGGGACACACTGACTCCGATGGAACACACTGACTCCGATTGTGCACACTGACCTCGATGGGACACACTGACTCCGATGGGCCACACTGACTCCTATGGGGAATACTGACTCTGATGGTCCACACTGACCCCGATGGGGAACACTGATTCTGATGGGCCACACTGACCCCGATGGGACACACTGACCCCAATGTGCCACACTGACTCCGTTGGGACCACACTGACCCCGATGGGCCACACTGACCCCGATGGGACCGCATTGACTCCGATGGGGCACACTGACCACGATGGGCCGCACTGACCCCTATGGCCACACTGACTCTGATGGGCCACGCTGACCCCAATGGGCCTCACTGACCCCGATGGGGCCACACTGACTTCGATGGACACACTGACTCTGATGGGCGACGCTGACCCCAATGTGCCTCACTGACCCCGATGGGGCCACACTGATTTCGATGGACACACTGACCCCTATGGGCCACCCTGACCTCAATGGGTCACACTGACCCCGATGGGGCACCATGACCCGGATGGGGCACACTGACTCCGATGGGCCATATTGACCACGATGGACCACACTGACGGCGATGGGCCACACTGACTCCCATGGGACACACTGACTCCAATGGGGCACACTGACCCCGATGGGACATGCTGACTGCGATGGGCCACACTTACTCCAATGGGGCCACACTGATCCCGATGGGCCACACTGACTCCGATGGGGCCACACTGACCCCAATGGGATACACTGACCCCGATGGGCCACACCCACCCCAATGGGGAACACTGACTCTGCTGGGACACACTGACCCCGATGAGGCACACTGACTGCGATGGGCCATACTGACCCGGATTGGGAACTCTGACCCCGATGGACACACTGACCCATATGGGCCACACTGACTCCGATGGCCACACTGACTCTGATGGTCCACACTGACCCCGATGGGCCACACTGGCCCCGATGGGACACACTGACTCCGATGGGCCACATTGACTCTGATGGGACACACAGACTCCGATGGGACACCCTGACTCCGATGGGCCACACTGACTCCGATGGACACAGTGACTCCGATGGGACACACTGACCACGATGGACCACACTGACTCCGATGGGGTCACACTGACCCCGATGGGCCACACTCACCCCTATTGCCACACTGACTCTGATGGGCCACGCTGACCCCAATGGGCCTCACTGACCCCGATGGGGCCACACTGATTTCGATGGACACACTGACCCCTATGAGCCACCCTGACCTCAATGGGTCACACTGACCCCGATGGGGCACACTGACCCCGATGGGCCACACTGACTCCGATGGGCCACACTGACTCCGATGGGGCCACACTGACCCCAATCAGATACACTGACCCCGATGGGCCACACTCACCCCGATGGGGAACACTGACTCTGCTGGGACACACTGACCCCGATGGGGCACACTGACTGCGATGGGCCACACTGACCCCGATGGGCCACACTGGCCCCGATGGGGCACACTGACTCCGATGGGCCACACTGACCACGATGGACCACACTGACTGCGATGGGCCACACTGACTCCGATGGAACACACTGACTCCGATTGTGCACGCTGACGTCGATGGGACACACTGACCCCGATGGGCCACACTAACTCCGATGAGGAACACTGACTCTGATGGGCCACACTGACCCCGATGGGGAACACTGATTCTGATGGGCCACACTGACCCCGATGGGACCGCATTGACTCCGATGGGGCACACTGACTGCGATGGGCCACACTGACTCTGATGGGACACACTGACTCCGATGGGCCACACTGACCGCGATGGACTACACTGACCGCGATGGGCCACACTGACTCCGATGGAACACACTGACTCCGATTGTGCACACTGACCTCGATGGGAGACACTGACTCCGATGGGCCACACTAACTCCGATGAGGAACACTGACTCTGATGGGCCTTACTGACCGCGTTGGGGAACACTGATTCTGATGGGCCACACTGACCCCGATGGGCCACACTCACCCCGATGGGGCCACACTGACTCTGATGGACACACTGACCCGATGGGCCACACTGACTCTGATGGGCCACACTGACCCCGATGGGACACACTGACCTCAATGGGCCACACTGACTCCGATGGGGCCACACTGAACCCAATGGGCCACACTGACCCCGATGGGACCGCATTGACTCCGATGGGGCACACTGACTGCCATGGGCCACACTGACTCTGATGGCACACACTGACTCCGATGGGACACACTGACTCCGATGGGCCACACTGACTCCTATGGGGCCACACTGACACCGATGGGCCACACTGACCCCGATGGGGCCAAATTGACCCCAATGGGCCACACTGACACCGATGGGCCACACTGACCCCGATGGGGCCACACTGACCCCGATGGGGAACACCGACTCCGTTGGGCCACACTGACCCCGATGAGACACACTGACCCCAACGGACGCACTGACCCCGATGTGTCACACTGACCGCGATGGGCCACACTGACTCCGATGGGCCACACTGACCGCGATGGACCACACTGACCCCGATGGGACACACTGACTCCGATGGGCCACATTCACTCCAATGGGGCCACACTGACCCCGATGGGCTACACTGACTCCGATGGGGCCACACTTACCCCGATGGGGCACACTGACCACGATGGACCACACTGACCCCGATGGGGCACACTGACTCCGATGGGCCACACGGACTCCGATGGGGCCACACTGACCCCGATGGGATACACTGACCCCGATGAGCCACACTCACCCTGATGGGTAACACTGACTCTGCTGGGACACACTGACCCCGATGGGGCACACTGACTGCGATGGGCCACACTGACCTCGATTGGGAACACTGACCCCGATGGACACACTGACCCATATGGGCTACACTGACTCCGATGGGCCACACTGACTCTGATGGTCCACACTGACCCCGATGGGATACACTGACCCCGATGGGCCACACTGACTCCGATGGACCACACTGACCGCGATGGGCCACACTGACTTCGATGGAACACACTGACTCCGATTGTGCACACTGACCTCGATGGGACACACTGACTCCGATGGAACACACTGACTCCGATTGTGCACACTGACCTCGATGGGACACACTGACTCCGATGGGCCACACTGACTCCTATGGGGAATACTGACTCTGATGGTCCACACTGACCCCGATGGGGAACACTGATTCTGATGGGCCACACTGACCCCGATGGGACACACTGACCCCAATATGCCACACTGACTCCGTTGGGACCACACTGACCCCGATGGGCCACACTGACCCCGATGGGACCGCATTGACTCCGATGGGGCACACTGACCACGATGGGCCGCACTGACCCCTATGGCCACACTGACTCTGATGGGCCACGCTGACCCCAATGGGCCTCACTGACCCCGATGGGGCCACACTGACTTCGATGGACACACTGACTCTGATGGGCGACGCTGACCCCAATGTGCCTCACTGACCCCGATGGGGCCACACTGATTTCGATGGACACACTGACCCCTATGGGCCACCCTGACCTCAATGGGTCACACTGACCCCGATGGGGCACACTGACCCGGATGGGGCACACTGACTCCGATGGGCCATATTGACCACGATGGACCACACTGACGGCGATGGGCCACACTGACTCCCATGGGACACACTGACTCCAATGGGGCACACTGACCCCGATGGGACACGCTGACTGCGATGGGCCACACTTACTCCAATGGGGCCACACTGATCCCGATGGGCCACACTGACTCCGATGGGGCCACACTGACCCCAATGGGATACACTGACCCCGATGGGCCACACCCACCCCAATGGGGAACACTGACTCTGCTGGGACACACTGACCCCGATGAGGCACACTGACTGCGATGGGCCATACTGACCCCCATTGGGAACTCTGACCCCGATGGACACACTGACCCATATGGGCCACACTGACTCCGATGGCCACACTGACTCTGATGGTCCACACTGACCCCGATGGGCCACACTGGCCCCGATGGGACACACTGACTCCGATGGGCCACATTGACTCTGATGGGACACACAGACTCCGATGGGACACCCTGACTCCGATGGGCCACACTGACTCCGATGGACACAGTGACTCCGATGGGACACACTGACCACGATGGACCACACTGACTCCGATGGGGTCACACTGACCCCGATGGGCCACACTCACCCCTATTGCCACACTGACTCTGATGGGCCACGCTGACCCCAATGGGCCTCACTGACCCCGATGGGGCCACACTGATTTCGATGGACACACTGACCCCTATGAGCCACCCTGACCTCAATGGGTCACACTGACCCCGATGGGGCACACTGACCCCGATGGGCCACACTGACTCCGATGGGCCACACTGACTCCGATGGGGCCACACTGACCCCAATCAGATACACTGACCCCGATGGGCCACACTCACCCCGATGGGGAACACTGACTCTGCTGGGACACACTGACCCCGATGGGGCACACTGACTGCGATGGGCCACACTGACCCCGATGGGCCACACTGGCCCCGATGGGGCACACTGACTCCGATGGGCCACACTGACCACGATGGACCACACTGACTGCGATGGGCCACACTGACTCCGATGGAACACACTGACTCCGATTGTGCACGCTGACGTCGATGGGACACACTGACCCCGATGGGCCACACTAACTCCGATGGGCCACACGGACTCCGATGGGGCCACACTGACCCCGATGGGATACACTGACCCCGATGAGCCACACTCACCCTGATGGGTAACACTGACTCTGCTGGGACACACTGACCCCGATGGGGCACACTGACTGCGATGGGCCACACTGACCTCGATTGGGAACACTGACCCCGATGGACACACTGACCCATATGGGCTACACTGACTCCGATGGGCCACACTGACTCTGATGGTCCACACTGACCCCGATGGGATACACTGACCCCGATGGGCCACACTGACTCCGATGGACCACACTGACCGCGATGGGCCACACTGACTTCGATGGAACACACTGACTCCGATTGTGCACACTGACCTCGATGGGACACACTGACTCCGATGGAACACACTGACTCCGATTGTGCACACTGACCTCGATGGGACACACTGACTCCGATGGGCCACACTGACTCCTATGGGGAATACTGACTCTGATGGTCCACACTGACCCCGATGGGGAACACTGATTCTGATGGGCCACACTGACCCCGATGGGACACACTGACCCCAATGTGCCACACTGACTCCGTTGGGACCACACTGACCCCGATGGGCCACACTGACCCCGATGGGACCGCATTGACTCCGATGGGGCACACTGACCACGATGGGCCGCACTGACCCCTATGGCCACACTGACTCTGATGGGCCACGCTGACCCCAATGGGCCTCACTGACCCCGATGGGGCCACACTGACTTCGATGGACACACTGACTCTGATGGGCGACGCTGACCCCAATGTGCCTCACTGACCCCGATGGGGCCACACTGATTTCGATGGACACACTGACCCCTATGGGCCACCCTGACCTCAATGGGTCACACTGACCCCGATGGGGCACACTGACCCGGATGGGGCACACTGACTCCGATGGGCCATATTGACCACGATGGACCACACTGACGGCGATGGGCCACACTGACTCCCATGGGACACACTGACTCCAATGGGGCACACTGACCCCGATGGGACACGCTGACTGCGATGGGCCACACTTACTCCAATGGGGCCACACTGATCCCGATGGGCCACACTGACTCCGATGGGGCCACACTGACCCCAATGGGATACACTGACCCCGATGGGCCACACCCACCCCAATGGGGAACACTGACTCTGCTGGGACACACTGACTCCGATGGGACACACTGACTCCGATGGGCCACACTGACCGCGATGGACTACACTGACCGCGATGGGCCACACTGACTCCGATGGAACACACTGACTCCGATTGTGCACACTGACCTCGATGGGAGACACTGACTCCGATGGGCCACACTAACTCCGATGAGGAACACTGACTCTGATGGGCCTTACTGACCGCGTTGGGGAACACTGATTCTGATGGGCCACACTGACCCCGATGGGCCACACTCACCCCGATGGGGCCACACTGACTCTGATGGACACACTGACCCGATGGGCCACACTGACTCTGATGGGCCACACTGACCCCGATGGGACACACTGACCTCAATGGGCCACACTGACTCCGATGGGGCCACACTGAACCCAATGGGCCACACTGACCCCGATGGGACCGCATTGACTCCGATGGGGCACACTGACTGCCATGGGCCACACTGACTCTGATGGCACACACTGACTCCGATGGGACACACTGACTCCGATGGGCCACACTGACTCCTATGGGGCCACACTGACACCGATGGGCCACACTGACCCCGATGGGGCCAAATTGACCCCAATGGGCCACACTGACACCGATGGGCCACACTGACCCCGATGGGGCCACATTGACCCCAATGGGCCACACTGACCCCGATGGGGAACACCGACTCCGTTGGGCCACACTGACCCCGATGAGACACACTGACCCCAACGGACGCACTGACCCCGATGTGTCACACTGACCGCGATGGGCCACACTGACTCCGATGGGCCACACTGACCGCGATGGACCACACTGACCCCGATGGGACACACTGACTCCGATGGGCCACATTCACTCCAATGGGGCCACACTGACCCCGATGGGCTACACTGACTCCGATGGGGCCACACTTACCCCGATGGGGCACACTGACCACGATGGACCACACTGACCCCGATGGGGCACACTGACTCCGATGGGCCACACGGACTCCGATGGGGCCACACTGACCCCGATGGGATACACTGACCCCGATGAGCCACACTCACCCTGATGGGTAACACTGACTCTGCTGGGACACACTGACCCCGATGGGGCACACTGACTGCGATGGGCCACACTGACCTCGATTGGGAACACTGACCCCGATGGACACACTGACCCATATGGGCTACACTGACTCCGATGGGCCACACTGACTCTGATGGTCCACACTGACCCCGATGGGATACACTGACCCCGATGGGCCACACTGACTCCGATGGACCACACTGACCGCGATGGGCCACACTGACTTCGATGGAACACACTGACTCCGATTGTGCACACTGACCTCGATGGGACACACTGACTCCGATGGAACACACTGACTCCGATTGTGCACACTGACCTCGATGGGACACACTGACTCCGATGGGCCACACTGACTCCTATGGGGAATACTGACTCTGATGGTCCACACTGACCCCGATGGGGAACACTGATTCTGATGGGCCACACTGACCCCGATGGGACACACTGACCCCAATATGCCACACTGACTCCGTTGGGACCACACTGACCCCGATGGGCCACACTGACCCCGATGGGACCGCATTGACTCCGATGGGGCACACTGACCACGATGGGCCGCACTGACCCCTATGGCCACACTGACTCTGATGGGCCACGCTGACCCCAATGGGCCTCACTGACCCCGATGGGGCCACACTGACTTCGATGGACACACTGACTCTGATGGGCGACGCTGACCCCAATGTGCCTCACTGACCCCGATGGGGCCACACTGATTTCGATGGACACACTGACCCCTATGGGCCACCCTGACCTCAATGGGTCACACTGACCCCGATGGGGCACACTGACCCGGATGGGGCACACTGACTCCGATGGGCCATATTGACCACGATGGACCACACTGACGGCGATGGGCCACACTGACTCCCATGGGACACACTGACTCCAATGGGGCACACTGACCCCGATGGGACACGCTGACTGCGATGGGCCACACTTACTCCAATGGGGCCACACTGATCCCGATGGGCCACACTGACTCCGATGGGGCCACACTGACCCCAATGGGATACACTGACCCCGATGGGCCACACCCACCCCAATGGGGAACACTGACTCTGCTGGGACACACTGACCCCGATGAGGCACACTGACTGCGATGGGCCATACTGACCCCCATTGGGAACTCTGACCCCGATGGACACACTGACCCATATGGGCCACACTGACTCCGATGGCCACACTGACTCTGATGGTCCACACTGACCCCGATGGGCCACACTGGCCCCGATGGGACACACTGACTCCGATGGGCCACATTGACTCTGATGGGACACACAGACTCCGATGGGACACCCTGACTCCGATGGGCCACACTGACTCCGATGGACACAGTGACTCCGATGGGACACACTGACCACGATGGACCACACTGACTCCGATGGGGTCACACTGACCCCGATGGGCCACACTCACCCCTATTGCCACACTGACTCTGATGGGCCACGCTGACCCCAATGGGCCTCACTGACCCCGATGGGGCCACACTGATTTCGATGGACACACTGACCCCTATGAGCCACCCTGACCTCAATGGGTCACACTGACCCCGATGGGGCACACTGACCCCGATGGGCCACACTGACTCCGATGGGCCACACTGACTCCGATGGGGCCACACTGACCCCAATCAGATACACTGACCCCGATGGGCCACACTCACCCCGATGGGGAACACTGACTCTGCTGGGACACACTGACCCCGATGGGGCACACTGACTGCGATGGGCCACACTGACCCCGATGGGCCACACTGGCCCCGATGGGGCACACTGACTCCGATGGGCCACACTGACCACGATGGACCACACTGACTGCGATGGGCCACACTGACTCCGATGGAACACACTGACTCCGATTGTGCACGCTGACGTCGATGGGACACACTGACCCCGATGGGCCACACTAACTCCGATGGGCCACACGGACTCCGATGGGGCCACACTGACCCCGATGGGATACACTGACCCCGATGAGCCACACTCACCCTGATGGGTAACACTGACTCTGCTGGGACACACTGACCCCGATGGGGCACACTGACTGCGATGGGCCACACTGACCTCGATTGGGAACACTGACCCCGATGGACACACTGACCCATATGGGCTACACTGACTCCGATGGGCCACACTGACTCTGATGGTCCACACTGACCCCGATGGGATACACTGACCCCGATGGGCCACACTGACTCCGATGGACCACACTGACCGCGATGGGCCACACTGACTTCGATGGAACACACTGACTCCGATTGTGCACACTGACCTCGATGGGACACACTGACTCCGATGGAACACACTGACTCCGATTGTGCACACTGACCTCGATGGGACACACTGACTCCGATGGGCCACACTGACTCCTATGGGGAATACTGACTCTGATGGTCCACACTGACCCCGATGGGGAACACTGATTCTGATGGGCCACACTGACCCCGATGGGACACACTGACCCCAATGTGCCACACTGACTCCGTTGGGACCACACTGACCCCGATGGGCCACACTGACCCCGATGGGACCGCATTGACTCCGATGGGGCACACTGACCACGATGGGCCGCACTGACCCCTATGGCCACACTGACTCTGATGGGCCACGCTGACCCCAATGGGCCTCACTGACCCCGATGGGGCCACACTGACTTCGATGGACACACTGACTCTGATGGGCGACGCTGACCCCAATGTGCCTCACTGACCCCGATGGGGCCACACTGATTTCGATGGACACACTGACCCCTATGGGCCACCCTGACCTCAATGGGTCACACTGACCCCGATGGGGCACACTGACCCGGATGGGGCACACTGACTCCGATGGGCCATATTGACCACGATGGACCACACTGACGGCGATGGGCCACACTGACTCCCATGGGACACACTGACTCCAATGGGGCACACTGACCCCGATGGGACACGCTGACTGCGATGGGCCACACTTACTCCAATGGGGCCACACTGATCCCGATGGGCCACACTGACTCCGATGGGGCCACACTGACCCCAATGGGATACACTGACCCCGATGGGCCACACCCACCCCAATGGGGAACACTGACTCTGCTGGGACACACTGACCCCGATGAGGCACACTGACTGCGATGGGCCATACTGACCCGGATTGGGAACTCTGACCCCGATGGACACACTGACCCATATGGGCCACACTGACTCCGATGGCCACACTGACTCTGATGGTCCACACTGACCCCGATGGGCCACACTGGCCCCGATGGGACACACTGACTCCGATGGGACACCCTGACTCCGATGGGCCACGCTGACCCCAATGGGCCTCACTGACCCCGATGGGGCCACACTGATTTCGATGGACACACTGACCCCTATGAGCCACCCTGACCTCAATGGGTCACACTGACCCCGATGGGGCACACTGACCCCGATGGGCCACACTGACTCCGATGGGCCACACTGACTCCGATGGGGCCACACTGACCCCAATCAGATACACTGACCCCGATGGGCCACACTCACCCCGATGGGGAACACTGACTCTGCTGGGACACACTGACCCCGATGGGGCACACTGACTGCGATGGGCCACACTGACCCCGATGGGCCACACTGGCCCCGATGGGGCACACTGACTCCGATGGGCCACACTGACCACGATGGACCACACTGACTGCGATGGGCCACACTGACTCCGATGGAACACACTGACTCCGATTGTGCACGCTGACGTCGATGGGACACACTGACCCCGATGGGCCACACTAACTCCGATGAGGAACACTGACTCTGATGGGCCACACTGACCCCGATGGGGAACACTGATTCTGATGGGCCTCACTGACCCCGATGGGACCGCATTGACTCCGATGGGGCACACTGACTGC
Source organism: Mobula birostris (assembly GCF_030028105.1). Lineage (NCBI taxonomy): Eukaryota > Metazoa > Chordata > Chondrichthyes > Myliobatiformes > Myliobatidae > Mobula > Mobula birostris. The sequence continues at coordinate 30,631,016 of NC_092384.1, read as the reverse complement.
GATGGGCCACACTGACTCTGATGGGACACACTGACTCCGATGGGACACACTGACTCCGATGGGCCACACTGACCGCGATGGACTACACTGACCGCGATGGGCCACACTGACTCCGATGGAACACACTGACTCCGATTGTGCACACTGACCTCGATGGGAGACACTGACTCCGATGGGCCACACTAACTCCGATGAGGAACACTGACTCTGATGGGCCTTACTGACCGCGTTGGGGAACACTGATTCTGATGGGCCACACTGACCCCGATGGGCCACACTCACCCCGATGGGGCCACACTGACTCTGATGGACACACTGACCCGATGGGCCACACTGACTCTGATGGGCCACACTGACCCCGATGGGACACACTGACCTCAATGGGCCACACTGACTCCGATGGGGCCACACTGAACCCAATGGGCCACACTGACCCCGATGGGACCGCATTGACTCCGATGGGGCACACTGACTGCCATGGGCCACACTGACTCTGATGGCACACACTGACTCCGATGGGACACACTGACTCCGATGGGCCACACTGACTCCTATGGGGCCACACTGACACCGATGGGCCACACTGACCCCGATGGGGCCACATTGACCCCAATGGGCCACACTGACCCCGATGGGGAATACCGACTCCGTTGGGCCACACTGACCCCGATGGGACACACTGACCCCAACGGACGCACTGACCCCGATGTGTCACACTGACCGCGATGGGCCACACTGACTCCGATGGGCCACACTGACCGCGATGGACCACACTTACCCCGATGGGACGCACTGACTCCGATGGGCCACATTCACTCCAATGGGGCCACACTGACCCCGATGGGCTACACTGACCCCGATGGGCAACACTGACTCCGATGGGACGCACTGACCACGATGGGCCACACTGACTCCGATGGGGCCACACTTACCCCGATGGGGCACACTGACCACGATGGACCACACTGACCCCGATGGGGCACACTGACTCCGATGGGCCACACGGACTCCGATGGGGCCACACTGACCCCGATGGGATACACTGACCCCGATGAGCCACACTCACCCTGATGGGTAACACTGACTCTGCTGGGACACACTGACCCCGATGGGGCACACTGACTGCGATGGGCCACACTGACCTCGATTGGGAACACTGATCCCGATGGACACACTGACCCATATGGGCTACACTGACTCCGATGGGCCACACTGACTCTGATGGTCCACACTGACCCCGATGGGATACACTGACCCCGATGGGCCACACTGACTCCGATGGGATACACTGACCCCGATGGGCCACACTGACTCCGATGGACCACACTGACCGCGATGGGCCACACTGACTTCGATGGAACACACTGACTCCGATTGTGCACACTGACCTCGATGGGACACACTGACTCCGATGGGCCACACTGTCTCCGATGGTCCACACTGACTCCTATGGGGAATACTGACTCTGATGGTCCACACTGACCCCGATGGGACACACTGACCCCAATGTGCCACACTGACTCCGTTGGGACCACACTGACCCCGATGGGCCACACTGACCCCGATGGGACCGCATTGACTCCGATGGGGCACACTGACCACGATGGGCCGCACTGACCCCTATGGCCACACTGACTCTGATGGGCCACGCTGACCCCAATGGGCCTCACTGACCCCGATGGGGCCACACTTATTTCGATGGACACACTGACTCTGATGGGCGACGCTGACCCCAATGTGCCTCACTGACCCCGATGGGGCCACACTGATTTCGATGGACACACTGACCCCTATGGGCCACCCTGACCTCAATGGGTCACACTGACCCCGATGGGGCACACTGACCCCGATGGGGCACACTGACTCCGATGGGCCATATTGACCACGATGGACCACACTGACGGCGATGGGCCACACTGACTCCCATGGGACACACTGACTCCAATGGGGCACACTGACCCCGATGGGACACGCTGACTGCGATGGGCCACACTTACTCCAATGGGGCCACACTGACCCCGATGGGCCATACTGACTCCGATGGGGCCACACTGACCCCAATGGGATACACTGACCCCGATGGGCCACACCCACCCCAATGGGGAACACTGACTCTGCTGGGACACACTGACCCCGATGAGGCACACTGACTGCGATGGGCCATACTGACCCCGATTGGGAACTCTGACCCCGATGGACACACTGACTCTGATGGTCCACACTGACCCCGATGGGCCACACTGGCCCCGATGGGGCACACTGACTCCGATGGGCCACACTGACCACGATGGACCACACTGACCGCGATGGGCCACACTGACTCCGATGGAACACACTGACCCAGATGAGGAACACTGACCGCGATGGGCCACACTGACTCCGATGGGGCACACTGAATCCGATGGGCCACACTGACTTCGATGGGACACACTGACTCCAATGAGGCACACTGACCCCGATGGGGAACACTGACTCCGAGGGGCCACACTGACCTCAATGGGACACACTGACCCCGATGAGGAACACAGACTCCGATGGGCCACGCTGACTCTGATGGGGCCACACTGACCCCGATGGGGCACACTGACCCCGATGGACACTCTGACCCCTATGGGCCACACTGACTCGGATGGGACCACACTGACTCCGATGGGTCACACTGGCCCCGATGTGCCACACTGACTCTGATGGGCCACGCTGACTGTGATGGGCCATACTGACTCCGATGAGGCCACTCTGAATCCAATGGGCCACAGTGACTCCGATGGGGCCACACTGACTCTGATAGGCCACACTGACTCCGATGCCTCTCTCCTGGGTGATTGTAAGCAGGCGACACTGCAGTTTGAATCCTAGTCCTTACTACAGCTGAACCACGCCCCTTCACACCGCCCATGAATCTGTGATTCAGACTTGCAGTTCCACATTAACAATGTCCAACAGGGTCTTGAGATCACAAGAAAAGCGACTAGGACAATTACTCGATATTAGACTGCATACTGCCTTCACACACCAACTCCTTCAACGCCTCTCTGACACACATAGCAGCATGATCCACATCAAGTTCAGCTCCTTCAGTTTCTCCACCAATGAGCAACTCAGTGATGGGGCAGACCAGCAGTACTTTAAATTCGTCATGTCCAACAGGGTCCTGTGTTCATAAAATATATGTTTATAAAAGACACATTTGGTTGACCCTGTAGAGCCACTGCGATCGAATATGCCACCTTCTTTGTCCAGCACCCCTCTCATGTCTCTATAATTCCCTTTACTCCATTGTACTGACACATCTGACTTTATCTTCTCTCTCTCAAGCTGCAGGGTAAATTCTATCATATTACAATCACTGCCTCCTAAAGGTTCCTGTACTTAAAATTTCCTAATCAAATCTGGTTCATTACACAGCCCAATCCAGAAATTCCTTTTCCCTGAGAGGGCTCAACCACAAGCTGCTCTAAAAGGCCATCTCATAGGCATTCTCTTGGTATCTAGCACCAACCCGATTTTCCAAATCTACCTGCATATTGAAATCCCGCATAACTATTGTAACATTGCCCTTTTTACATGCCTTTTCTACCTCTGTTTGCAATTTGTATCTTACATCTGGATACTGTTTGGAAGCTTGTATATAACTCCCATTAGGGTCTTTTTACCCTAGCAGTTTCTTAACTCTAACAACAAGGATTCCAATCCCATGTCACCTCTCTCTAAAGATTTGATTTCATTTTTTACCAACAGAGTCACCCCACCTCCTCTGCCTACCTTCCTGTCCTTTTGATACAGTGTGTATCCTTGGATGTTAAGCTCCCAACTATGATCTTCTTTTAGCCATGACTGAGTGATGCCCACAATATCATGCCTGCCAATCTCTAACTGTGCTACAAGATCATCTAACTTTTCCGTATACTGTGTGTATTCAACTATAACACCTTCAGTATTGTATGTGTTGCCCTTTTTGATTAATCTCCCATGTTACAGTTCAACTCATCCCACTGACTGCAATACTGCCCGATCATCTGCCTGTCCTTCCTCACAGTCTCACTCCACACTGAACCTACTTGTATAACAACTGCCCAGTTCTTAGCTCTACCACTCCAGATCCCATCCCCTTCCAAATTAGCTTAAACCTTCCCCTAAAGCTCCAGCAAATATTGGTCCCCCTTATGTTCAGGTGTAACCCATCTTTTTGTACAGGTCATACCTTGCCCGGAAGAGATCCAATAATCCAGAAATCTGAAACCCTGCCACCTGCACCATTTCTTCAGTGCACATTCATTGCCAAATCATCCCATTCTTACCCTCACTGGGGCGTGGGACGGGCAGCAATTCAGAGATTACCACCCTGGAAGTCCTGCTTTTCAGCTTTCTACCTAACTCCCCATATTCTCCACTCAGGAAAGACCCTTTTTTCTACCCATGTCAATGGTACCGCTATATTCTCAACTTCCAGCTGCTCACTCATAATAAAGGACTGTCGTTCTCTCTCCTCTCACCCACTATTGGAAAAAAGATTCAAAAGTTAATAACATGCACCACCAGGCTCAAGGACGGCTTTCATCCCACAGTTATTGGACCACTCATATGCTGAAAGCTGAATTCTTGATCTTCCAGTTGATTTCATCGTGACTTTATTTGTGCTTTTTCCTCTGTAACTGCAGCTCTATATTTTGCATTCTCTATTCCTTATCAGTACCCTGATGTATTTAAGTATGAAATAATCTGACTGGACGACTTACAAATAAATGTTTTTCACTCTATCTCAGTACAAAAGACAATATAATAATAAATCAAAACTAAGTTGTACAGCATTCTGACCTGGAAATGGATCACTGTTTGTTCAGCAGCACCAGGTCTCCTGGATCTCTCTTCTAACAGCACCAAGGGTCTGCAGCAATTCAGGAAGGTGACTCACCACGTCTCAAGGCGAAATAGAATGGGTAATAAGTGCTGGTCTTATTGGTAACGCCCAGATCCCAAAAATAGCCTGAAGAAATAGCACTTGGAAGTCCGGTGCTTATACAGTCAGAACACTCCTGAAGAGTTTAGAAGCAATCTTAGTGGTGTCACTCTGGAATTTGAAGTATTTTTGTATATCGGTGACCTAGATCTTACAATTGACAGTAACTCAATTTTGATTTGAGGTTTCATTTATGGTAGTCCCTCATTTATTAGCAAAAGCGGCACAGTAAAACAGCAATTGTAACTCAGATTTTCCAAATATAATGTGGTTCCAGCACGGTTAAGCATAAAGCAAGCAGTTCTATGTCATCATGCAAAACCGGCAGCTGTAGGTTTTAACAAAATAGCAGAGATGTTTTATGTTTAAGGAAGAACCACAGCAACTCATTTATTGAACAGCAAAAACTGAACACAAAGCACGCTAACAGTCCTTTCCGTAATTATGTCTTCACATCAGATCAGCCTTTTAAAGAGAAACCCCCAACTCTATGTCAATGATTGGGAATTTTGCATGTTTCCACCAATTACATTAACCTACACAGGCCATCCCCCAGAATTCACCAAAATTGGTCTTGGTGAACCTGTGAGAACTCAGACGAGCTGCCCAGCTTGGGTCCTATGTTCCATGGGTGGAGGAACAGCAAGTGCCTCTGGCTCGCCTAGAGGTGTGTTGACACGCTCATGGTTATATCATGACAGCAGGGGCATGGTAGCGGAATTGTCCAAGTCTTGGTGGGTAGTTTTAAGGTGAACTACCAAAATATGTTCAGGTTTACCCTTCTTATCTAAGATAAAAGTCTTTTCTCTCCATTCCAAAACATGGAAGAGGCTATCGTAAGGGGGCCTAAGGGGATGTTGGTGTGCATCATCGCAGGCAGAAAGAAACGGGGCGGGATGTAGGTCAACAGGACCCATGAGTGTTGTACGCCATGATGGTAGTTAGGAATAGGTGAAAAGAAATCGAATTTACGGAGGACGGTGGAACGCAGTTGAAAGGCCGGCCAGGTCATGCTGTCTGTATACCAACTCAGTCAAGGAAGACTGCAGGTCCTCTTTTGGAGCTGTTCTGAGCCCCAGCAGGACCCATGGGAGATGATCAAGCCAACACTCATCGGTCAGGGAAGTCCTCAGAGGAGCCTTTAAGGAGCGGTGAAACCACTCGCAGAGACCATTGGACTGCGGGTAATACACCAATGTGTGTCGTAGCCTAACTCCAAGGTTTTGGGCCATCGCAGCCTAGTGGTCTGATATGAATTTGGGACCATGGTCAGAGGAAATATCAGATGGGATGCTAACCAAGGAACTTAAGTGCACATGAACGCCTGAGCCACATCTGCAGCCGTCATCGATGCTAGGGGGACAACCTTTGGCCACCTGGTGGTACAGCCCACCATGGTAAGAGGTGCATGAAGCTGCGGGGGGAAGAAGAGGGCCAAAAAGGTCCACATAGACGTAGCCAAACCATGGTTCAGAGGCCTCTAAAAGTACCAGTGGTGCATGGGCATGAAGGTTACGTCCTTACTAAGGGCATGCCACAGAAAGTTTAATGCAATCAGATTTGTGAGGACTTCTGGCCCTGATGCGAGAGGTCAAGTATGGAGTTAAAAACAGTCCGCCTCCAGTTTTTGGGCACTATGGGGCAAGGGCAACCGGTTGAGATATCACACAGGAGAGAAGTAATAGCTACCCTGAACTGAATGTCAGTCAAACACTGGCCCATGACTGCTGTTTGGTAAGCATGGACCCTCTGCGTCAGTAGCTTGGTCAACTGTCATGCTGCCATAGTCAACCCCTATGTGTATGACCCCAATGGCTGTCCGTGAGAGGCAATCAGCCACAGCTACTCGGATATGTAGGTCAGGTGGCATTGTTGTCATGCAGACCAAGGGTCTGATATTTTGCACGAGGGGTTTGTGGTCAATGAACACTATGAACTGGTGTCCCTCTAGAGGAAAAAGAAAATGGTGGCCAACCAGATAGGGACCAAGAAGATCACAGTCAAACATGCTGTACTTCCTTTCAGGAGGACAGAGCTGCCGGCTGAAGAAGGTAAGCAGCTCTGACCAACAGTTCGTGCACAGCACCAACAGCATAGAATGAGGCGTCAGTCGTAATGGCTATAGATGCGTTGGGGAGCTGATGGGCCAGCAGGGTCATATTAGAAAGAGCTCCTTTGGTATCATCAAATACTCTGGTCATGTTGACTGACCAGTCAAGCACTTGATTAGGGGGTATTGCCTTTAAGTGAATTATATAGGGGGAAAATAAGTTCAGCAGCTCGTGGAATGAAGCAGTAATAGAAATCCAGCATGCCTAAAAACTCCTGTAGTTTTTTAGTAGTTCAGGGTGGTGGGAAATCTATAAAAGATCTAAAAACCTTTGATGGGAGGAGTTTCACACCTTCTGTGGAGATGCAATGGCCTGGAGAGTCAATGGCTGACAACCCAAACTGGCATTTAGCAGGGTTAATATTCAACCCATGTTGGCTTAAGCACTGGAAAAGTGTGCAGAGATGAGATATGTGTTCAGATTTGGATGCAATGGCAACAAGTATGTCATCCAGGTAAACTAAAAGAAAATCTAAGTCTTTTAATACAGAGTCCATCAGCCATTGGAAGCTCTGTGTTGCATTTTTCAGCCCAAATGGCATGCGTAGAAACTCAAAGAGGCCAAACAGGGTTATCACAGCCATTTTGGGAGTGTCCCCTGGGCACGCAGGCACCTGATGGTAGCCCCTAACTAAATCGACTTTGGAAAAAAATTAACTTTTCGGCCAAACGTCGAAAAATCCTGAATGTGCGGGATTAGATAATGATCGGGATGGTGGCCTCGTCAATCACCACATGGGCAGCAACCACCATTGGACAGGAACCATATGGAGGGGCAAAGCCCAGGGACTGTTTGACCAGCATGCAATGCTAAGTCTTTCCAGGCTGGCAAACTCAGTCTTCACAGTTGCCAGCTTTTCTGTGTCCAGTCTAGGTGCGTGGCATGGACTGGCAAGCCAGATGTAGAAATGTGCAGCTCGAGTTCATGTTTTGTGACTGTAGTGAAGAATACTACACTAGGACTTGGTGAGGATTGGGAATTCACCCAGCAGTTGAGTAAACTCACATACGATGGTGCGTGTACTTGACATCCACAAGCCAGCAGTTCTTAGAATCGTCTAATAGTCCTTGGGCTCACAGGGAATCTGCACTGAGCAGAGGTCTAGCCACTTTAGCCAGGACGAAGTCCTGGGTGCAACATCACCACTGACGCAGAGCATCACTCGTCATGTCCTGTAGGTTGAACCCTGCTGCCATTGGCGGCCTCCAGTAAGTTCTTGTCACTCTTTGCCTTCTCATCAATAGGCAATGCAGGCAGCACACGCACTTGAGCACTCTTGTCACATAGGAACTGTCACCCTGAAAAGGGTACCTGTAATGAATTGTAGATTACACTGGCAGTAACCTTCTACTGACTGTGACTTTATTTTCCAAAGCTTTAGTTGATTTGCTTTGAAATTCTAATAATCGCTTAAAATAATCAGCACTTTTACGTGTCATATGGCTGTGATTTGTAGTTAAGTGTCTTTTCAATTTTGCTGGAGACATTGCTGCATTTGTAAGTAATTTGCCACAGACTAGGCACAATGGAATAGGACAACTGAGATCAGCAGTCCATGTAAAACCCATTGATAAGTGGCTTTCATTGTAAAGATGGAGTGTTTGTGTCCATTGTTGCACGAGTCCAGTGAAATGACTCAGAAGATTGTAATTTTTCATCATTAACCCTCTCAGGATTGCCTGCAAGCCTAGGTCAAGAATCCTCTTCATTCTCACACCTCCTCTTGAAAAATCGCCACACTGGACCATCCTTAGAATGAAAAGTTCCCTCCAATTTTCTACTTCACAGAAGTTTGTTTGCTCTCATAAGTCAGTTGGCAGTGCGTAGGGAGAAGTTGAGGGCGGTAATTCAGAAGGGAGAGTATGACGTCACAGCTGAAGTTGGGCGAATCCATTCAATGCTCAGAAAACGCACTTCACGCTCCTCATCAACCTACCACCTTCCCCTCTAAGCAAGACAGTGCTCACAAATTACCAACAGCCTCCCCTTTCTCACGTCAAAAATTGAGAATGGACTCAAGCAAATAAACATGGTCCAACTGCATACTGCCGTACTGAGTTCAGGGACTTCCAACAAGTTTGCTAAAGGAGCTACTTGGTCACTGCCCAGCACTGCGAGTACTAGCATCGCGCATTGTGCAAAGTTCAGAAACCATGTTTTTTTTTAATCATGATCTCTAGCAGAACCCTTAGCGACCTCTCACAGAGCCCTATGGTTCCGTGGAACTCCGATGGGAAACCCTGTCCTAGAGCATTGGGGTCACTAACATAGGTTTTCACAAATAGAATGGCAGAGGTGTTTTACATTTAAGAAAAAACAACAGCAACTCATTTATTGATCAACAAAAACTGAACACAAAGTGTGCTAAAATTCCTTTATGTAATCACATCATCATGTCAGACCAGCCTCATAAAGTGAACTCAATGTCAGCAGTTGGGAATTATGTACATTTCCACCAACTGCGTTACCCTACACAGCAAAACAAATGTGCAAGTGATTGTATATAGCTATGGTGTCTAAGACTTTTGCATAGTACTGTATTTGTCAACATGGAGCTGAGAGCAAGTTTGTAAATCCGGCGGGAGCAAAGAATGTTGAGAATGGCGAGGGTGCAGCACCACGAGAGGGGTGTGGGACAGGTGGTAGAGAAGGACTGCCAGGGGCAAGATGTGGTGCAATTGCAGACACACCCAGTCCTGAGGCACCAGGCAAGATTATTTGATTGAAATATTGTGATATATTGGTAGCTCGGGTTGGCTACTTGGAAATTTGGTGGATCATCGAGCTTGACAAAATGTTTGCAGACGGTTTGGCTCCAACTGAGAAACCATCATCAGTGCGCAGTGGAAGGTGTAGTCGCCTCAGAATGCCGGCTTATATACTCTGGGGTCCGAATGGATATTGATAAGATGTCGTGATCTGGTTGGCTGGTTCAAAACACAGGGAACAGTTTAGCAGTAGAAGATTCTGATTGGCTAGCTTCGAGGGAGGTCAATTGGAAGTGTCTGATCCTGAGATAATTGGCAATTTGTTGATTGTTGATACTGTTATTGTTTCTCTTTTCTCTGTAAAGGTTCACATAGCAGATCTATGCCGCTGTTTTTGTTGATGGATCCTTCTGGAGAGAACAATGCTTTGAGAAATTTGTGTTCTTTTCTTGTTCTTGCTTGAGTCAAGACTCTGACCGTTGTCCAGATGAAAAGGTGTCCTTCCTTTTATATAGAGTATATCTTTGATATATATTTGATAAAAGTTATTTGATTCTAAACAATTGGTTTAATGGTCATTACAGAATGTCTCTCCAGTTCTTCATGCTTCCTTGCCTCTCCCTTCTCCATTTCCCAACCATGATTCTCCTCTGCCTGCTCCCTTCCCACTCTCAGTCTACACAAGGGACACATATCAGAACCCTCCAATGGCCTCGGAATTATGACCCTCATATTAGCCAGCATAAATTTGAAAGGGTTTTCAAAGGGGCAACTAAAATCATTTGTAGGTTTTCTCTTGACTTGGATCCAGGAAGGTATTTGCTGAAGCCCCCCCCCCAAATAGACTGATAGCTAATGTAAAAATTTGATAAGTTAACATCAAATTATTGAACTGTCTAGGGAAGTGTCTGAAGGGTAGGTAAAAGAGTATTTAAATCAGCAGAATGTGGCTTAATTTTATTCCATGAAAATCTACATCAGGGCCATAACTATTCAATGTATTTATAAATACTTTTGATGAGGAGGTACAAAGTTATGTATCCAAATTTGGTGATGATTCTAAGATAGGCTGCATTGTGCGCACTGTAGGAAAAGCATTACATCACAAAGAGATTTTACTAGTTTAAACAAATGGGCCGAACTGTGGCAAATGAATTTCAATATAAACCACTCTTCCTGTAAAACCTAAAAAGGCTTTAACAATGTACATTTGAATGTGATAATCAGGAAGGTGTGGGACTCCAACAGACTTGTGGCTTCACATATACAGAACAATATGCTTCACATATGCACAAACAAAATTTTAAAAATAACTTGGGCACATACTGAAATTAATTAAGTTGTCTGCTGAAATTGTGTCTCCAGGCAGTGGAAGGTGATATTTTTAGATGCTTTGGCAAGACTATACCTGGATTTACAGCTGGCAATTGCAAACAGCACACCTCAGGAACGTTGGATTTGGTCTTTGAGGGATGCAGTATAGATTTACCAGAATGATAGCCAGTTTACAACAGTTAAGTTACCTGGAGGCATTATAAGAACAAACATTGTATTCCATGTGCCTTTATATTCTTTTTTTTGATCTGAGCATCATTAACAGAGCCAACATTTATTTACTTTCTCTAATTGCCCCATGTGTGGACACGTGGCCAAGAGGTTAAGGCATTGGACTAGTGACCTGAAGGTCATGAGTTCAAGCCCCAGCCGCGGGAACATGTTGTGTCCTTGAGTAAGGCACTTAACCACACATTGCTCTGCGACGATACTGGTGCCTATAGGTCCTAATGCCCTTCCCTTGGACAATATTGGTGTAATGGATTAGGGAGACTTGCAGCATGGGCAACTGCTGGTCTTCCATACAACCTTACCCAGAGTGAAGACTTTCCAGGTGCAGATCCATGGTCTTGCAAGACTAACGGAAGCCTTTACTAATTGCCCCTGAAAAGATAATGGTATTAAGTGAACTCTAGGACACCTGCAGACCTTCTTTTGAACTTTTTTGCACAGTGATGTTAGGTTGGGAGCCCCAGGGTTTACATTCAATGGTAATAAAGGACTGGTGATATACGCTCAGCAGACATTTTATTAGACACCTCCTGTACCTAATAAAGTGGACAGACCATATGTTCGTGGTCTTCTGCTGGGTCACCTATCCACTTCAAGGTTTGACATGGGGTGCATTCAGAGATGTTCTTCTGCACATTATTGTTGTACGCATACTTATTCAGGTTACTGTCACTTTCCTGTCAGCTTGAAACCAGCCTGGCTATTCTCCTCTGACCTCTCTCATTAACAAGGAATTTTCAGCCACAGAAATGCTACTCACTCCATGTGTTTTGTTTTTGTTTTTCACACCATTCTCTTTAAACTTTAGAGTCCCTTGTGTATGAAAACCCAAGGAGATCAGCAGATTCTGAGATATTCAAGTCACCTCGTCTGGCACCAACAATCGTACCACCATCAAAGTCACTTAGACCACATTCCATCCTCCACTTTGATGTTTGGTCTGAGCAACAGCTGAACCTCTTGACCATGTCTGCATTCTTTTATGCTTTGAGTTGTTGCCACATATTGTCTGATTAGATATTTGCATTAAAGAGCAGGTGTACAGGTATTCAAATAAAGTGGCCACTGCGTGTATTCCCAGCAGTATGGTGTGCATCTTACGGGTGAACAAGCAGGCTCCCATGTGTCCATTAAGCTTGTCCTTGGAGATGTTAGAGGTTGCAGGTACAGGAGATCCTGTAGGAGAAGATTGGACAATGCATCTTGTAGATGGCAAAACTGGCAGCTGGTGTGCATTGGTGATGGAGGGAAATGAGTATTTAGGATGGTTACATTCATTAAAAATAACTTACTTAGTCCAGGATGGTGAAATCATTTTCAGAGTCTTAGCCCTGCTCTCATCTAGGAAAGCAAAGGATAATTTATCACACTCCTGTAACATTTTATGGACAGTGGAAAGGGTTTGAGGTATCACACACCACAATATATCCATTTTCTGACATGTTCTTTTATTTATATTACTGGTCCAGTTAATCATGACTCCCAAAATAATAACGGTGATTGACTTGGCAATGGTAATTCGAATTGAGTAGAATTGTATTGACTTTGTTACTTATGTCCTTCATATACATGAGGAGTAAAAATCTTTACATTACGTCTCTGTCTAAATGTGTAATGTGCAATTTATAGTAATCTATAATAAATGGTACGTACAACAGGATATAGTTAATATAACATAGAAATACAATTGTGTCAGCATGAGTTAAGCAGTCTGATGGCCTGGTGGAAGAAGCTGTCCCGGAGTTTGCTGGCCCTGGCTTTTCCGCTGCGGTACCGCTTCCCGGATGGCAGCAGCTGGAACAGTTTGTGGATGGGGTGACTCGGGTCCCCAATGATCCTTCAGGCCTTTTTTACTCACCTGTCTTTGTAAATGTTCTGAATAGTGTGAAGTTCACATCACAGATACGCTGGGCTGTCTGCACCACTCCCTGCAGGGTCCTGCGATTGAGGGAAGTACTGTTCCCATACCAGGCAGTGATGCAATTGTGCCCCTATAGAAAGTTCTTAGGATTTTGGGGACCATACCAAACTTTTTCAACCGTCTGGGGTGAAAGAGGCGCTGGTGTGTCTTTTTCACCACACAGCTAGTGTATACAGACCACGTGAGATCCTCAGTGATGTTTATGCTGAGGAATTTAAAGCTGTTCACCCCTAGATCTATTGATGGCAATAGGGGTTAACCTATTTCCATACCACCTGTAGTCCACAACCAGCTCCCTTGTTTTTGCAATATTGAGGGAGAGGTTGTTTTCTTGATACCACTGTGTTGGGTAATGACTTCTTCTCTGTAAGCTGCCTCATTATTATTTGAGATGGGGCTAATTAGTGTAGTGTCATCAACAAATTTAATTGACATATTGGAGCTGTGAGTGGCAACACAGTCATGGGTATAAAGAGAGAAAAGGAGAGGGCTTAGGACATCGTACTGAGGAACACCTGTGTTGAGGGTCAGAGGGGCAGAGATGAGGGACCTCACTCTTACCACCTGCTGGCAATCTGACAGGAAGTCCAGGATCCAGCTGCACAAGGCGGGGTGAAGGCCGAGGTCCCTGAGCTCCTTGTCGAGCCTGAAGGGAATTATGGTGTTGAATGCTGAACTGCAGTCCGAAAATAGCATTCTCACATAAGCATCCTTCTTCTCCAGATGTGTAGAACTGTGGCTATTGCATCATCTATTGTGTCGGTAGGTGAAGTGTAGGGAGTCCAGAGTGGGTGGTAGCATGCTGCAGATGTAGTCCTTAACCAGCCTCTTAAAGCATTTGCTTATTATTGAGGTCTAATACTATTAGGTTTCAAGGGTAGGTGGTTGAACTTTCGTAGGAAGTGATTATTCCCTGGTGCAGTGTGACATAAATGCCCATGTATGAATGTTACTCAGGGTTCACTGTATGTTGGCATTGCTACTCCATTTGCAGAGGAGAAGCACAGAACACTGTACAAACACCTCCATTTCTGGCTTTATAGTGGAAGGAATAACATTGATGAAGCAGTTTAAGGTGGTTCTGGAACTCCGGTGGTGATTTAGAAAGCTAAAGGGCCATTTAGTGGATTTTCATGAAATTATGGAGAACGGTTAGGTTGATATAAGTAAACTATGCCTACTAGCTGGCTATTCTAGGAATGGTGAACATTGTAGAAATATCACCGTCAAAGCTTTCAGGTGTAATCTAGGCCCGAAGTGATTCACCTTGGAGGAGCCCAGGCGCTAATGTGAGGTATGATCCACTGTTCAGGCAGTTTAAATGCCAGCCCAGATAGACTGCAGGCTACCCTCACCACGGCACCAAGGTTGTAAGACTGCCCCCGGCTGCTGTGCTTCGTGTCTGCGAACTTTGCGGCAATTTTCCCGGCTAATATGATGAACTGGATTCTGAGGCTTTAGGCCTACTCCTGGCTGCTCCAGGAATTTGGATCTAAGCACTCAATTTGTTCAGAATGCTGCAGTTGTTGCTTGCTTCTATTGTTTGCATGATTTGTTTTGTTTTTTTTTCCTCTTTCTCTCTGCGCATTGGGGGTTGGTCTTATTTTTTTAATTTGGGTTCTTAAAAGTGCCTCGCTTTGTGATGGCCTGGAAGCAAACATATCTCAAGGTTGTGTAATTTATGCATTCTTTGATAATAAATGTACTTTGAATCTTTGTAATGTTAGGGAACAGATCGAGATGCAGAGGAAGGCTGAAATTTGGAAATCTTTTCCATGGGTAAAAGTTGATACTGTGTTATTTATTCATTGTAAATTTAAACTCGAGACATTTTTACTAACTGATGGTATTGGGAATGAGGGGAAGAAGTGTGCTTATGATGTTTTAAGCCACAGATCAATCATCGTGTTACTAAAATAAAGAAAGTGATTCAGACGGTGAAGCAGCCTACACTGCTGTGTTTCTATATATCTTATTATCTCTATTTCTCAACCTCCTTCCACCTTTTAGCTGTTCCTTGAACCTATCTCGTATTTTTGGAGCCTCTAGCTCCAGATCCAGCCTGGACCTTGACCACCAGCACCTCCAGGTCGAGACTTTACTCACTGCTGCTGGTCCCTCAGACTCCCCTTTCCCTTCCACCACTGTCCAGCCTCATGTCTCTCAAGCTCCACCATCACCTCCTGGATCCTCAGAGCCTCCATCTTCCTCTCAGCCCACTTTCCCTGAACACCGCAAACCTCCTCTCCCTCCTGACACCACCAACTCTCTTCCCCCATCTGGACTCAGGTCTAATCCTTCCAATCTTTCCCTCTCTGAGGCAGAACGTTCTGTCCTCAGCAAAGGCCTTACTTTGTCCTCCTTTGTCCACTCCTCAGTGAGTTTTGCACCAGCCATGTCGTTGAGCTCTTCTTATATCGCCTCCGTCTCTGAGCCCAGTTCATTGACAAGAAATCCACACTCCGCACTGGTGACCCCTTTCCCCCATCTTCAGCTCTCCTCCTCTTCTTGGACACCCCGCTCTGGCTCCCTGCCTGCCCTGAATCTTTTCATCTCAAATTGCTGACAAGACATCAACCATCTCAACTTCAACACTCCTCTCTCCTCCTCGAACCTTATTCCTTCTGAACGCACTATCCTCACTCTCTCTGCACCAATCCCAAATTTAACATCAATCCCGCAGGCAAAGGGGGTGCTGTTGTAGTCTGGCGCACTGACCTCTACCTTGCTGAGGTCAGCTTTCAGATACCTCCTCATACCTGCCCCTTGAAGAGGAACCCCCACTCCAACCTATCAGAAAACCATCTCCGACACTACCACTGACCTCATCGTATCTGGAGAACTCCCATCCACTGCCACCAAACTCATAGTTTCCTTACCCCACACTGCTGGCTTCTACTTCCATAAACCCGACTGTCAGGGTAGGCCTATTGTCTCTGCCTGTTCCTGCTCCACTGAACTCATACCTCGATTCTGTTTTCTCCTATTTAGTTCAGTCCCTTCCCATCTACATCCACAACACTTCTCATGCTCTCGATCTCCTCAGTAACTTACAATTCCCTAGCCCTGACTGCCTTTTTTCACCATGGATGTTCAGTCTCTATACACTTCTATCTCCCATTAAGAAGGCCTCAAAGCTCTCCACTTCTTTCTTGACTAAAGAGCCAACCAGTTCCCCTCCACCACCATCCTCCTCCATCTGGAAGAACAAGTCCTCACCCTCAACAATTTTTCCTTCGGTTCTTCCACTTTCTCCAGACTCAAAGGGTAGCCATGGGCACCTGCATGGGCCCCAGCAATGCCTACCTCTTTGTTGGCTACTGTGAGGAGAATACACATAAATTAAGATGTTTGCTGGCCTGGGCTAGCACCAGTGGCATCAGCAGTTGGTCTGCCACCTGTCCTCAGGGGAGGGAGAGATAAGGAACACAATGAAGCAGCATTTGGAGACGTTAATGAAGGAGCCATCAGTCTGGATATTGTCAAGGTCGGCTCCCCCTTTGAACCCTGAACTGTTTGAAGTGATGAGCAGGCGATTTGGAGATGTGTAATGAAGGGACAGGAGAGAGAGCTGTCTAGAGCGGCTCCCCCTTTGAACCCTGAACTGTTTGAAGTGATGGACAGGCGATACCCCAGCAGGGGTATAAAAAGGGACAGGTTCGCTGAGGCAGGACACACACGACACCCCGATGTAACGAGACTCTGGAAGCGGTGCGCCTCTCACAAGTCGGTGGGAAGCTCTTGGACGGCTGATCGCGGGATCAGCCTTAGACGCACAGGGTGGAAAGGTACGATCAGCGGGAACCCGGTGTGTGTCCGCCCTTGCTTGGGTGCCAGGTTCACTGCAGAGGATCGACCGCATCTGGAGGAGGGGTCACAGTCGGTGACCTCAGGTGACATCACAAAGGACTTGCCCGAAAGCTGCTTGTGAGCAATATCGCAGGTCTGTGAGTGGAAGCCGTTTTGAATGATCATTCGTTCTTGTTCTCTCTCTCCTTCCCCCCACATTGTCCATCGCCATGGCAACGATTACTGTGAACTGAACTAAATTGAACTGGACTTTGTGTCACTTTGAAATTGGTCATTTACCCCTAGACAACGATAGAGCTTGGTTGATCCTGTTATCTTAATTCTGTGCACATGTGCGTTTATCATTGCTGAACTGTTGCATTTATTATCCCTTCGATTACTGTGTTGCTTGTTTCTTTAATAAAACTTTCTTAGTTCTAGTAATCCAGACTCCAACTGAGTGATCCATTTCTGCTGGTTTGGCAACCCAGTTACGGGGTACGTAACACTACGTACAATATTCCATGTTCCTATCCTTTCCCAGTAATACACCCCAACACTTCCTCTGCTACATTGATGACTACATTGGTGCTGCTTCATGCACCCATGCTGAGTTCATCAATTTCGTCAACTTTGCCTCTAGCTTCCATGCTGCCCTTATATTCACTTCATCCATTTCTGACAACTCCCTCCCCTTTCGCAATCTCTCTGGAGGCAAACTGTCAACCAACATCTTTTATAAATGTATCAATTCCCACAGTTACCTTGACTATACCTCTTCCCACCCTGTCTCCTGTAAAAATGCAATTTCCTTTTCTCAGTTCCTTCACTTCTGCCGCATCTGTTACCAAGATGTGGCTTTCCATTCCAGGACATAAGAGTTCCTTTTTTCCTTCTTACTATCCCATGAGCCTCTGCATCCCACAACTTCCGCCACCTCCAAAGGGTTCCTACCACTAAACATTTCCTTACCTCCACCTCTTTCCACATTCCACAGGGATCGCTCCCTCCATGATTCCCTTGTCCATTTGTTCCTCCCCACTAATCTCTCTCCTGGCACTTACCCTGCAAGCAACCAAAGTGCTCCACCTGCCCATACACCACCTCCATCACCTCCATTCAGGGCTCCAAACAGTCCTTCCAGGTGAGGCAACACTTCACCTACGAATCTGCTGGGGTTGTCAGTGTGTCCGGTGCTCCTGATACGGCCTCCTCTACATCGGTGAGGCCCGTCATACATTAGGGGATCGCTTCGTTGAGCACCTCCATTCCATCCACTGAAAGTGTAACTTCCCAGTGGTTAAGCATTTTAATTCCCATTCCCGTTCTGACATGTTAGTCCATGGTCTCCTCTTGTATCAAGATGAGACCATCTTCAGGGTGGAGAAGCAAAACCTTATAATCTGTCTTGATTGCCTCCAATCTGTTAGCATGAACATCGATTTCTCCTTCCAGTAATATTTCTTTCACTCCCCCCCCCCCCCTTCTTCTTCTATTACCCACTCTATATTTTACTTTTTCTCTCCTGTCCAACACTCCACCCTGGGTCCCCTCCTTCTTCCCTTTCTTCTAGGGTCCTATCAATTCCTTCTTCTCCAGACCTTTACCTTTCCCACCCACTTGACTTCACCTACCACATTATATTGGAAAACATTTTAACTCTGTTTTCTAAGTGTTTATTTTAAAGTGTGCTTTCATTGCGTATCAGGTGTTTATTCAGATGTTGACCATGCCTTTACTATGCATTAAGTGTCTGTTACTGAGTGCGTGGGATTACTATGGTATTTGAGATGTAACCATTGAATGAAACCTGTGTACTTTTAACCCCTCGAGAAAAACGAATGTAACCAAGTAAGAGAGATAAGAGTGATTGATTTATTAGTTAGAGTAAAAAACTTACGGACGTATGCTAACCCAGAAGGGCTATAAAGAATGCTGTGTGAAAATGACAAATGGGCAGTCAGTGACAGACTTACACAGCTTGGTCCACTGTCTGTCTTAGCTTTACTTTGCAAATTAAAGTTTAAACATTTCTTGAAGAATCTTCGGTGCTTCCTTGTCATTTGTGAAACCACGACAAAACTGGCGTAGTTGGCAGGATCGGGAAGAGACCCATGGAAGAAGGAAACGGCAAACTGAGGGCGCTTCCCGGTCCCTGGGGGACCTGCACAGAGCTAACAGAATTCAGGGTGCACCCGAACAAAGGTAAGCGCTTTTTAGCCACAATTTGGACTAAGAATTCTGTTGGTTTTTGGGGAGATCTCGGGGACTCAGAAGTGTGAAACAACTGCCGAAGGGTCTCTTCGATTCAAAGAATCTGGCAGAATTGAGGGTTAAAAGGAGGCTCGGAGGATTAATCAAGAACACTGCAGTGAGGGGTGTGAGTATGAATAAAGTAATAAGAAGTTTAGTGAGAAAAATTCCACGTGGTGTTGGTAAGTCCCTGTGGATACCGCTTCATACGAGACGAAGGTCTGAACGGACAAAGAAAGAAAGAAAATAGAAAATCCTCATGAATACTGCCTTAAGAAAAGTTAAGGGTCTGAATAGGCGAGGTGCAAAAAGAAGGTTCTGCGGATACCGCCCGAGAAAGGGGTCTGCACGGGCAGAACATAATAGAAGATAAGGATAGCTTAAGTAGATAATTTAGACGTGGGTGAGAAGAAACCATAAGACTAGATAGAAAATATGTTACAGAAAATAGTATTACTTTAGTGTGAGACGCCAAGAATACCTTAAAAGGGGGAAGAACAATATGACAGGGAAAGGAACAGCAGTAGAAATATTGAGTAGAATATTCCTGGTGTGTCAAGGTAAGATCGCGGAAATTTCAGAAAAATGGGAAAAAAGAACCAAAAATCTGGTCACGAAGTGGCTGAAAGAAAGAACATTTGATGTAAGTTTATGTGAGGAAATGGAGGCACTGATTAAAAATTATAAACCAGGAGATAAATCTAAAAAAAGGGAGAAAAAAAGAAAATAGGAGATAGAAGTGTTAAAACTCTTTAGGATGGAGGGAGAAAGATTGAGAAAGAAAGGACGAATATCAGTAGCAAGTAAAGACGACACTGAGAAACAAGAAAAGCAGTTTGGTAAATCACAGGAGAAACAGAATAAAGAGCCGACTCTATACCCAGACCTGAGAAATGTAGAAACCCCTCCCCCTTATTACGAGAAGGAGACTCTTAAACAGTGCCCTGTATTAACAGGAGAACTAGAACTGGAGGGAAAGTTTGAAGTCTGGGAGATCGAGGAGGAAAGAAGGAAATATGAGGAGGAGAGAGGGGCACTGTGGAAGGAGCTGCAGGAAGATAAGAAAAAAGTAGAACGAGAAAGTAAGATAATAAGAGAACGTATCAAAGAGTCGCAGGAATTAAGGCTGAGGAAAAATCAGGAGGAATTCCTGTTACAGGAACACAACACTGAACAGGCTGAAAAAGAAGATGATTTATCAGAAGAGCAAGAGTCAAGTAATGAGTATGAGGGTATAAGAGAGTGTAGACAGAGGATAGAAGAGGAGTTCCTTGAAGGGGAAAAAGAGACAGTGGAAAGGGGGATAAGAGAAGCAGAGAAAGAGTATAGGAGATTACAGCAGAAATTGGGTTTCCCACTGGGTTTCCAACAACAGTTTGAGGAATTCACGAGGACTCGAGCAAATGCTAGCCTGAATCAGAAAGAGAGAATTCTAAGGAGAAGTCAAGAGAAAATAGAAAAGCAAGGGAGAGAGCAAACCCCAGGGAGATTTGTGTGGCAGCCAATAAGAACGAGGTCAGAAGGGGACAAGGAGTCGGATGAGGAGGAAAATCAGAATATGGGGAGAGAAGGAAAAAAAATGATGCCGTTGTTAGTAAAAGGGTCAGGACAAGTACAGTATGTTCCTTGGGGCTCCCAGGACCTGGAAGGGCTGAAAAACACCCTGCCTAGCTTAAATGAAGGAGCAGGGAAGTGGATTAGAGCTTTTGAAGAAGAAACTATGGGATGGTTATTGGCTATGGGAGATTTGAAGGCACTGCTGTTAAGGTTGATGGGAACCTCCAAATTAAAAGAGTTGATGGAAACAGCTGGACTACTAAATGCGTTCAGCCCAATGACTGACGGGATCAGCTTTGACCAAGTGAGGCAGAGGGTATGGCAGGCCCTCAGGAAGCTTTACCCACCCAAAGTGGACTCCAAAGCTTTGAAAGGGGATCCGCTGGGGGACACTGAGAATCCAGCAGCCTATGTAGAAAATCAGTTGAAAAGGTGGAGGCTGGAGACTGAGCAAGAAGTGGAAGACAACTCGTTTATGACCATACTGTTCCGAACCGCCGTTTTGGAAGCAATGCCTCCACAAGTTAAATCTAAATTGGAGGAAGTGGTCAGACTGATGTCAACGAACTCACAAGAATTTAAAGACCACATAATTCATGTGGTTGAGAAATATCGGAAAGACAAACAGAAGCTGATTGAGAGCAGGAAGAGGTGCAAAGAAAGCTAATGCAAATGCAGCTTGAAGAACTCAAAAAGAAGGAAAAAGAGAAGGGAAAAAAGATGCTGCCAGTAGCACCCGATCTGAGTGCAACCATTGAAATGAATGAAACACCAATGTATGGAGGAGCCGGTCGCGCTTTCAGACAGGGGCCAGAAAACCCCATGCCAATAATAAACGTCTTTGGAGGAGCATTCCCACGAATCCCCTATCAGGAACAGAGTAAATTTAAACAGCAGCCCAGACAGGACTGGAAACCCCAAGGAGGGGGCCAGAGAGGTTATGGACAAAGAGGGCCAGTGAGGAGACAAGGGGAGAGAGAGATAGAGAGACTGTGTTAGGGGTGTAACCAGCCAGGACATATGAGAAGAGACTGTCCACTCAGGTTATGGCCCATCACGTACCAACAGGGGCCGATGAGAAGGGAACCGCAGGTTAGCCAAGGACCAGCCCCCAAGGGCTCAAGCGGACCCGTGAACCCCTATGCAAGTTGCTAGGGGTGCCCAGAGAACCCAGGTGGGAAGGGACATTACCCAGTGATAACAAGGGAGGCAGAAGAAGAACCCATTGTTCAGGTTATGTTAGAAGGGCAATTGACACCCATGACGATAGACACTGGAGCCACGCATACCTGTGTACAGCCACAGTACGCCCTTCACCTTCCCATGTCAGGAAAATTTATTAAGACTGTAGGGTTCTCGGGGAAAGCATAGTTAACACAATATACAGCTCCAGTATGGTTGGGGATGGGCAGTAAAAGAATAGTTTTGCCAGTATTAGTGTCCAAAGGAACCCCGATTAATTTGCTAGGCAGAGATGCACTATTAAAACTAGGAGTAAAATTAGAATGCACTAGAAATGGGTTGAGTGTGGAAAGAGCGAATACTCAGTTACTAGTGCGGGAAATCAAGAAAGCTAATGTTTTCTGGATAGGAGACATAGAAGATCAGATCTGGAAAACCTGGGAAAAATGGAAAAAGGGCGTGCAGGCCATATTGCCCAAGGCGGAAGCGCCCAAGACTGAGTTACATTGCACAGTAATTTATGACGAGTAGGGAGTTAGAGGAGAAATGGCACGAGGGGCCATGTACCCGGCAGCACCTAAGAGGAGAGGCTATAATAATTGGAAAACAAGAGGCAGCCCTACAAGTCAGGTGGAATACCTTCTTGGAGAAATGGTATAGAATACCGGAGGCTGTGCCCCACATAACGTTGCTGGTGAATGAAGGATACTAGTCTAGAGACCTAGGACCCTTAGTAAAACGTGCTGGAACCGTAATGGTTTGGAGGAAAATCATGCAGGAGGTATGGGCATCGGGAGATGACAACTACATTAAAATAATGGTAGATATAGATATGACAGGAACTATAAAGGAGGTCGAAGTAATTCCTCAGCTGCACATGTCACTATCGGAAAAGGAGAAAGGTCAGGGAAAAGATAACAGGCTGGATAGGCCTGTTCTGTGGTCGCAACATGACACGGACGTAGGGAGAATAAAAACAGCAAGTCTGGTAGAAATAAAACTGGAAAAGGGAGCAGTTCCACCTTGGAGACCACAATACCCTCTAAGACCAGAAGCAGAGGAGGGAATAGTGCCCACGATACAGGGGTTGCTCGAAGCAGGCGTACTTAAGAGGATAGATAGTCCGTGTAATACTCTGCTGTTGCCCATCTTAAAAGTGGACAAATCCAAATGGAGACTGGTACATGATTTACGAGCAGTAAATGAGGTAGTGGAGGACTGGCCAGCCATAGTCCCCAACCCACACACGCTTTTGCCAAACGTTCCACCGGAATCAAGCTATTTTTCAGTAATTGATTTGTGTTCAGCTTTCTTCAGCATTCCCCTGGCCGATCAGTGTCAGTATTTATTTGCATTTACATACAGAGGTAACAAGTATACCTATGCAAGAATGACGCAAGGATTTAAGCACTCACCGCACATTTTTAATCAAGTATTAAAGGCAGACTTAGAGGGTATACAATTGGAAAGTACATTAATACAGTATGTGGATGATTTGTTAATTTGCTCTGAAAGTGAGGAGCAGTGTGACCAGGATACCGTAACCCTTTTAGAAAGACTGGCATATGGAGGACATAAGGTATCCAAAAAGAAGTTGCAATTCTGTAAGCAACAGGTAGAACACCTAGGTAGGGTAATTTCCAAGGGAATAAAGGCAATAGCACAGAGTCAAATTGAGGCAATAGCTAAAGTTCCTAAACCCCATGACTGTGTAAGGGAGACAATGGCATTTGCCAAATTAAGAGCAGATTTACGATCCGAACCACTAGAAGAGGAAGATAAAAAGGTTTTGTTTTAGATGGCTCCTGTTATAGGGATTATGATGGAAATCATGCAGGTTTCTCAGTAGTGCAGCAGGATCAGACAAGCTTTAAGACTATTAGAATGGAAGCTTGCCCCCAACCGTGTTCCGCCCAATTAGCGGAAATCAAAGCCCTGACAGCAGCGTGTGAAATGATGGAAGGTGAGAAAGTAGACATTTATGCAGATTCGGCATATGCGCATGGAGTGTGTCATTTGTTTGGGGCAGTGTGGAAACAGAGAGGACTTAAGAAGAGTAATGGAGATCCCAGACAGCACTGTCAGCAAATTTTAGATTTAATAGATTTAGTGGTGATGAAACCCGAAGCGTTGGCTATAGTGAAGTGTCAGGCACATAAAAAAGGAAACGATGTAATAATTAAGGGAAATCAAGCTGCAGACGAAGCAGCCCGGAAAGCATCTGGATGTACGTCGGCCTTCATTGCGCCCCAGGTAAGTTTGGAGCCGGAACCTAAGGTAGAGGACCTGATTGAAATACAAAGTAATGTAACTTTGGCAAAGTAGACAATGTGGAGGCGAAGGGGGCCCAAGCAGAGCCCAGACGGTCTGTGGAGCACGGAGGATGGCTTATTGGTAGCACCCACCCTGTTGTTGACTATCCTGATTTCAGAAGCGCATGGGATGGATCATTGTGCAAGGGGGGAAGTAATAAGGAAAATAAAAAAGGATGGTTTTTGGTCGCCTTATTTACAGGCTTCAGTAGATCATGTGCTGTCGCATTGCGAGGTATGCGCACAGAATAATGTTCGGAAAGGAATTACAACCCCAATAGGTCATATACCCATGCCCGAAGGGCCATTTAAACATTTAGCGATTGATTACATAGATATGATAAGGACAGTAAGAGGGAAAAGATACATGTTAGTAGTAATTGACAGATTCAGTAGATGGGTAGAAGCGGTACCCTCGAAAGATCAAGGGGCAGGAACAGTGGTAAAATTCCTGACAAATGAAGTGATCCCAAGATTCGGAATACCTACAGAAGTCAGCTCAGACAATGGTTCAGTGTTTATCCAAAAAGTGGTTAAATTAGTATTGCAAGCACTAAGAATAAAGCAAAGGTTTGGATGCGTCTATCACCCTTAGTCGCAGGGCATGGTGGAAAGAATTAACGGGACTTTAAAAACCAAACTGAATAAAATTTGTGCGGGTACTAAACTCAATTGGATTGACGCGCTGCTGTTAGCGTTAATGAGTTACCGCATGCAAACTAATCGAGTGACGTGTCTAACACCGCATGAAATGCTAACCGGAAGGCCCATGCCAGTGCCCCAGTGGAGAGGACCATATAAAGGGCCTAGCTTGGAACAACTGGAAGTAGAACTAAAACAATACATGCAGCAACTAACCATGATACATTAGTCTATCTATGCATGGGAAAAACGGAAAGAGCCAGAGGTCGTGCAAAGGGAAGGACCAATCAAGCCTGGAGATCAGGGCTACATGCGAGTTTTTCGAAGAAAGTGGAACAAACCAAGAAGGGAAGGGCCTTTTATGGTAACCAAGGTGTCACCCACCACAGTTCAAGTAGAGGGACGTTCCACCTGGTACCATCTCAATCACTGCACCAGAGCAGTCCCGCAGCTACAGTTAGGTGCGGAGCCTGAGGTAAGTGGTGAAGAGGAACGGATAGCAGGGGACAGACGAGAAGAACAAGAAGTTGTCACTGTACCACTGGAATTTGATAAGGGAAATTTTTGGTCCTGAGGACAGGCCCGAAGACCCTAAGGATGGGGTTATGGGTGGTAGTACTTTTTCAGATAATGGGGACGTCTTGGGGGCGACCAGTCTTGCCCCTCGGGATGATACACTCAGATACTCTTGTGCAGATTTGGAGACCATTAATTTGGCAGATGTGGCATGGGACTGTTAGGATCCCACAAAACCTGAGAGAAAGGAGTAAGAGGAGCACAACAGTTACCTCCGTACCATGGTATCAGAACACGTGGTACCAATGGGCAAACTATACAACAGGGATGATGAAGAGGCAGAATTGTTATCTGCGCTCAAGGGCAAGCCCAGCACAGTATGTAGTCCCCATGCCATACAACTCCTCCACTTGCGCGCAATGGCGAGGGGAGCATAGGGGACGGTGTGAACGGCAGTGCCCGAGTGCGACCAAGACTTGTTCCATGAGGGTTTGCATTAAGGTAAACCCCTGTTATCAGAAGTGTGTGGCCAACACACCAATGTGCCCTTATTGGTGTATGTTATACCAGGCTTCCTCGCAGTTTGATCAAAACAAGCTTGCCTCTAACTGTAATTACAGCAGACCATGGGCTATAAATAAAAGAAGCCAGACACCCACAATGGGAAAGCTTAAAATGCAGGAACATTTGAGTTATGAATGCTTCACGCGGACGGGTGATCTCTCGGTTGGGCATTTCAGCAGCAACTGTGTTAAGACTTGGGATGTAACCCCAGGCCGAAGATACAAGACATGTACCCCTCCACCCGATGGTGCACTGGATGCCCAGACCATCCCATTAGCAGATACCTGGTGGCTGTGTGGACAGGAGGGAGGTCTGAGATCCACGCTCCTCCTCGGTTGGACTGGTACATGTACACGGGTTATGCTGATTAAGAAGTTGTAGTATCACCTGAAGTACAATTTGACGCTCCGAAGCAGCAGACACTGCGGTGGAAGAGGCGAAAATATGAACCTGATCCAACAATCCAAATCGACAGTATAGGACAGCCGAGAGTTATACCTAATGAGCTTAAGGCAAGAAATGAGATTGCTGCGGGCTGGGAAGCACTTATACCCGTGATAGGGGTTAGCAAAAATGTTGAGTGGATCAATTATATATATTATAACCAACAGAGATTCGTTAACTACACTGATTTTTTTTTATTTCAAAATATACTTTATTCAAAAATAAATATATACAATAAACCATTCAATAACTTTTCATCCTTTACATACGTTTCCATTATACTCAGTAAATATCCGTATTAATAGCTACCCACTTGGCACTCCAGGAGTTCAGCTTAGCATATCATTGTTGAGGGGTATACTCCCCGCCCACCGACCCCTCCCACTCCCACGGGTGGAGAAACCTATACTGTGGTCCTTCCCCACCGGGCCCTTGCGGTGGCTGCACCGAGTTTCAGTGCGTCCCTCAGCACGTACTCCTGCAGCCGAGAGTGTGCCAGTCGGCAGTATTCTCCCACGGACATCTCCATGTGCAGGTAGATCATCAAGTTTCGGGCTGACCAAAGAGCGTCTTTCACCGAGTTGATGATCTGCCAGCAGCACCGGATGTTGGTCTCTGTGTGCGTCCCCGGGAACAGCCCGTAGATCAGAGAGTCCTCTGCTACGCAGCTGCTGGGGATAACTACACTGATGATGCGCTGGAGGCACTAGGACAACAGCTGGATGCAACTAGTAGAGTGGCGTGGCAGAACAGACAGGTGTTAGACTGGCTGTTGGCAGACAAAGGAGGAGTCTGTGTAATGTTTGGAGAACAATGCTGTACTTTTGTACCAACACTAGTCCGGAGGGATCATTTACCAGAGCAATGAACAAATTGAAAAGTCTGAGAAGAGAAGTTAGACAGAACGCAGGGTTTGGACATCAGTTACTTGACTGGTTAGATAGTAAACTAGGGGGATGGGGAGCATGGCTAACCAAGATAGCGATAACTGTAGGTATTGTATTGGTAAGCTGTGCGATTGTTTTGTGCTGTTCTCTTCCGTGTCTCAAGTCTCTTATAGTGCTGGCCGCAACAAAACGCTTTCCGATGCTCCTGGAAATTGCTAAATCAAGCCCAATGGAAAGAGAAACACCGATGATGTATTGTTACAGCTTACACAACATGCAAGATGTACAGGAAGGAAATGATAATGTGGCAGTGGACTGTAAAGGCTCCTGAGTCTTTTTTCCTGTCTCAGTCACAAAGGGACAGGTTTTTGGCTCAGTGGCCTAGGAAGGCAGGGAGAGAACATTTCGAGTTCTAAGCACAAGAAATTATAGTTTGACCCAGATTTGGGAGTAAATTCTGGAGTTTATTTGAGCTTTTGTGTGTGTACTCGAAGATTCCTCTCTCTTGTGAGACTTTGTAAGTCTCAAAGGAGGGATTATATTGGAAAACATTTTAACTCTGTTTTCTAAGTGTTTATTTTAAAGTGTGCTTTCATTGCGTATCAGGTGTTTATTCAGATGTTGACCATGCCTTTACTATGCATTAAGTGTCTGTTACTGAGTGCGTGGGATTACTATGGTATTTGGGATGTAACCATTGAATGAAACCTGTGTACTTTTAACCCCTCGAGGAAAACAAATGTAGCCAAGTAAGGGAGATAAGAGTGATTGATTTATTAGTTAGAGTAAAAAACTTACAGAGGTATGCTAACCCAGAAGGGCTATAAAGAATGCTGTGTGAAAATGACAAATGGGCAGTCAGTGACAGACCTACACAGCCTGGTCCACTGTCTGTCTCAGCTTTACTTTGCAAATTAAAGTTTAAACATTTCTGGAGAATCTTCAGCACTTCCTTGTCATTTGTGAAACCACGACACTTCCAGCTAGCCTCATTTATTCCACATCTTCCCCCTTCCTTTCCAGTCCTGAAGAAAGGTCTAGGCTCAAAACAGCGATTGTTTATTCATTTCCATAGATACTGCCTGACCTGCTGTGTTCCCTCAGCACTTTGTGGTGTTGCTCTGGATTTGCAGCTTCTGAAGTCTGCTTCTGCAGACTTCCTCATGTATGTTCCTTTTTTTTTGTTATCTATCTTAATCGTTCTTAATGTATTTATCATTATTCTTTATTTGATTGTATTCCTCTAAAGTGCCTGAGGACGTCTTTTTAAATTAAACCTCCAATTTAAATGCAATTTCCTGTTATAGCTCCTCAGGAGCCTTGAATCGTTGAATGTTCCTCTCTTAAGAGCAAACTGTTCCAGTCTCAACTTCTCCAATAGCCCAGATTTACTATTATGTTGTTATTCCCCACTGTCTAAAAATAGAAAATAATTTTATTCTGGGTCAAACCCATGCTGCTCTTGTGGCACTGCCAATACTCTGAATGACAATGTGAGGCCAGTTTATGCATGGCAGGGTAGGAAGAGCACTAAAAATGCACTTTCTTGTCACACAAAAAAAGAGGAAGGCTGATATGAATCAAACTAATGTGCCACAGAAGCAGAAGGAGAGTATGGCAGAACACTGTCTAACCTTGAAGTTTCATTTTGCAGTCTTTGTTGGCTGAGGTGTACAGAGATATCATACAAATGAATAAAACTTCTTAACATAGTTTCTTCGTTGGTCCCAAATCTAATGCACCATCACACAGGGAGAATGAAAGGAAGTATTGAAACTTCATGCATGTGTTCTTCCTTGCCACAGTGCAATATTGTTCTGTTGTAGTGTTGAATTTGTTTACTATCAAATATTGTTTGTTTGCAATATTTTTCTCATGGGTGCTAAAGACATTTCCTAAACTACTGTTGAACTGATTGAAGAGAAGCTGAGATAGGTACATGGATGAGAGAGGTACGAAGGGCTATGATCTGGGTGCAGGTGGATGGATGAGGCAGAAAATCAGGCCAGCATGGACTAGATGCACCAGAGGGCCTGATTTTGTGCTGTCGTGCTCCCTGGTCCTATTCCCATCTTGATAGCACCCTAAATCATGTAGTAATGTTTGTTACTAGAGTTGGTTTTCTCAAAGTATTGCTGCATATTTAACAAGTAAAGCAGTGACTGCTGCATTGAGGCTGCTCAGCCATGATCTACACTAATCCACTTTGTAAATTAATTCACACATTAATAAAAACAATTTGCAGAGCTATCAGTTAGGTAACACAGTGAGTAATTGATTCTGATTGAAGTTAGTGTAAATGTTTTGAATTCCTATTAGCACTAAAGGACTATAAAACAGATTGATGCAACAGATTGAACAGATCTTTCTGATGAAAGTCCATTGACGTGAAATAATAACGCTTTCTCCCTCCACAATGGCTGCCTAAGAATTTCCAGCATTTTCTGTTCCATCTTGGGCTGGCCAGTATCTGCAGTTTTTAAAAGTTTTGTTCAAATTGGTCAATATGAACTAAAAATGTGATCTTGATTCAAATGCAATGATAAACACATCACTTGGTTACTCTCATGCATTCTGTCAAGTTATTTTCAGCATTAATCAACAATAGAGAGTACCCCGGTGGCTGTGCCTCTTGACAATAGGTACTCCTGTTTGAGTACTGTTGGGGGGGGACAGCTTACCTGGGGTAAGCGACAGCGGCCGTGCCTCTGACACAGAGTCTGGCCCTGTAGCTCAGAAGGGTAGGGCAAGGAAGAGGAGGGCAATTGTGATAGGGGACTCGATAGTAAGGGGGTCAGATAGGCGATTCTGTGGACGCAGTCCAGAGACCCGGATGGTAGTTTGCCTCCCTGGTGCCAGGGTCTGGGATATTTCTGATCGTGTCCAAGATATCCTGAAGTTGGAGGGTGAGGAGCCAGAGGTCGTGGTACATATAGGTACCAATGACATAGGTAGGAAAAAGGATGAGGTCCTGAAAGGAGAATATAGGGAGCTAGGAAGGGAGTTGAGAAAAAGGACCACAAAGGTAGTAATCTCGGGATTACTGCCTGTGACACGCGGCAGTGAAAGTAGGAATGTGATGAGGTGGAGGATAAATGCGTGGCTGAGGGATTGGAGCAGGTGGCAGGGATTCAAGTTTTTGGATCATTGGGACCTCTTTTGGCACAGGCGTGACCTGTACAAAAAGGACGGGTTACACTTGAATCCTAGGGGGACCAATATCCTGGCAGGGAGATTCGTGGGGGCTACTGAGGTGACTTTAAACTAGAATGGTTGGGGGGTGGGAATCAAATTAAAGAGGCTAGGCGTGAGGAGGTTAGTTCACAACAGGGGGATGGGAACCAGTGCAGAGAGACAGAGGGGTGTAAAGTGAGGGTAGAAGCAAAAAGTACTAAGGAGAAAAGTAAAAGTGGCAGGCCGACAAATCCAGGGCAAGCATTAAAAAGGGCCACTTTTCAATATAATTGTATAAGGGCTAAGAGAGTTGTAAAAGAGCGCCTGAAGGCTTTGTGTGTCAATGCAAGGAGCATTCGTAATAAGGTGGATGAATTGAAAGTGCAGATTGTTATTAATGATTATGATATAGTTGGGATCACAGAGACATGGCTCCAGGGTGACCAGGGATGGGAGCTCAACGTTCAGGGATATTCAATATTCAGGAGGGATAGACATGAAGGAAGGGGAGGTGGGGTGGCGTTGCTGGTTAAAGAAGAGATTAACGCAATAGAAAGGAAGGACATAAGCCGGGAAGATGTGGAATCGATATGGGTAGAGCTGCGTAACACTAAGGGGCAGAAGACGCTGGTGGGAGTTGTGTACAGGCCACCTAACAGTAGTAGTGAGGTCGGAGATGGTATTAAACAGGAAATTAGAAATGTGTGCAATAAAGGAACAGCAGTTATAATGGGTGACTTCAATCTACATGTAGATTGGGTGAACCAAATTGGTAAAGGTGCTGAGGAAGAGGATTTCTTGGAATGTATGCGGGATGGTTTTTTGAACCAATGTGTCGAGGAACCAACTAGAGAGCAGGCTATTCTGGACTGGGTTTTGAGCAATGAGGAAGGGTTAATTAGCGATCTTGTCGTGAGAGGCCCCTTGGGTAAGAGTGACCATAATATGGTGGAATTCTTCATTAAGATGGAGAGTGACATAGTTAATTCAGAAACAAAGGTTCTGAACTTAAAGAGGGGTAACTTTGAAGGTGTGAGACGTGAATTAGCTAAGATAGACTGGCAAATGACACTTAAAGGATTGACGGTGGAAATGCAATGGCAAGCATTTAAAGGTTGCATGGATGAACTACAACAATTGTTCATCCCAGTTTGGCAAAAGAATAAATCAAGGAAGGTAGTGCACCCGTGGCTGACAAGAGAAATTAGGGATAGTATCAATTCCAAAGAAGAAGCATACAAATTAGCCAGAGAAAGTGGCTCACCTGAGGACTGGGAGAAATTCAGAGTTCAGCAGAGGAGGACAAAGGGCATAATTAGGAAGGGGAAAAAAGATTATGAGAGAAAACTGGCAGGGAACATAAAAACGGACTGTAAAAGCTTTTATAGATATGTAAAAAGGAAAAGACTGGTAAAGACAAATGTAGGTCCCCTGCAGACAGAAACAGGTGAATTGATTATGGGGAGCAAGGACATGGCAGACCAATTGAATAATTACTTTGGTTCTGTCTTCACTAAGGAGGATATAAATAATCCTCCAGAAATAGTAGGGGACAGAGGGTCCAGTGAGATGGAGGAACTGAGCGAAATACATGTTAGTAGGGAAGTGGTGTTAGGTAAATTGAAGGGATTGAAGGCAGATAAATCCCCAGGGCCAGATGGTCTGCATCCCAGAGTGCTTAAGGAAGTAGCCCAAGAAATAGTGGATGCATTAGTGATAATTTTTCAAAACTCGTTAGATTCTGGACTAGTTCCTGAGGATTGGAGGGTGGCTAGTGTAACCCCACTTTTTAAAAAAGGAGGGAGAGAGAAACCGGGGAATTATAGACCGGTTAGCCTAACGTCGGTGGTGGGGAAACTGCTGGAGTCAGTTATCAAGGATGTGATAACAGCACATTTGGAAAGCGGTGAAATCATCGGACAAAGTCAGCATGGATTTGTGAAAGGAAAATCATGTCTGATGAATCTCATAGAATTTTTTGAGGATGTAACTAGTAGAGTGGATAGGGGAGAACCAGTGGATGTGGTATATTTGGATTTTCAAAAGGCTTTTGACAAGGTCCCACACAGATTAGTGTGCAAACTTAAAGCACACGGTATTGGGGGTAAGGTATTGGTGTGGGTGGAGAATTGGTTAGCAGACAGGAAGCAAAGAGTGGGAATAAACGGGACCTTTTCAGAATGGCAGGCGGTGACTAGTGGGTTACCGCAAGGCTCAGTGCTGGGACCCCAGTTGTTTACAATATATATTAATGACTTGGATGAGGGAATTAAATGCAGCATCTCCAAGTTTGCGGATGACACGAAGCTGGGTGGCAGTGTTAGCCATGAGGAGGATGCTAAGAGGATGCAGGGTGACTTGGATAGGTTGGGTGAGTGGGCAAATTCATGGCAGATGCAATTTAATGTGGATAAATGTGAAGTTATCCACTTTGGTGACAAAAATAGGAAAACAGATTATTATCTGAATGGTGGCCGATTAGGAAAAGGGGAGGTACAACGAGACCTGAGTGTCATTATACACCAGTCATTGAACGTGGGCATGCAGGTACAGCAGGCGGTGAAAAAGGCGAATGGTATGCTGGCATTTATAGCGAGAGGATTCGAGTACAGGAGCAGGGAGGTACTACTGCAGTTGTACAAGGCCTTGGTGAGACCACACCTGGAGTATTGTGTGCAGTTTTGGTCCCCTAATCTGAGGAAAGACATCCTTGTCATAGAGGGAGTATAAAGAAGGTTCACCAAATTGATTCCTGGGATGGCAGGATTTTCATATGAAGAAAGACTGCATGAACTGGGCTTGTACTCGTTGGAATTTAGAAGATTGAGGGGGGATCTGATTGAAACGTATAAAATCCTAAAGGGATTGGACAGGCTAGATGCAGGAAGATTGTTCCCGATGTTGGGGAAGTCCAGAACGAGGGGCCACAGTTTGAGGATAGAGGGGAAGCCTTTTAGGACCGAGATTAGGAAAAACTTCTTCACACAGAGAGTGGTGAATCTGTGGAATTCTCTGCCACAGGAAACAGTTGAGGCCAGTTCATTGGCTATATTTAAGAGGGAGTTAGATATGGCCCTTGTGGCTACGGGGGTCAGGGGGTATGGAGGGAAGGCTGGGGCGGGGTTCTGAGTTGGATGATCAGCCATGATCATAATAAATGGCGGTGCAGGCTCGAAGGGCTGAATGGCCTACTCCTGCACCTATTTTCTATGTTTCTATGTTTCTATATAGTGGTGGTGGACCACAGCAAGCATATTTGGAGGTAAATTTGGAATTTATTGATAATATGTAATGAGAAAAAAAATAACATCTAGGAGGAAAGAGATTTAAAGGGAACGAGTAACGTGCATTTTAATTTATTGTGTAGTATAGAAAAGAAAAGTTTAATTTGTAATAATTCTTTATTGCATAAAGGAGTTTTATCTCCAGCATGATGATAATTGGAAACGATAAAATAAGCTTCAGAACTTGAAGAGTTAAAATGACTTTCTATGTTCAGCACATGCTCAGTTCTGTTTTGACGCAATATTGATTGAAGATTAGTAATACACTCCGAAACAACCTGGTTATCTAACAGCAGAAGTAATCCATTGTATCAGGAACTTCTTTGTCAAATTGGAATACATTTGACTGTATTTGAACATGCAAATAAACGTTGCTAAAGTCTCAATTACAAACAAGAGAGAATCTGCAGATACTGGAAATCCAAGCAACACACACAAAATGCTGGAGGAACTCAGCAGGGCAGGCAGCATCTATGGAAAAGAGTACAGTCAACATTTCAGGCCAAGACCCTTCATCGGGACTGAGAAGGAAGAGGGAAGATGCCAGAATAAAAAGGTGGAGGGAGTGGAAGGAGGCTTGCTGGAAGGCTTTATGTATTTGCATAAACTAACATGATAACTAAATACTTGTGGTATTACTTCCAAATTATTCTCAAAACCTTATCCATGTTTATGTCTGAGGAAATAAATACCTTAATTTTCACCCAAAAATAAATAGATTAAACAACAAATATAACAGCACATTTTTTTTCTATAAATAAGTACTTTTAGTTTATCTTAACTAAGATGTCAAAGATGTCACTGGGGGAGGGGAGAGACATACTTTGGAGTTCTTGGTAGTTGAATTATAAGGAAGTTGAGGGAAATAATCCAGAGATTAGTGGGGGTCTGGAACTCACTGAAGGAAAAGATGGCAACACATTTAGAAAGATGAGCACTAGAAATACCATAATCGACAAAGATTTGTAGCTCAGCAATGTGCAAACAATATGCCAAACGAGCATCTTCCATTCTACCGAAATCTGGATAGTCCCTGTCTAAACTGATATCATACGCCTATCCAAAATTTTTAAATTAGAACTTTTGTTCAGAATTCCCCTAACTGATCCTTCATTTCAAGTTAAGTCCTCTTCTCTTTACATATTACGTATTCTTCTTAGCAACACATAAATACAAATAAGTAAATGTGATCAGTCATAACACAATATTGAATAACAATGGCAGCACTTCCCTTTGGCAATGAAAGTTGTACCTATGCCAATCGATTCACAAAATCTGACTAATTTTCTGGAAAATGGATATTTTATATATTGTACCACTGGGACATTATAGTTCTTGATGTTTTTATTTCTCATCCCTGTTATATTCTTGATATGCCCCTTGTAACCTTTGGGACAAGTACAATTGAAATCAGAAGTTTACATACACCTTAGCCAAATACATTTAAACTCAGTTTTTCACAATTCCTGACATTTAATACTAGAAAACATACTCTGTCTTAGGTCAGTTAGGATCACTACTTTATTTTAAGCATGTGAAATGTCAGAATAATAGTAGACAGAATGATTTATTTCAGCTTTTATTTCTTACATCACTTTCCCAGTGGGTCAGAAGTTTACATACACTTTGTTAGTATTTGGTAGCATAGCCTTTAAATTGTTTAACTTGTGTCAAACATTTTGGGTAGCCTTCCACAAGCTTCTCACAGTAAGTTACTGGAATTTTGTTCCATTCCTCCAGACAGAACTGGTGTAACTGAGTCAGGTTTGTAGGCCTCCTTGCTCACACATGCTTTTTCAGTTCTGCCCACAAATTTTCTCTCAGATTGAGGTCAGGGCTTTGTGATGGCCACTCCAATACCTTGACTTTGTTGTCCTTAAGCAATTTTGCCACAACTTTGCAGGTATGCTCGGGATCGTTGTCCATTTGGAAGACCCATTTGCGACTCAGCTTTAACTTCCTGGCTGATGTCTTGAGATGTTGCTTCAATATATCAACATAATTTTCCTTCCTCATGATGCCATCTATTTTGTGAAGTGCACCAGTCCTTCTTGCAGCAAAGCACCCCCACAACATGATACTACCACCCCAATGCTTCACGGTTGGGATGGTGTTCTTCAGCTTGCAAGCCTCACCCTTTTTCCTCCGAACATGACGATGGTCATTATGGCCAAACAGTTCAATTTTTCATCAGACCAGAGGACATTTCTCCAAAAAGTAAGATCTTTGTCCCCATGTGCACTTGTAAACTGTAGTCTGGCTTTTTTATGGCGGTTTTGGAGCTGTGGCTTCTTCCTTGCTGAGCAGCCTTTCAGGTTATGTCGACATAGGACTCGTTTTACTGTGAATATAGATACCTATCTACCTGTTTCCTCCAGCATCTTCACAAGGTCCTTTGCTGTTGTTCTGGGATTGATTTGGACTTTTCCCGCCAAAGTACGTTCATCTCTAGGAGACAGAATGCGTCTCCTTCCTGAGCGGTATGAAGGCTGCGTGGTCCCATGGTGTTCATACTTGCGTACGATTGTTTGTACAGATGAACGTGGTTCCTTCAGGCGTTTGGAAATTTCTCCCAAGGATGAACCAGACTTGACACCATATTTTTGACCTCAATCCGATAGAAAATTTGTGGGCAGAACTGAAAAAGCGTGTGCGAACAAGGAGGCCTACAAACCTGACTCAGTTATACCAGTTCTGTCTGGAGGAATGGAACAAAATTCCAGCAAATAACTGTGAGAAGCTTGTGGAAGGCTACCCAAACCATTTGACCCAAGTTAAATAATTTAAAGACAATGCTACCAAATACTAACAAAGTGTATGTAAACTTCTGACCCACTGGGAAAGTGATGAAAGAAATAAAAGCTGAAATAAATCATTCTCTCTACTATTATTCTGACATTTCACATTCTTAAAATAAAGTAGTGATCCTAACTGACCTAAGACAGGGAATGTTTTCTAGGATTAAATGTCAGGAATTGTGAAAAACTGAGTTTAAATGTATTTGGCTAAGGTGTATGTAAACTTCTGACTTCAACTGTATGTGCCCTGGCTCTGTCCATGAAATTCACTGGAAATGCATTATAATTGTCCAATGATAAATTGTCTTTTTTGGTTTTTCTCAGTTTGACTAATCTCATTGGATACACAACACTCTAAGGTTCTGCAGTATCCTTATAAGATTAAATAAAAATCACTTTTTGCAAAGAAAATGTAACAAAGAAAGGTGTGTAACCAATAGTCTATCTGCCTACAAACCTCCACTGAAATTTAAAACATATATTCAGCAAAATGTATATTAATTTTCAAAGGTAATAGAAATCAAGTTTAAAATCTAATGGTTTGAGCTTCTATAAAAAAAGCTACAGCTGCCGCAACAGATGCATTCATTTTCAGTGAATAGTATGTGACTTACTTTGTTGTACACTGTAATTGTCATATCTGTTCATTTGTTGATACAGATATATAAAGAATATTATTTATTTGGGGAGAGAAGTGAAGATTATCAGCTTAAATGAACAATTAAGTCTGTGGTTCCATTGTGTATCTTAGACACATGAAAAAGGGACACATTTTACATTGTGTTTTCTCCACAGTATGACTCCCTTAGTGACCCTCCTCAGCAACATCTGGAGCTATCTTTATTCAATATAACAGTCTTGTTTTACAATAGGTTAGCAAAATAGTCAGTTATCCACATAGGAATGTACTTAAAATTTTCACTCTATGAAGATTTTGCTTCCCTGTTTTTTTAAAAATCATGCTGAACCATCTTCAAATATAACCTGAGTGCATCTGCAATATCCTTACTGCCATTAAGGAACCTTTAGAAGCTGTAGTTAGTCTCTCCTGGTACATCTCATGTGCTCAGCCTGAGCCTGTCCAGGTTGGGTGAAGCTAATCAAGATTCATTGAGTAGCTTAACTCATAACTGTTAATAAAAGTTTGTTGAAACTAATTAAAACCACCAGTAATATAAATTAAAATGCTCCAAATAACAGAAGATATTGTAAAAATCTACAAAAGTATATGATATAAGGGTAAGGCTCTGAAAACTTGTGCCAACCAACAGGTGGGAATATTCAAGAACGTTTTCAACCTTGATCTCTGCTACAGTAAGAAGTTCCCACCTGGTTCAAAAAGGCAACAGTTATACCAGTGCCTAAAAGAGTAGCATCAGCTGCCAGCAGAACTCACATCTACAGTGATGAAATGCTTTGAGAGGATGGTGATGGCTAGAATGAACTCATGCCTGAGCAAGGACCTGGACTCATGTAATTTGCCTATCACCACAATAGGTCGACAGCAGTTGCAATCTCAACGGCTCTTCACACAACCTTATATCACCTGGATAATACAAACACCTACGTCAGGATGCTGTTCATTGACTATAGCTCAGCGTTTAACACCATCACTCCCACAATTTGCAGAACCTGCACCACTTTACCTCCCTCTGCAATTGGATCCTTCACTTCCTAATCAGAAGACCACAATCTGTGTGGATTGGTGATAATATCTCCTCCCTGCTGAACATCAACTGGCGCACCTCAGGGGTATGTGCTTAGTCCACTGCTCTCGTCCCTCTATACCCATGACCATGTGGCTCAAATACCATCTATAAATTTGCTGACAATACAACCATTGTTCGTAGAATCTCAGATGGAGATGAGAGGGCATACAGGAGCAAGATATACCAACTAGTTGAGTGGTGCCACGGCAACAATCTTGCACTCAATGTTAGTAAGATGAAAGAGCTGATTGTGGTCTTCAGGAAGGGTAAGATTTGATTTGTCAACTAAAACACTCAGAAACTTCTGTAAATGTACAGTGGAGAGCATTCTGACAGGCTGCATCACTGTCTGGTATGGGGGGGGGGGGGGGAGCTACTGCACAGGACCAAAGGAAGCTACAGAAAGTTGTAAAATTAGTCAGCGCCATCTTGGGTACTAGCCTCCATAGCATGCAAGACATCTTCATGGAGTGGTGCTTCAGAAAGTTGACGTCTATTATTAAGAAATCTTTCATCCAGGGCATGCCATCTTGTCATTGCTACCATCAGGAAGGAGGTACAGAAGCCTGAAGGTTCACACTCAACAATTCAGAAACAGCTTCCTCTCCTCTGCCATATGATTCCTAAATGGACATTGAACCCAAGAACACACTACCTCACTTTTTAAAAGATGTATGTTACTTCTGTTTTTGCACTAAATTAATCTATTCAATATACATACAGAATATATACCTACTGTAATTGATTTACTTATTTAATTATTTATTTTCTTTCTATATTATCATGTATTGCATTGAACTGCTGCTGCTAGGTTAACGAATTTCACGACACATGCCCATGTTAATAAACCTGATTCTGATTCTGAATTTTATCAGCACCTTGGAAAGCTGCTACTATACCAAAATTTCTTAGAGTCAGGCTGTGTGGAAAACTGATAACCTAACTTCTGTCCTCGTGTAAATCTTGCTGTGAATATAAAGAATTTTTTCCTCATAGTTTCTTCAACTTTTGGAGACTGCTTTTTAGGGTTGATTTGACATGGGTCACATAGTCTCTCACAGCATGCTGGGTAGAATCTAGGTCATTGAGTAGTTAAACAAGCATCTTCTTGAAGGTAGTACCTGCCTCCCAAAGCAAGGTCACTGTTGTAATGTTGATGATTGACAGCATCCTTCCACAGAGAAGTAGTCAGCTGATTCATTGAGGGTGATATTTCTTGTATTAGGTAGAGCATCAGGGATAAAAGTTTCCTTCAAATGATTGTAATAGAATCTTTTACTAGAAAGCAGGCACAGATCTGTGTTTAGGCCTCATCTGATAGACAGCAACTCCAACTGTGTTGACTCATTCGGCACCACACAGGAATAATACTCTAGACATTTCAACCTACGTTTATAGAAAGGATTACTCAATCAGAGGCAGTGAGTTCCACTTGCTGAGCCAAACATTTATACAAGTATTCAACTTAGTAGTTGGGCATGAAGGATCAGTCCACTTATATAACAAGAGGCTCACTTTCATTGTTAGTCTTATGCTAGGTTAGATTGTCCCCTGTTACTAATGCTTGCCTCGCCCTTGACTTACCTAAGTGTACAACAGAGCCAGCTGCAGTGTCACTGATCTGGTGGTTCAGGCCACCCCCCTCCACTTCCAGCAGCATCCAAGGTAAAAACTTGTTCAAGAGGGACCAGCCACAAAATAATCTTGCATCACCTACCTTCCCCTCCTTGCTATTGGTCATCTATGTGACTGAACATTTGGTGAGAGACCATCTTCCTGAAACACAGTGGTCTCTGGTGATGAGAAAAGACCTAGGATCTAAACCTAACTCAGAGCAAAATAAGTCAGTGAGGATGCAGACTAATTCACAGGGGTAATGGAGAAGAATGGCAATAAAGTTGGTGGCCAGAGCAAGGAACTTTTGGCATGGACTGATTATGATGAGTTCAGTCATCCAATTTGTAGGTCATCCAAAATATAGTGTTAAATCAGCAAATTGATAGCTCAAGTGATGGAATAGCTAAGGGCATTTGTGGAAAAGTAGAGCTAAAAGTTGTGTGCACAGAAATATGCCATTTAGGCCATAACGCCATTGTTAACTTATTGAATGAACTATCAAAAGTTATTTCACTCCACATCAACTCAAACTGTTTATCCACTTCAAGCAACACACAAAAAAATGCTGGTGAACACAGCAGGCCAGGCAGCATCTATAGGAAAAGGTACAGTCGACGTTTTGGGCCGAGACCCTTCGTCAGGACTAACTGAAAGAAGAGATAGTAAGAGATTTGAAAGTGGGAGGGGGAGGGGGAGATCCGAAATGATAGGAGAAGACAGGAGAGGGAGGGATGGAGCTAAGAGCTGGGAAGTTGATTGGCAAAAGGGATACAAGGCTGGAGAAGGAAGAGGATCATGGGATGGGAAGGCTAGGGATAAAGAAAGGGGGAGGGGAGCCCAGAGGATGGAGAGCAGACAAGGAGTTATAGTGAGAGGGACAGAGGGAGAAAAAAGAGAGAGAGAGAAAAAGGGGATAAATAAATAAATAAAGGATGGGGTACGAAGGGGTGGAGGGTCATTAACAGAAGTTAGAGAAGTCGATGTTCATGCCATCAGGTTGGAGGCTACCCAGACGTAATATATGGTTTTGTTCCTCCAACCTGAGTGTGACTTCACTCCACTTAAAGTAACTCCTAATCTTAATTTACATTGTTACTGATGGGCAATCCTTGATGTTAGCAACAATTCTCCAGGCCTTTTTATCATGAATTTATTTTCTCCTGTTATCAGTCATGAATTAGCAAGATTAGTTTTTCCTTCTATAATTATCAAAACATCTTTAATTCAGAGTCTTCCAACAGATTTTCACAGTGTTCTAACCAAATAATCCACTACAATTCTGCAAAACATTGAGACCACTTCCTCAGTATTGTTTACAGCGCCTACTTCCAGTTTATCTGTGGAAACAGTATAATTTCTACCTCTGATATCTCTCTTTTTCCTTTCCAGTGTGAATCGGGTTCTATTGAAAGACCCTGACCCGGAGTCACATTCAGACTTCAGTTCTTTGCTGTGGTGGGATCCATTCCCAAGGGTTTACACCCATCCGCTTTTCAAAATCCCAGGAAGACGAAAGCGCCTTTGGGGTTCCGAGGCTTCGCGCACCTGTGGATGAGCTGACACTGTGCTGGTGCTGCCGACTGAAGCATCATGGGAGAAAATGGTACATCGGGAACAGTGGATCGGCTGTTGGCGAATCATGATCTCTTTCTCCCTCTCTCTCTCTCTCTCTCGTGAAACCTCTCTGCCCCTTTATTTGGGGGGGGGAGAGAGAGAGAGCGCGCGCGCGAGCACCTGTGGTATGTTGAATTGTTGGGATGAACGATTAGTTTTTGTTGTACTGCAGATCATGGACTTTCTTGGGGCCCTTGCTATTGCATGCTTGGTGGGTGGAGGGTGTTCCTTTTTGTTTGCTGAAGTAAGGGGAGGAGGGGGGTCATTGCTTTGTTGCTGTTTGTGCATGGGAGAGTGGAGCTGGAGGAGTTTTGGGGTCTAACGTTTTTATTGTCACTCATTCTTTGGGGTATTCTTCTGTTTTCATGGATGTCTGCGAAGAACAAGGATTTCAGAATGTATATTGTATATATTGTTATTAAATGGAACTATTGAAACCATTGAATCTTTGAGAAAAGAAAATAAGTTAACATTTTAGGTCAATGGAAATTGCTAAGTATTGAGCTGGTTCTTCTGTGTTAGTCAGCACCAAAGCAACTAACAAGAATGGAACCATTAACAAGCCCTTTTATTAAAGATAGCTGATACCTTGCTGGCAGTAGTTGCTGCTACAACAATGTACTAAGTCTTGTTCCATTTGCTAAGAGATATTCTCACATATACATCTGGTTCTAATTCAAGAGTACTAATGAGAAATTATTCACCTTAAATAGTAATACCCCATAGATGCTGCCTGACTTGCTGTGTATTTCCAATATTTTCTGTCTTTTCTTCACCCCCAATTTATTTTACTCCTGCTCCTTCCCATTACTTTTGGCATTTCTTGACAATATTATACACAGTGCTCATATCTTCTCTATCCCACTGTGCCCTATCCTCTACTTAAGTTGATATGTTTCCGAACATATGCTTCCTCTGTTTCCCACATATCTAGCCATAGAAATACTTTATTGATCCCGGGGGAAATTGGTTTTCGTTACAGTTGCACCATAAATAATAAATAGTAATAGAACCATAAATAGTTAAATAGTAATGTGTAAATTATGCCAGTAAATTATGAAATAAGTCCAGGACCAGCTTATTGGCTCAGGGTGTCTGACCCTCCAAGGGCGGAGTTGTAAAGTTTGATGGCCACAGGCAGGAATGACTTCCTATGACGCTCTGAGCTGCATCTCGGAGGAATGAGTCTCTGGCTGAATGTACTCCGGTGCCCACTCAGTACATTATGTAGTGGATGGGAGACATTGACCAAGATGGCATGCAACTTAGACAGCATCCTCTTTTCAGACACCACCGTGACAGAGTCCAGTTCCATCCCCACAACATCACATATCTGTGCTAATCCCTCATCCCGGAGCAGAGCCAGGATCGGCTTCCTCTTCTCCTTAACTTCCATTTCTTCAGTCTCTACAATCAATGAATCATCCTCTGTAATTCCTATAGGAATCCACCATCAGACCCCTCTTCCACTCCCCTTAAGCATGCCAAATGGAACATTCCCTTAATGAATTATGGAATTACTTTCTTATGCAATGATAGGAGATGCAGCACTTGCCACTTTACCTTAGCTTTTCCCCTCATCCAGGGTCCAAACATCCTTCTATGTGAAAGAGCAGTTCATTTCTATCATCAGGATTAGAGAAAAACTGAAGAAGTTATATGACTCTGATAGCAAAGGGAGAGGTAAATCACATCAGTTTGCTATCTTTTGAGGAAACTAAGGATTCTCACAAATGAATTTATAACCTACTTACAGCAATTTAATCAACCTGAAAAATGATAGCTTCACCTAATATTTAATGTTTTTCTTGGTTTGTGAAAATTATACCACTGAATGAATGTTTTCATTGGTTTCATCTTACAGCATGACTTTCTTCCTCTCCCACCCAATCTGACAAACAGATCCAAGCCAAAAACACCATCGACATAAACTCATCTTTGTGCCTTTGACATACCAAACTTATGATAAAATTGAAACAACAGATTCGACTGCCTTTGCTGTAACTATGTTACCATTAAAAGGTTCAATATTTGCCAACAGTGACATATTAATATAATCAATACACCACAGGAGACTATCCACTCTACTTGCTCAGCTCCAGCTTTCTGTCACGCAATTCAGCCAGTCAAATTATCCTACTTACCCTCCTACTTATTTATTTGAAGTGCTGTCTAGTTTCCTTTTGAAATTAATGCTTATTTCCAATTTCAACTTCATTGCAAGCAGTAAGATTCAAAACACTATTCACCGTGCTATGAAGTCCTTCTTAACTTGCTCCCTGTAGCTATTGTCTAAAAGTTTAACTCTATATCTCCTATCTTTGATGCCGT
Source organism: Mobula birostris (assembly GCF_030028105.1). Classification (NCBI taxonomy): domain Eukaryota; kingdom Metazoa; phylum Chordata; class Chondrichthyes; order Myliobatiformes; family Myliobatidae; genus Mobula; species Mobula birostris. The sequence continues at coordinate 30,587,080 of NC_092384.1, read as the reverse complement.
TAGAAGGAGGAGAAGATGGTGGCGCAACCTCTCCGGTGAATGACATCTGTAATCTGTCAAGTAGGGGACCGTGCACAATTCTGATTTGATGGAGACAGACGTAAGAGTACGGAGGAACATCTGGAGAAACTTCTGAAATGCCCACTTCGCTGCCGCTGCTACTGTGTGGTAATCGTAATCTCCGGAGCAGAAGGCCCCGAATCCTCGGCTTTGCCTGTTTCGGCAGCCGGGGCTAGGACGAAGGTGCTCAGCAGAGGATGGCGCTCGGGAGGCTGTATCGGAGGGGCTGGTCGGAGACTCGAAGTTTTCAGATGGATGGACTCAGTGTCGGCTGTGGTCAGCTGCTTCCAAGGCATCGGCAGTTGTCGGTGCCTTGGAGGTTTATGGCAGGGAGTTTTTCCCTTTTGACGCCTGCTATTGGGGACTTGGGTGTCGATCGGGACTTGAGATTTTTTTCACCGTGCCCATGGTCTGTTCTTTATCAAATTATGGTATTGTTTTGCACTGCTGTAACTATATGTTATAATTATGTGGTTCTGTCAGTGTTAGTCTTTGGTTTGTCCTGTTTTCTGTGATATCACTCTGGAGGAACATTGTATCATTTCTTAATGCATGTATGCATTTCTAAATGACAATAAAAGAGGACTGAGTGTTCTCATAATCTAATCTAATATAATGGGAATTACTTTTTTTTATTTACCTCATTTTAGCCTATCATAACCTTGCATACATTATCTATTAATAATTACTGAAAAAGCTGGAAACATTAGCAGGTTCATAAGCATCTGTGTTTCAAGCTGATAACCTTTCATAAGAACCAGGAAAATTTAGAAAACAACCATGATTTAAGTTGCAGTAAAGGGAAAGGGGCAGAGAGAAGAAAGGGAGTGCCGAAAATAGGGTGGAAACCATAAGAGAATGAGTGATGCAAATTGTCCTGGTGATGGCTGAGATGGGGCAGTCAAGGCATATTCATCATATCTGATCTGTTTGCAGTGATGAGAATAGAGGAGAAAAATAATGCTAGCAATGTGTGGTTCAAAATGTAATTGTTGTAGGTCTAAAATAATATACTGTAAATGAGTAAAGGCTGGATATCTGAAATTCTGAGTGCTGTTAACTTTCTAGTCAAGTGAAGTGAGTTCATGCTGGACTTCACTGAAACAGTACAAGAGCCTGAAGTCAAGATGGGAGTGGGATGGAAAATAAACTGAAAGGTAACAGACAGGTACCAGGTCACCAATGAGGACTGAAAAGTGCTGTCTGCAGTTTGGCTTCTTTAGGAAGAAGTGTATTGGCACCAGGTATTGGGAAAGTAAAAGATAAAAAGACAGATTTGCATATCTGATTGCATAAGGAAATGCATGTGTCAGTGGAAATGCAGAGAGAATGTCCCTTTGGAATACTAAAAGGGGAAAGGTGTGTCTGATAGTGACAGCAGATTGAAATTCGAGGATTACCTGCTTTACATGGAAGCTGAGAACAAGGGAAATGCTTATTCTGAAACAGAGGAGTGGAATAAGATTATTTGGGATCAAGGGTAATGTGGCGATGTAGGTAGACAACTGGCAGTGAATAATGGAGTATAGTGCATGGACCCTACCTGTTTAAGATATGTATGCTAATAAATTAGATAAGGGAATTAAATGCAGTAACTCCAAGTGTGCATAGGACAAAGCTGGTTGAGAATGTGAGCCGAGAGGCTCCAATGTGATTTAGGTAGTGACTAGATAAAAGCACTGCAAATGCAGTATAATGTTGATAAATGGGAGGTTACCACTTTTTTCGGTAAAAGCAGGAAGGCAGACTATCATCTGAACTTTGATGGACATTTGGAAGGAGTGTGGTGCAATGAGTCCTGATTTTCATAGTGAACCAGCCATTGAAAGTGAGCATTCAGATAAAGAAAGCAGTTAAGAAAACCAATGCTGTTTTAACTCTTATAGTGAGATAAAATTGCACAATGCTTTGGTAAATCTTAAATTAAAGGCATCCGTTAGTCTGGTAAATCTATGCTTTCGGTATTGTGCGTAACTTTGAACTCTTTTATCTGAGGAAGGATGTTCTTACCAAAGAGGGATTGCAGAGAGGGTTATAAAGGATAATTCCTGGATGGCAGGAATGCCTCATGCCTAATTTATTGCAGAACTAGCTCATAGAGCCAAATTCCCTTCCTCCGCTTTCACACTATGTATCACACTCTGGAGGAGTATCTGGGTCACTTTATTTCTGGATCAACTCTTCAAAGTGCAAACAACACCTGAAGTCCCTCAGACTTTGGAAGCTATTTCCTGATTCATTTCCTCAGATTGTGCAAGCTACGTCTACCATAGCGAGCAGAGCGTGGCCGACAAGCTTGTGCACTCCCACTGTGCGAGCTTTCTTTGGGTCACTCTCCCATATAATGCAAACCCGTCTTTGGGTTTTTTTTCCCCCTGCATAAAGCAAGCCGCTGTCTGAATCAGTCATTCTCATTACCAACCCCTCTCTCTGTCACCCAGTCACACTGTACCAGCCCCTCTCTAGTTCACTCATTCATCTGGCACCAGCCTCTCTCTGGGTCATTGTACCAGCTTATCCTAGGGCGACTCACTCACACCGGGTCAATCATTCACTCTGTCCCCGACCCTCTCTGGGTCACTCACTGACATTGTACCAGCTTATTCCAGAGCGACTCACTCACACTGGGTCAATCATTCACTCTGTACCCCACCCTCTCTGGGTCACTCACTCAGTAACACTGTACCAGTCCCTACCCTGAGCAACTCTCTGTCACTCTGTACCACCTCCTGTCTTCCGCGCATTCTGACTCGGCGGCCGTTCTGCGCATGCCTGCGGCGGCTCGGCAGCAGCAGGGTTGCAGCGTGGCGATGTCGTCCGTGTCGTGGTCGCTGAACGACAGTGACAGCCGGAGGAACAAGACAGGCCGGGTATTCCCGGTCCCCAGGCAGACCTCGCTCTTCCAGCCGCCCGTTCTCAACCCTTTCACCCACCACATCGAGCTGAGCGTGGCCGACAAGCTGAAGGTGAGCGAGAGCTGCAGCGGTTAGCGGAGTTTGGAGAGCAGCCGGGGGTTGAGGGTCGGGGTCGGGGGGTGTTGACTTCAAAGGGTCAGCGAGTGGGGTGACTTTGGAGGGGTATGGGGGGTTTAGTGAACCTAGAGCAGCCGGGGGTCTGTAGAGGGTGACGGGAAACCGGGGCTGTAGTTAAAAGGGGTAGGCGGGGTACCACTCGGCGCTGTGGGGTGGGGTAGCAGGTGTGTAGCTCGTGAGGAAGCAGCTCCTTCCGTCCAACTGGTCCATGCCGACCAAGATTCCCGTCTAAACTAATCCCATTTGTCCAGGTTTGACCGATCTTTCTGCAAGTCTTTCCCACCCAGGTACTTGGCCTTTTAAATATTGTTAATAGACCTGCTTCAACCACTTCCTTTGGCAGCTTTTTTCCTTATGCTGACCGTACCCCGGGTGAAAAGGTGGCCCTTCCAGTCCCTATTCAATCTCTCCCGTCTCACCCTGAACTTGCATCCTCTAATTTTTGACTCTTCGACCCCGCAGGGGGGAAAACCGTGCACATTCACCATATTTATGTCCCACATGATCTTACATGCCTCTGTAAGATCATTCCTAATTCCCTTCTGTGCCAATAAATAAAGTCCCAGCTTGTTGAACCTCTCTTTATAAATCAGTCCTTCCAGTCTGGGCAACATTCTTCTACCTTTGGTTCCCACTCTTTCCAGCTTAATGGCATCTTACCTAAAACACAATATTTCAACTAAACACAATACTGAACACAGTCTTTCAAATGTGGCCTAGTCAACACCTTATTCAACCGGAAAGTAACATCCCTACTCCTAATCTAGATGCCCTGGCTGATCAAGGCTAAGGTAGGAAATGCATTCTTCACTACCCTTTCAACCCGTGGAGCTACTTTCAGGGAACCATTTACTTGTACTCCTATATCCCTCTGTTCTACAATGGTTCCCAGATGAAAGTCCTTCACTGTGAATGTCCTATTCTCATTTGTCTTCCAAAAATACACCACCATGCTCTTATCCAAATTAAACTCTATATGCCATTCATTGGCCCACTTATCCAGCTGATCCAGATGCCTCCAAAAATCCTGATAACCATCTTTGTTGTCGATAGCACCATCTATTTTGTTAGTCTACAAGCCTACGAACCATGCCTTCTACATTCTCATTCAAATTATTGATGCAGTTAACAAATAATAATGGGCCTCAATTAACCCCTGGGAAATTCTACTAGCACAGGCCTGTAGTCCAATAAACAGTCTTTCATCATGACACTCTTTTTCCATCATACCAACTGTGCATTCAGTTAACTAGCTTTCCCTGGATCCCATGTAATCTAACTTTCCTACCATGCAGAATCTTATCAAAGTGCTACTGAAATCTATGAAGATTATATCTATATATTCACATTTACTTCTCCAAAAAAAAATCAATCAAATTTGGGAAACAGAAAGCGGTGCTTACTATCCTTAATCAACCCGTCTTTCCAAATGCTGTTATATCTTCTGAAGGGCATTAGGATTGGTGGGTGGTGAGGGGAGACTGTATTATCAGAATGGAATGAGGGTGGAATGTATTAGGAATAAAATGCACTGGAATAGAACAGTGACTCCTGAGTCTGGGGGAGGAAAATGGGATCAGGCACTGGGGATGTAGTTGCTGCAGAGTGTGGGTTCAATATCTGGATGAGTTGTCAATATTGCAAGGTCGATATTGTCATTATTATAGGATCTGTCCAGTTCTAGACAACTAAAGTGTGACTCATCGCTGCAAATGATGGAAGTGATGTGAAGGTTAGTAGGATTGAGAGGGTGTATGAAAGATGGGGGACACCACTGCAGTGTGAGGGTTACCATTGTAGGATGTAGTTAGGGGAGGATGGAAATAGTGCAAGGGCGGGCAGCTGATAGTATCAAAGTCACGATTCATGACGCATTTCTGTGGTGAATGTAGTGAACTGAAGATCCTATTTTCTTGTTTGTTTACAGATAGCTTTGGCCAGCATCACCCTTGTACCTTTGCGCATTATCTGTATTTCTATCTTTGTTATTGTTGCTTGGCCATGTACACTCCTTGGACGATTTTGTTATCCTGTATGTGGCAACCAGGAGCCAATTCCAAACTGGAAACAGTAAGTATTAGTAACTTCTGGTTGTAAACCGTCTATCATCATACATACAGTGCCCATTTGAATTGGGGTGGGGGGGAGATATCGAGCTCAATTTTGGCATTCATCTTTCATTAATGGATCTGATACTGATTATTGAGCTCTCTTATAGTTGACAGATTTAAATAAGATTAACATTTGGGAAGCAAAAGCAACGTAACATTCATTATTTTTACAACTGTTACTCTGCTATCAGACTTTCATTATTTGAAGTGTGACATTAGTATTTGCTCTTTTTTAACAAAATGGTTCTAGTTTACAGAGCAATCAAGGTGGACCAGTAATTACTTTTAAATATTGCTGCATTCTCTTGGAAGCAAGAGATTGAAGCAGGTTTCTCTTGGAAATAACTTTGGGTTGATCTTGGTGTGCTTGAATTCCATTTGGAATCTGAAGCCCAAAGTGTTGGCGCTACTTTGCAAGTTAATCAGGCCAACCTACAATGTAATTTTAGTTAATTTATAACTCTGTAGGATATATTTTACTCCATTTGCATTTATTCATTTCATTTACAGCAGCGTTACGAAGTATGGAAATATGTTCTCATTGACCCATCAAATCAGCAACTGAGCATGACACACCCATTTACACTAACCCTACACTAATCCATTTTATTCTCCCCACATTTGCATCAACTCCCCTTTGATTTACCACTCATTTACACATCAGGGGAAATTTATTTACAGTGACAATCAACTTACCAAAAAAAAATACATGTTGGTGTGTGAGAGGAAAGCAGAAGAACACTTTGAGGAAATATGGTCACAGAGCATAGTTTAGATGCCAATTAAAATTGGGAACCTCGGTTTACCAAAAAAAGACATTTTCTCTTCCCCTTCCCCTTGGCCAGGATTGCAGGGTAATCATTATATATTGTTCCAGCATCCAGAGATTACCCAAGTAATGAATGTAGCTCTTTCCTGTTCTATTTGTTTGACTGTCACGTTGTCTGATCTATTCAAATGATGCACCTGATGCGTGGTCAGAAAATAAAAGTGGAAAGTATTTTAAAAATGACCTAGTAAACGTAGATAAGAATATACAATATGTTCACCACGACATGTACAAATGTTTCTGTGTTGACTGGCCTAAGTGCTGCAGCTTGAATTCCTGTTTACAGTAACGTGCCAAAACAACGACCTTATTCATTTTCTTTTGCCCCAACTAATAAGATTGTTATTTCAGTTTCAACACTCCCCTAAAGCACCTTCATACAGCATCTTCAATATCAGTGTGATCTTTGAGATTGATGGTCTTTAGCAAGAGTTGAAATATCTAGTTCAAGTTGTGACAGCAAAAGTCTTAAGTCCCCATGTGTAACAATGACCAAGTGGTTTCTGTTTTTGTGAGTATATTTTTTCACTGCACTGAAGCCTCTTTCAACAAGGTAAGAGGATGGAAATGCAATGAAGAGCAGTTAGGCTCTTCCCCAAAGACCAGGAAACTGTATGACAGTGTAGTCACATACCACAAAAGCCAACACTTTTAAAAAACATTTTTGCTGCTTCATCATTATGATTTCAATTATTTCTTCTTGCAAGCCCTCTTCCTGTTCTTTTACCTTTCAAGGAAATGGGTTTTTACCCAGTCCAGAATTTACAGAATCCCTGAATCAATTCTGAAAATCCTTCTTCAGTGACTGCAGGTGTGAGCAATACTCTTGCAAATCACCATCTGTGTAAGAGAGTGCTATACTATAAAAGTGGACACTGCACTTTTAGCCTGGATTAAATTGAAATTCTCAGCCTGCAGTTTCATACTTATAATGTTCATTTTGTCATACAGATCGGCTAGGTATGCCTCAACTCCGTGTAGAAGTTCAATCTTGTTTCTTAAGCTGTTGTTGACTTTGAACAAAAGTTCAACCACAGTATCAAAAATATCAAAGAAACATTTTAAGTAGCAGCCTTTTGTCAGCCAACACACTTCAGTGTGAAGAAGCAAGCATTCATAGTTATCTTGGCACAACTGGCAAAATATTCTGCTACTTAATAGATGAGCTTTAATTTTGTTGATAGCAGACATTACAAGAGTCATGTTTGAAAAAAGTCTCTGTCTGAGGTTCTTGGCTGTGAGATGTTGATGAATTACACAATAAATTGCAAACAGACTTGGAGGTTCTTTCTTCCATAAATGCCACCAAACCAGCATGGCATCGTGTAATATTTGGTGCTCCATCTGTCGCACAAGAAATCGTATTCCTAATCAGAATGCTTTTATCCTCAATACATATTTTAAGCCTGTTGTAGATTAATTCTCCGTTGATATTTGTTTTTAACTTCCCCAATTTGTTAATCTCCATAAATTTTTCCATTTTTGATAAACCATACATATGCCATTAGCAATGCCTCATTGTCTCGCACAGTCGATTCATCCAGTGTATCGCAAATTCAGTTTTTTGTAGCTCCGTGCATGGTTGATAGTCAACGTCTTCACTCATTTTGTCAATATGACAAGCTACAGAGTTATTACTCAACTGAATTGATTTTAAAATGCTAGTATCCATTTTGAGAACAGTGGTGAGCACTTCTGATACAGCAGGCATTATTAATCTTTAACCAATTGTATGAGATTTTCTACACTTTGCTATCATTTTGGAAATGTTTTAAGAAGCAATGAGACCACCATCAAGATAATATTTGGCTTTCTTGGTAAATGACTCAAGTATGCAATGCTTTTCAAATGCTCCTTTCATCTTCTGGAGCTGAGTAATACCATAAGTAGCCTTTTCAGGGTGTCTTTCAGAGACGTTTTCCTGTAATCATGGCTCCATTAGACACATGGGGCATCGCTGATCTGACGGGAACAGAATAAAACCATACTCCCAAGTATGTAACATCGTATTGATGCACTTTCTGTAGTTTCTGTTTCTTAGCAGGATTAGAATTCAAGGCTTCACTGCCTTCAGGCGCATGGAGATTGTGCAGTATGTATTTATGCATCATTAATGGGTCTTAATTAAAGTAAAAAATTAACACAAACTGGGAATGCCTATCTGATTTTAATGATGGTGGTGCGTTGACACGGATGGAACAATAGTAGCGGTACTCAAAGGAATGGCAAGGCGAAGATGAAGACGATCACAACAGTGAAAATTACGCTGACAAAGATTCAAATTGGAATCTGAATGTTGGTCGAGATAGAGCTGGTGTTCAGCAAGGTATCTTTACACTATTCCAGTTGGCGTGATTGACCAATCACATAAGGCCTCATAATCCCCAAAGGTGGTTCTTGACCGCAGATATAAACCTGAGTTCACGTTGAACACCTGAAGAGGAATCCTCGGGGTCGGCAAGTTCACTGGTTGGCTGTATTTCACTGCCTGCAGAGCTATGTTTCTTCCTGTGTTCCAGTGCCCCAGTGCCTCATCCTATTTTTTTGGGAGTGCCTGCTCTACTAATGGTCGGCCAGATCTTGTGCCTTAAGTTAGGGTGCTGTCTAATGCCCTCCCTCCCAAGAATCTTCAATGCTCCTGATGACTTCTGTGTCCCCTTGGGACATGTAACTGCCCCCTTGGGAATCACTGCATTATACCTTGGATAATCCTGTGCAAAATGTTTGGTCATCTGCAAATGAATAGATTACAAGACAGTTAGGCTTGAAAATAAGAGTACTTTTGTAAATGTTGGCATATAGATTCATAATTCTTAAGAATTTTTGGCCAGTTTTGCACCAGAGCATAGTTTAATGCATGATAAATAGGGCTCTGCACTTCATGAAATCATAAGATAAAGGAATAGAGTTGAGCTATTTGGCCCATCGAGTTTGCTCTGCCATTAATCAGGGCTGACTTTATTGAAGCCTATTGTCCTGCTTTCTCCCTGTGATCCTAAACCCCCTTACAAATCAAGCACCTATAAATCTCTGCCTTGCATTTTGGGTGTATTTATACCCACTAGCTTGGCCTCTGAGACAATAATTTCCACAGATTCACCACTCTCTGGCTGAGCAAATTCCTCCTCATTCTTAGTTTTAAAGAGACGTGCCTTTGTTTTGATGCTGTCCCTTTGGACCTTAGACTTGCATACTAATGGGCACATCCTCTCCATGTTCACTCTGTCCAGGCCATTCACTATCCAGTGGGTTTCAATGAGAACTCCCTATCATCTGTATGAACCATTGAGTACAGACCCATGGATATCAAATGCTCCTCATATGATAAGCTTTTCATTTCTGGGATCATTCTTGTGAACCTCCTCTAGACCTTCTCCAGGGCCTGCACATCCCTCCATAATTACAGTACCCAAAATTGACTAGAATATTTCAAATGTGTTCAGACCAATGCCTTAAAGCCTCAGCGGTGCAATCTTGCTTTTATATTTTGGTCCTCTTGAAATTAATGCTAGCATAAAATTTTCTTTCTTTGTTGATGACTAGTGGAGTTCTGCAGAAGACAATGTTGAAACCACAACTTTTTAGTTTGTATATTAATGATCTGAATGAAATAACTGATTGCATTGTGCTCAACCTGCATGTTAACCATGTGAGATTCTTGGACTAGGACCCCAAGTCCCTTTGCACTTCCTGGTCTTGAATTTTCTCCCCTTTTAGAAAATAGTCTATGCTTTTATTCAGTCAACCAAAGTGCATAAATATATACTTCCATCTGCCACTTTTTTTCCCATCTCTCCCAACCCGTCCAAGGGTTTCTACAGACTTCCTGCATGTGTGATAGTAACTATTCCTCTACCTATCTTGGTATCATCTGCACCCTGACCACAATACTGTCATTAATGTTTAAATTGAAAAGTTGTGGTTCCAACACTGACTTCTACAGAACTCCACTGGTCACCAACAGCCATCCTAAAAAAGTTCCCTTTATGCTTACTCTGACTTCTGTCATCAGCCAGTCTTCTATCCATACTAGACCTTTGCTTCTAACACCGTGGACTCTTGTTCAGCAGCTTGTGTGGAGCACCTTGTCAAAGGCCTCTGAAATTCCACGTAAATGACATTACTGATTCTGAATTTGAATAGGTTTGTCAAGCAAGATCTCCTCTCAAAGAAACTCTGCTGATTTTGTCCTTTTTATTGTATTTACAAATACACCAAAATTTCATCGTCAATAATGAACTCAAAAATCATTATGGCACAGAAATGGGCGTCTTGGCCGATCAGCCAAAAATGCTAACTTTTCACTTCCATTTCACACACATCTGCCCTCACGCCATCTTCCCACCACCACACCAGGGATAGCGTTCCTCTTGTGCTCATCTACTGCCCCACTGGCCTCTATGTCTACCGCATAATTCTCTGTAACGTCCACCGTCTCCAACAGGATCTCACCACTAAGCGCATTGTTACCTCCCCACCTACTGGGATCGCTCCCTACACAACTCCTTTGTCCACTCATCCATCCCCACCGATCTCCCTCCCGGTACATGCCCTTGTAAGTGGAACAAGTATCACACTTACCCCAACACCGCATCCCTCACTACCATTTAGGACCCAAACAGTCTCTCCAGGTGAGGCGACACTTCACCTGTGAGTCTGTTGGGGTCATCTTTTGCATCTGGTGCTCCTGGTGTGGCCTCCTGTATATTGGTGAGACCCAACATAGTTCGGGAGACTACTTTGTCAAGCGCCTTTGCTTCATCTGCTAGAAAAAGTGGGATGTCCCAATGACCACTCATTTCAATTCTACTTCCCATTCCTATTCCATATCAGTCCATGGCCTCCTCTACTGCCACAATGAGGCCACACTCAGGCTGGAGGAGCAGCACTTTATATTCCATCTGGGTAGCCTCCAACCTGATAACAATTTCTGAGAACATCAATTTCTCAAACTTCCAGTAATTGCGCCTCCCCCATTCCTTCACCATTCCCCATTTGTATTTCTTTCTCTCTCAGCTTATCTCCTACCATCACCTGCCTCTGGTGCTCCTCCCCCCCTCCCTTTCTTCCATGACCTTCTGTCCTCTTCTATCAGATTTCCCCTTCTCCAACCCTTCACCTCTTTCACCAGTCAACTTCCCAGCTCTTCACTTCACACCCTCACTTCCCCCCCACCTTGTCTTACCTATCACCTACTACCTTGTTCTTTCTCTTCTTCCCCTCCCCCCACCTTCTTACTCTGACTTCTCCTCTTCCTTTTTAGTCCTGGTGAAGGGTTTCAGCCTGAAATATTGACTGTTTACACTTTTTTATAGATGCTGCCTGGCCTGCTGAGTTCCTCCAGCATTTTGTGTGAGGAACTTTTCACTATGTTTTTGTTTTCTCTGCAGAAGAGAAAATGTTAATATGATATTTTAATTTTATGTGGTGCTGGTAGTAAGTGAATAATACATTTACTTTCACTAAGATTCATTTAGTTTTTCCTGTGGCAAAGTATTTGGGCAACTGCACATACTGTGACAGAATTGTCAGTCATTCGTATTCCAAAGGTTTTCTCAAGGTTAACTGGTGTACAGGAACGTGAATGGAACTCTGATTAGTAAATGAGATGTAGATTAGTAAAATTGCCTTAGTAGGACTGTATGTTTGCACTGCTTTCAGTATCCGAAACCTACTTTAATTGTATTAATACTCATGAGAAATAACATGAAACAACATATTTCAAACTGAAAATCAGTTCATTTTTAAAAAGATGGAGTTCTTGCAAATAACTCCAATAAACAGTGATTGATGCCTAATTTGGCTGTAGATTATACAAGAATAACTCATTTTGTAACCTTCAGTCCTGACAAAGGGCTGCAGCCTGAAACGTTGACTGATCATTTCCACAGATGCTGCCCGACCTGCTGAGTTCCTCCAGCATGTTGAGCGTGTTGCTTTAACTCATTTTGTAATCTTAGTCCTCATTCCATCATGATGCAGGTTTATCCAGTTAGGAATAAGCATTGAAATATGGTTTTTACTTTTCAATAGAACTGTGGTATAGTCAGTTGATGTGTCAACTACAAGATTAGTCATTCAGAGATTTGAATTGACAAAGGTGCATGTAGTTCTCTCCATACCAATTAAATAAATTAAATTAAAATTAAATAAAAATCCAGAATAGATAATGGGATTGTTAATTATATAATTCAAGGAAGTAAACTTGTCATCTCTTCCTGGTCAGTAGATTTGATTTCAGGCTCAGCAGTGAATCTTGAAGTTAGGACAATTAGATGTGGTCAGTAAATGCTGATGTAGCCAGCGATACCTGGCCCTGGGAAGAGGCTTATTTTAAAGGGACTTATTTCAGTTTATAGTCTGTGGAGATTTGGAATTAATTGGGTGAGATCATATGGGATGTAGTATGGAATCCTAAAAGTGTTTTTTTTCTAATTAATCTTCAGGAAGCTGATGTACTTACTGAGGTTAAGCATTATGTATCAAGACTGAGAACATTCAAAAGGTTAACAAGGCTGTACATTTGCACCTTTGCTCATTTAAAGAAATGTATCTTTCAGAATTGTTCCACACCAAGTACAATATCATTTATCCTACTTTTGAAAATCTAATAAAATTATTTTATTTAGATGATTCTGTTGTAGTTTACATATTTTATGTATTGTGCAAGATCCAAAAAAAGTTATCCTGCAATAACATACACAATTCAGCAGGTCAGGCAGCATCTTTGGAGGAAAGTGCACAGTTGATGTTTCAACTCGAGTCTCTTCACCTGGATTAGTAAGAAAGAGGGGAGATAGTCAGTATAAAATGCTGGTGGGTGATGGGAAACTGAGGGAGGGGGAGACTGGGAAAGATGTAAGAAACTAGGAGGTGACAGGTGGAAATGATGAAGAGCTAAAGAAGATGGAATCTAATAGAAGAGGACAGTGGATCATAGAATAAAGGGAAGGAGGAGAACCAAAGGAAGGAATGTGGGTGATGGGCAGTGAGAGAGTGATTGGGTGGGTAGAGAAGGTAAGATGTGGCCAGTAGAGTAAGAGAAAACAAGGGTAGGGAGGGGAGAGGTTATCAGAAGGTAGAGAAAGCAACATTCATGCCATTAATTTGGAGGCTCCCAAGGTAGAACATGAGGTGTTATTCCTTTCTCAGCATCTAGCCTCAACTTGGTAGTAGAGGAAACCATAGGCAGATGTATAGGTGTGGGAATGGGAAATAAAATGTCTGCCTACTGGGAAATCTTGGCTGTTATGACAGATGAAATAAATGTACTTGACAAAGTGATTTACCCCAATCTGCTCAAGACTTTCTGATGTAGTGAAGGCAGATGTAATGAATGGCACTGATAGATTCACACTCACCTGGAAGGACTGTGGAGGGTCTCTGAATGGAGGTGTAACACTTCGCTGAGTTGCAGGGATATATGAGTGGAGGGATGTGGGTGGGGTGGGGTGGGCTACAGGGAAGTCAGTGGTAGTGATCCCTGAGGAAATTTGATGAGGAAGATGTGCCTAATGTGGGAGCCCATTGGAGATGACAGAAGATGTGGAGAATGCTTAGCTGAGATACAGAAGCCTGAAGGCACATACTCAGCGATTCAGGAACAGCTTCTTCGCCTCTGCCATTCAATTCCTAAACGGCCATTTTGTAATTTCACATTATACTGCTAAAAGGGTGTAAAATTTAGTTGTTAACAATGCGAGCATTGGTTAAAAATCCATGCATGATATTTAATAATGTGACTTTTTTGATCATTTTGCTATAGTATTTATTTTTCTCAGTGTTCCATTGATCTCTATCATTTATCTTTTTTAAGTAAGCATTAAAAATTAGCCAAGAATTTAATTAAGATATTTTATATTGATTTTTAAAGTGTTAAAACAGGCCTATATTTGAAAATGCATTCCTCCAGTCTTTGGGGTATGAAGGTCAGTATTTATAAACTGGTTGCACCAGATGGTTAGAGAGCTAATTCAATCAATACGCTTAACAGATTAACCATGGTGAGTTGGAATTTTTGCTTAGTTGTACAAATATAATTTGATTACATATACACTGCTTCAACTAACCTTACTTTCATTTCCCTTTACCATAAATAAATGGCATTAAAATATGTTGCTTAGGACTTTCAGAAATGTTGAGATTGGCAACATTTGCCATAATGTACATTGTTTTGTGCATATTTTTTCTTTTGTAATCTACACCAATATTTTCTGGAAAATTTACATGACTTTGCTATGTTGTATATAGTGTTGATTCTGGAACTAATGGGGAATGCAAGAAATGGTCAGTTAATTTTAGCACAAACAAGAGAAAATCTGCAGATGCTGGAAATCCAACACACAAAATGCTGGAGAAACTCAGCAAGCCAGGCAGCATCTTCTAAGGGTCTCAGCCCGAAATGTTGACTGCTTACTCTTTTCTATAAATGCTGCCTGGCCTGCTGAGTTCCTCCAGAATTTTGAGTTAAGTGCAGCATCTTTGTTTCTGACTGATGGGTGTAAATACACTACAGAATCAATATAGGAATGTTAAAAAAATGCTACTTTTTGACTGTTGTATTATTCTCATAAATATGTATGGAACACTTGCTGTGTGGTAGAAAAAAGAATTTTGACGTAGACCACAAAAATAAAAGTGAGTAAAAAGGGAAAATTTAATTAATGCAATTCTCCAATTTGTTGCGGGAACCTTCAATTAAGTTGGTGATATCAGAATGGGATTTTGCGGCTAGGAAGATATTGAGAAGTATTCAAGATGTCGTTTGGTTACTCATTGTTTTTAGTAATTTGTTTTTCAAACTCTAGACGTAAACATATCTCTATGTTTTAATGTGGGATATATTATTGAAAAAGAACAGAATCTTGGATCTTTTTCTTCACTGTCAAACATCTATTCAATTTAATTAAATCTGTGGTTTGGAATTGAGTATGTTGTTTTGTCCACAGATCCATTAAGATCGCTAGGTTAAACTCATAAAATAGTTTAAAAGGCATAATATTTCACATATTTGCATATTTCACTGGGGCATAAAACCAAGAAACATGCTAAAATGTATGAATCTTTAGGTTAGAGTCAGCGATGTTGTGAACAGTGTCATTTTACAAAATGAGTGCAAAAGCACTGTAGAGGGTGCATATTAAATTTATGAGGACTGGATTATTGTAGTTATGAAAAAAAATTGAACAGGCTGTCCTTTTTCACTTTAGGATACTGGAAGCTGAGACTTAATTGAAATGTAAAACATTGAAGGTGCCTAGAATGGATAGAAGGAAACATTTCCCCTACACTGACCAGTCATTTTATCTCCGGGCCAGCTTACTATAGGTGGCAGTATTAGAAAATGTTGGGGGGGGGGGTGTTTTTAATCATGATAATGGTGGATATCCAGAATTTGCATCCTAAGAAAGGTGGAAGCGGAAATCCTCGTTGAACTGGAATCAAAGCTATGCACCAACAATTAGAAAGTGGGATTAAGTTGAATAACATGAAGGCAATATCCTGACTGGCCTTTTGAGTTGTAAATTTCTGTGATTTTTTTTGAAAAAACAAAGATGCAAGTTGACAAAACTTGATTTGGATTTGAGGCCTAGTCTGCTAAAAAGCCTTTTTACATGCATAGTACATGGAACATTGTGTAATTCCATTGGCCGATAATGCTGTGCTGACCTTTATAAGCCTATTCCACAATGAACCTGATCCTTCCTTCCTATATATCCCATAATGTTCAATTTTTCTTAATCCACGTGCCTATCTAATCTTTTAAATGCTCATATTGTATCAGCCTCTACCATCAGCCCCAGCAATGCATTCCAGACACCTACCACTCTGTGTAAAAATATTTTTTAAAAAACTACTGACATCATCTTAAATTTTCCTCTCTCACCTCAGATGGCTTTTCTCTGGTATTGGCCATTGCCATCTTGCGAAAAGGTGCTGGCTGTCTGCTCAATATAGGCCTTTCCTAATCTTGTACACCTTTATCCAGGTGCTTTTTCAAAGAGAGAAGTCTAAGCTCACTGGTGCTTTCCTCATAAGATGCTCTCTGATCCAAATAGCATTATGATAAATCTCCTCTGCACCCTCTCTAAAGATAATGAGGCAACCAGAACTGAACAAAATACTCCAAGTGGTGTCTAACCAGAGTTTTATAGAGCTGCAACATTTTCTCATAGCTCTTGAATTCAGTCCCCGAACCAATAAAGACAATTAACTTGCATTGATCCCAAGATCTCTCTGTTCCTCCACACTGCCAAGAATCCTGCCGTTAACCTTGTACTCCACCTTCAAGTTTGATGTTCCAAAGTATATCACATCACACTTTTCCAGATTGAACTCCATCTGCCACTTCTCTGCCCAGCTCTACATTCTGTTCATATTCCATTGTAACCTATGCATGACTGATCAACAGCAAATCAAGTTGAAATATTATCAATAAAGTTTCTCTTTCAATATCATTGAATTTGTCAGGGGTCTCTCTCATCTGTTCCTCAATCACTTTGACCTCCTACCATCAGGCAGAAGTTACCACAGCACTGTTAGGTGGGAAAAAGCTTCCTTCCCCAGGCTGTGAGATTACTGAACGCAATGCCACCTATCCAGGTTTCGTCACGTAGAAGTGCTGGTAGCATTATACTGTTTATTTTTTTAACTCATGTCATAAATGTCAGTCTTCTGGATTATATTTTACTCGTTAATTTATTTGTGGTAATATTACTTTCTGTTGTGCCTGAGTTACATGTACTGTATTATGTACTTTGGTGTGGAGGAACGTAGTTTCATTTGGTGGTATGCATGTAAACAGCTGAATAACAATAAACTGGAATGTGAAGGTAATTGTTGTGGGCCCTTTGATAGTGCAATGTGATTCTTGAGCAAGGTGACCATTGTTCTAGGAAAAGACTACAGCACCTGGCATTTACAAGTGATTCCTTTTCTATGTACTACTGAGGCTGGTTCCTCAAGGATGTCATACTGGGGGAGGGGGTGGAAAGGCAGGGAGTGAAGGAAATAAATTCCCACTATCTATTAATTTCTCCTATTAGTGTGCGTCTCAAATAGCCTCTGACAACCAAGTCCAGCACTGGCATTCACGTATGGCTTAGCTACTAAGCCTGATGGAATAGTTTCTACAGCCAAAATGGACAAAGGCGGGTTACTGACACCTTAAAACCAATCACCTTGGCAGATGGTGCTTGTCTTTTGTGGTTGACAACTCATCTAGGGGAAGGAAAATTCTGATCTCAAAGCTTCACTGCCTTGCGGCTAGTCACTCATTGGGAAGACTTTGGCATTAAACCCCGAGGGGAAAATCTGGAGCTGAAGTCCCTCACGCAATCCTATGCCAAGTTCAGTGCTGACAAGCAACTCCTGCGATGCCACTGTTGCCAATTTGTATCAGTCTCTGCAGCTTCTTTGGACTCATCAGCTGCATGGGCAAAAGCTTGCTCTCCATATCACCTAGACAGTTAGGATGCAACATCCATGGTCAGCCATGATCAAGGGAGGGCCAACTAATCTGGTCTGAGTTTACTTATAATATCAGCATCAAGCGTTTTCAGTCCAGCTGATGTTCTTGATAATTATTATTGAGTATTAGGTTGTGTTTTTTTTTGGTTTGAAGCGGCCCTTTTAATTAATGTTTAATTGGTGGCCTTCTGATGCGTGAATTTCTGCTGCTTTAGTTCTGTTAGTTCAAGGTCCTCTGGTTCTATTCAAAGTAGCTTTAAATCTATTTGATAATCCTGATACCTATTCTTTACCCCAGTTGGTGCAGATATGTTCAGTGAAATCAAATATTTCACTACACTTTATTCAGATGCATTTTATTTTTGTTAATTAAGTCACTCCCTATGCCAAACTAGTATTGTGAAATAAAATTAAGCTCCAAACTTGGGGTAACTTACTAATTTCACATATCTATAAATTTTATTTACAGCCGTATTGTACAAGTTGTGTTGAAATTCTTGGGACGTGCCTTTTATTTTTGTATGGGTTTCATCCGAGTTGAAGTAAAAGGGAAGAGAGCTGAAGCAACTGAAGCACCAATTCTTGTTGTAGCTCCTCACTCAAGCTTCTTCGATGCAATTGTGAATATCGTAGCTGGGATGCCATCAGTTGTCTCACGAGCTGAGAATGCTGAGGTGCCTTTTTTTGGATGTAAGTTTTGTTTTTTATTGTTACTGTTGCACTGTTTCCATTACATTCGTATTAAAGAATTGTTAAATTTTGTAGGTATCATTGTTAAACAACATATTAAAATGTAGCATTTTTAAGCATGTTAGTTGAATTGCTAATGTAATTAAAGCAGGTGAGTAAGTATTTATACGTAGAAACAATTCATGACATGTTCCAAACAGTTGTGTTAAAATGTGGCTGAGTGAACTGACCATAGTTTACAAATTGGGGGGGGGGGGGTTGGTAATGAAGAGATCCTGTCATCAATATTGTGGTTGGTTTATGTTTCATCAGTAAGCCTCCTGTGATAACTTGCAAAGCTGCATATGTACAATTACTCTTCACAAATATAATGTTTATCTGATAGAATTGCAGGGCTGATTTTGCTTAAAAGCTTTGCATATCTTAGTTAAAACTCCAGCGAGTTAGCGAGTTTTATCATTTTCCACTTCCTCCCTTCCCCCCCCCACTAATCATTAACATTTGTTGTCAGAATTGCTTTGCCACATTGTATAAAGATAGCATTTAGCATTTGGTGGTTATTAAAGAGTGGATTGCGTGTTTCCATTTTAATCCCTCACTAATAATTGCATTCTGAGACGAAGGACAACATTTGTTTTTGCATGTTTTCCAGACTGTGTGAAAAGTTTGTATGTGGCTGCACCTGCTATCTAATTGCTCTCTGGTGTCAAGATTTGGTTACCAGTTATAATCTTTTATCTTTCGGTATTCTGATTGGTTACTTTTGAAAAAATTTGAGTTTTTCTTCTGTACCGTATTTTTTTTCTAAAGAGTATTGCTGGATGCACTTTATTGAAATGTGAAGACTCATCATGCCGATTGTATTTTGAATTTGGGATAGATTAATTGCATGAATGGCACTTTTTCTTTATGTTCAAATGGTTCCATTTGATATCAGAGAATGTATACATTATATAACCTGAAATTCTTTCTCCACACATATCAACGAAAACCAGAATACCCTAAAGAGTGATGGTATGAGAATTAGAACTCCAAAGCCCTCTTCTCCCCCCCCTCCCATGTACAAGCAGCAGCAACCCATCAACACTCCCCCTCCCCCACTTATTTCAGCAAAAAGCATTAGCACTCGCCACCAAGCAAGCAAGCAACAGCAAAGCCCCCAAAGATAGACCATGATCTACAGTACACCAAAATCTAATCATTCAACCGGACCATTTGACATGCCACAGGCTCTTTCTCTCTCCCTAATAAAATGGCAGTGAGGTATCACACAACGAGAGGGGAGACTAGCAAAACAAAGTTCACTGATTACAATGTTAAAGTCTGTCAGGTGGCTCCCCCCAAGTTCTCTGACTGGAGTATTGGCAGCTAACTGTCCCGCACCATCAAGAGTATAGAGGCTTCCGACAGCCGATCCACTGTTTGCAATGTTCTGTTTTCTCCCACAACACTTCAGTTGGCACCACTGGCTTGGAATTGGCTCATCCCCATGGCTGCAGAGCCTCAGAACCCTGAAGGCATGCATGTCTTCCAGGCTGCATCCTTAGAATATTGAAAAATAGTTAGTTGATGAACCCCAGGAGCAGGAACCATCGCAGTAATGAACCATAGCTTGACTGAACAAGGACTCTGACAGGGCTCCATCCTCCTTGAAAAGGGAATAAAAGAGACATTTAAGGAAGAAATTAGGCTGCTTTTGCAGATGAGCTCGAAGAAGAGCAAGAATTTCAAGTTGTATAATGTATACATTCTCTAATATTAAATGGAACCATTTGAACTGAAAGAAAAAGTGGTATTCATGCCAAATTCAAAACAAAATTATATATTAGCATGATGATCCTTCACATTTTAATAACGTGTATCCAGTAATACTTTAGAGAAAAAAGATGAGATAAGGAAGAAAGTTTCAAGTTTTTATCAGAAGTAACTAATCAGAAAGGATCTGTTATCATTGGAAAGAGTCCAGAGGAGGTTCACGGGGATGATTCTGGGAATGAAGGGGTTAACATATGATGAAGGTTTGGCAGCTTTGGGCCTGTATTCATGGGAATTTAGAAGAATACTGGGGGGGGGGATTTCATTGAAACCTACCAAATGTTGAGAGGATTAGATAAAGTGGATGTGGAGAGGATGCTTCCTGTGGTGGGGGTAGCCAGAACTAGAGGGCACAGCCTCAAAAATGAGGGGTGACCTTTTAGAACAGAGGTAAGGAGGAATTTTTTAAGCCAGATAGTAGTGAATTTGTGGAATGCTCTGCCACAGTCTGCAATGGAGGCCAAGTCCATGGGTATATTTAAAGTGGAAGCTGATCATGCCCGATTGGTCAGGGCATCAAAGGATATGGTGAGAAGGGAGGAGTAAGGGGTTGAGTGGGGTCTGGGATCAGCAAAGTTGGAATGGTGGAGCAAGGTCAATGGACTGAATGAGCTAATTCTGCTCCTATGTCTTATGGTCTAAACTGCCCTCTGGTGCTATGGTAGCTCTGCCCAGTTATAAATTAGTTCAGATTCATCCCAGTTCCTAATTTTATTGGTCATGGCATAAAAATTTTTGATTTGATATACTATCCAATTTCCATCAGTTACTGAAGGCAAGTACTATAGGTTGCTTTCTTGAAAGTAAAGGCAGTGGATCAAACTACAAAAGATAGATTTTATACCATGAGAATTACTTGATGCTTAGTCAAGATACTTTAAATGGAAAATATTTCTTTTCATATTTTGACTCTTATCTCTGAGTAATTCCTTTCAGTTTTGAAAGACAATTAAAATACCCAACAAACATCATTTCTGAAACAACTATACTTTAGAACCAGCCTGATTAAAACAAAGTTTTTTTAAAAAAGCATTCTTAAGCATGCAAAGTAATTTATAGCACTGAATTACAGCAATTTATGGCAAACTTGCTACCTATGAGTATGTCATGATTTAAAACAAGCAACGAGTGGATGTCCAGGCCTGAATTAATGAGGTTCTCAGAATGGATCAATCAACTTTATTTTTTAATATGAAATATTTTGAACAGTATCTTATAATATCTGCCTTTAGATTATCAGTTATTTTTCAGGTAATGCCTCTAATTTGAATTAACATCTTATGTTTCAGCTTTTCTGCATTGTGTTCAACCTGTATTGGTATCGCGCAATGACACAGACTCCAGAAAGAAAACTATTGATGCAATTACAAAGCGTGCAACATCCAATGGGAAATGGCCCCAGGTATTTGAAACAGATTTAACTAGTTATGATTTCATAGGTTCAATCAGTTTTATAAGAATGTAGTGCAGTATCAAGACTTTTTTTGAAGTTTGCACTCTTTCTCTTTCAAGCTTATGATTTTTCCAGAAGGGACCTGTACAAATCGCACCTGCCTCATCACTTTCAAATCAGGTGAGTAAAGTCTTGTAATAGAATTTTTTGTGCTCCTATTCTTGTTTCAAATGCATACTTTGCAAAGAAGCTTTGAAAACTGGAGTATAAAATCAATGGAATTGATCAAAACCTGGCAATTTTTGTCTCATTTAGTTGAGTAAAGATTGTAGAAGAGCTTTTCATGAAATTAAACATATCTGTTGTCATTTCAGGTAATTTTGTAACATTGGTTTAGCTAGTTAGTT
The DNA here is from genome assembly GCF_030028105.1 of Mobula birostris. Classification (NCBI taxonomy): domain Eukaryota; kingdom Metazoa; phylum Chordata; class Chondrichthyes; order Myliobatiformes; family Myliobatidae; genus Mobula; species Mobula birostris. The sequence continues at coordinate 30,565,274 of NC_092384.1, read as the reverse complement.
GATAAGCCCATTTAAAGAATAAACTTACTTTCACTTCCATAGTTTAACTTCATGATGATAAGTAAAATTCTCATAAAATGATGTGAACATGCAATTCCAAAAATACTGAATTACTTTTCTCTAGTTTTCTGATGAATTGAATTGAACTTGAAATGAATTTTTGTTAAACAAATAATATGAAGGGTTAGCTCAGGGTCACGATTATTTTCTTGTGTAATATCCCTTGAAATTAGTTTGAGATTTTTGCATAAATACATCATTCTCAATGTTGCAGTAAATATTTATGGCAGGTTGCAGACTACTCCAGTGCTGACTTCGTTGTTTGAGTCTGGCATGGAAACGGAAAGATGGACTCCACATGGAAACCTGTGCTGATTAGGCTGAGTTTAGGGAGTTATTCTGTAATGATTTCAAAGGGTGAGAAATGCTTATGAGCTGCCTTGGTAATAATTTCTTTTAATCTTTAAAGGAATATGTAAGAGACAGTAAAGTTGTTTCCATTTGTAAATGAGACTAGACCGAAGAGACATAGATGCAAGATTTGGGGAAATAGATTTTGAATGGAGAGTAGGAGAAATTGCTTTTCCAAGAGTAGTGAATCTCTGGAATTCTCTGCCCAGAGAAATAGTAGAGATTACCCTCATACTCATTAAATATATTTAAGGCATAATTAGATTTTTGCAGAGTAGGGAAATTAAGGGTTAAGAGGAAAAAGTAGGTAGGTGGAGCTGAGTCCATGGCCAGATCAGCCATGATCGTATTAAACGGTAGAGCAGGCTTGACAGACCCAATTGCCTACTCTTATTTCTTATGCTGCCACATAGAGCCTCAAAACTGAGGAATGCTAGATTCTCTCAGTAAGTTTCTAATACAGGGGAGTTACATAAAGTCAGTGTAATTGTTTCACATTAGTCAGCATTTGAGTGCAGGTGATTGCAAATGACCAGCCTAAGTTATGACAGCTATGACATGTCTAAACATGGGAAAGCCTGGCCAGAATGGAGATGAGGCATCCTTGGGAGTGTCTGGTTAATTGTATTTGTGCTGGACAGGGTGGCTGAGGTCATCTTGAATAAGTCTGTATGAAGATATCAAGCTGCTGACAATAATGTTTAGTTATAGAGTTATAAGGCATGAAACAGACTCTTTGCCCCACCACAGCTATGCTGACCACCATGCTGATTTATTTTAATCTTATTAATATGCCCTTATTAATTCTATAACCATTTTAGCCTTGCTGATTTAAGTATCTGTCCAGATGCCTCTTAGTTAATGATACAGTTCCTGTCTCCATCACCACCTCCAGAAGCTCATTCTACATATCAATTACTCTTTGTACGAAAAATATATCCATTTTAAACCTCCTCCCTCTCATCTTGAAGTTCTGCCCTTTAGTTTTACACTTCCCTCCCATGGGTAAGAGACATTGATAACTACCCTATCTGTACCTCCCATAGTTTTACATTCCTCAGTCATACTCTTCTTCCTACCGCTAAGCTGACGCAGGATCCTGTGTGTTCTAATACTCCAGATCAGCCTCGTATGCTGGACCTTTTCAAAAGCCTTATGAGTGTTCACCTAATTTCTTCTTTAAGAGTATTTCTGCATCCTTAGTTATCCAAATCTTGCCACTTTGCCCTTGTCAATGCTCCTGGTCACTTCTTCAAAAAAAAACTCATTCCATTATGTGAGACATAATTTCTCACACACACAGCCATGCTGACTATCCCTAATCATTCCTTGCCTTTCCAAATGCAAATAATTCCTATCTCTTAGAATCCTTTTGAGTGTCTTTCCCTCCAACTGAAGTAAGGCTCATTGGCATATTGTTCCCTCGCTTATCCCTGGTGCCTTTCTTAAATAAAGGAGTCATTAACTATTCTTCCACTCTCATCTGTGGCTAAAGAAGACAAAAGTCTCTGACGAGTCCCAGCATTCTCTTCCTTGCTTCCCATAACCTCCTGAACCTGGTCATGTCGCAGGGATATATCCACTTCTGTCTGTTTCATGATCTTCAATACCACTTCTTCCTTGATGTGTTCTAGGATATACGGTAACTATTCCCTTCCCAAAACCCATTAAGTTCTGTGTGGCTCTCTATTGTATAGAGCAGAAGAATCTATTTAAGATCCTGCCCTTTTCCTGTGGCTTCTCACAAAGGTTAACACACTGGTCATTAATGGGTTCTACTCTCTCTCCAGCCACACTTTTGCTCTTAATATACTTAAAGAATATTTTAGGATCCTCTTTTATCTGTTATTGATATCCCATGGTCACGTTTGTCCTCCTAATTTCTTTCTTAAGTGTATTTCTCCTTCCTTAGCTTTAAATCTTACCACAGTGCTCAACCTGTATAAAATAAGTGAGCAGTCACCATGTTTAATACTTCCTCCACTTTTAAGTCAATGTGAATGTGTGACTGAGTTTTGGAATTCTAACTGTTTCCGGTATGCTTGCAGGGGCTTTTATTCCAGGAGTTCCTGTTCAGCCAGTACTTATTCGATACCCAAATAGACTGGTGAGTTATTAATGTGTATGGATATATTTTGCCATAATTTGAGGGAAAAAAATTATTTGAGCCTTATTTTGTCAAAATGTGAAAATGATTGAATGTTTGCAGTTATTCTTGCCTTTCACAAGCATGCAATAACTTTAAAAGTGAAGCATATTATGGGATTTCCACTTTCCTCCCATGTGCTAAGGACGCTACAGTTGGTAGTTAAACATCTCTGGTCTTTTGGTGAAAGGTAGCATCTGAGGGGAGCTGATGGAAATTTGGAGAGAATAACATGGGATTATTGTGGTGGCTGAAGGGCTTGTTTCTATGCTGTATGACTCTTATACTGTGTATGATGCCAATCTACAACTGGGGTCGTGTACAAAGCAACCCTCCCCTTTTTGGACGTGCAAGTGGCCTATGCCTTGAACAATGAAGCTAATTTTAAATAAAGATTTGAAGTCACCTTTGTGTTAGTTGAAGGACCAACTCCACTCTGGTTCTACTGTGGAATCCAGGGCATTAATTGTTTATAAGCTCGGTTCTTCCTCAAAGGGTTTCAGTTATTGTATAATGTTCATGCGTGGCAAGCAATGTTGGGCAACCCTTTGCTAACTGTAAGTGTCACATGGAGCAGTCAACACAAGAAACCTTCACGGGTGAGTATGGCAGTTCAGTTTAATGCTAAAATTCTCTCATTTATGAAGAAAAATAAAGACAATTTTAGACAAAAATGGCATTGGTAATGAAAACTAATTTGTATTGTTTGTATTTACTAAATTTTCCATCAGTTACATCTTGAACATATCTGTTCAGGAGAAAGAAGCTTATCCCCACTTACTGAAATGATTGAGACAAGCGAGGCTCCCCGCTCTGCATTCTAACCAATTTTTGCAGGATCACCACTGAGAATGTGCTGATCAGCTGCATCACCATCCGGTATGAGAATTGCAAGGCATCTGACCACAAGACCCGACAAAGGATGATGAGGTCAGCTAAGAGGAACATCAGGGTGTCTCTTCCACCCATCAGAGATATTCTTCAGGATCTTTGCAAAATCAGTTATACCTGACCAACAATCTCTTTGCCCCCAACCATCAGGCAGGAGGTACTGTAGCTTTAAGATAAGGACTGTTAGAATGGGAAGTAGATTCATTCTCCTAGGTCACGAGACAACTGAACTCCCTGCTACCACCCAGGTCTCATCACGTATGAAGCGCCAGTAGTGTTATACAATATTCTTTTTAACTTGCATCGTAAATGCACCTTATTGTGTGTTAATTTATTTGTGGTAATATTATATATGCCGGCTGGTGGCGCAGTGACATCAGCGCTGGACTCCGGAGCAAAGGTTCCCGAGTTCAAATCCAGGCAGGCTGCTCCCGGGCATGTTTTCCATCCGTGCCAGGTTGAGTGTCGAGTTCGCAACTCGGCCTTGTAAAAAAAAGCTGTGTACAGTTGAATGACAATAAACTTGAATTTGGAATTTTTTCTACAAAAACCTTAATACAAAGATTAAAATATGTGCAAGTAACTTGCTATTTAGAAATGCTTAATCTGAGACTCCAAAATAAATTATGCAAAATATTTTCCTGCAGGATACAGTTACTTGGACTTGGCAAGGACACAATGCGTAAGTTTTTTTTGTATAAAATAATATAGCAGTATTTTAAAAAAGCTGGATAATGGTTGATAAACCACCTTTAGGTTTATTCAGAAATTAATTTTCTATTAAAAACAGGACAGAAAGGGGCTATATGAAGCACAGTTTTGCACAGTGATTTGGGTTGTTGATTGTACCCAGCTTAAAAAGTGATTTTATAGAACGTATATGCTTTACAACATGAGGCCTCTGTGCTCAGGACTGGATTATTCAACCTTCTAACCCTATTCTCGGAGAGTCCCTTTATTAGTTTTAATTTTTCAAAAATTGTTATGAGATCACTATTTATTGATAATGGTGGGTATATGTGCCTTTGAATATTGAACTAATTCCTAAAATACAATATATACGGGACATAGTGGTTAAATTATCAGACCAGTAATAAAGAATCCTGGGGTCTGGAATTCAAGGTTGAAATTCCATCATGGCAGCTATGGAATTCAGATTGAGTTTAATAATCAGGAATTTGGAACTCAAAGGAATACTAACTAATCTGAGCAAGGATGACCATGGAAGCAACTGACTCTCTGGTACATTAATGTCCTTCACCAAAGGGGTGTAGCCTACTTTGGATTCCAAACCATACCCGGCCCATGCCATTGAATGCTTGCTGAAGCCTGGCAAGCCACCTATTTGTACCATTACTGATGTGTTCAGACAGAGAAGGAGAAAAGTAGTATGCACCACCTGGAATCAAGCTAGGTACCTGAGTAAGACACAAAGTTATTCTCAATCTAGATGTCTTTGGGAAGTGATACTCATGAACATGTGGGCCTGGTATAAAGTTTGGGTGCACTATCACACTGACTAGAGAAGAAACAGCCTACCTGAATTGTACTTGCAGAATCACCCCTTACATAAGATGTACCAGCCTCCTCCATCGGAATCCCTAAGTACATCTTGTACCAACAATAGGGCAGATTCGCCTGCGATGATGTCAGATTTGTGCAAGAATGTAGCTTATGGATCCACTCAAGACTCTGTGAAATCTAATGGCATCATGTTAAACATAGACAAGGAAACCTCTTGATTATCTTGTACAGGTGATGAATCAATGCTTTCCTATGCTGAATAATACTTAGAACCAAGTACGGAAATTAGTGAGGGCACAGAATGTACACAGTGAGTAGTGGGGGCTCCAGTGTCCATCATTGAGTGGCTTGGTAATGTCACTTTAGCCAATGCTGGTTGAGTCCTGAAAATTCTGCTGCAAGAGATGAGTGAATCAACGTGCTGCATAAACGTCCTTATCTATGATGGATCATTCATTACTTGATAATGCTGCAATATTTACTGCACAAGATTGACATAATGCTGTCTTCATATGGAGGACAACCTCCATTAGAGCTTCAGAAACCCAGATTCCTCTGGCACTATCCCTGTGAAGTTTCTACTTTCTCTGTGGCTGTGGGTTTCTTTTGTGTGTTCCACTTTCCAATGACATAGGGACTACTGTTCACCACTCAAAATTGATTGTTGTTTGTAGGTGAGTTAATGGGTATGTGGGGAAGTGTAAATGTGTGTTTGATGGCTGACATGGATCTGATGAGCTACAGGTTTGGTTTCTTTAGTCAGAGTCATGGAGTGATACAGCATGGAAAAGCCCTATTACCCATAGAGACCATGCTGAACATCAAACACTCAATTATACTGGTCCTATAGTATGACATCGTGCAAGGAACCACATCAAGTAATCTAAAAAAAGAGATATCAGCCTACTGAAACGAGGACTATACATGTGCTAAACATCATGCACCAAAGAGAGCTAAGAACCACCAGCAAGCAGATGAGGTCAAAGTGCTACAGTCACTGCATCTAAACATTTAAACAAGTTCCAGGACAATGCTCCAAGAACAAAAATCTGTACTTGGATTTTCAGAAGGCCTTTGACAAGGTGTTGCACTTGAGGCTGCTTGACAAGTTAAGAGCCCATGGCATTACAGGAAAGATACCAGCATGGATAGACCGTTGGTTGATTGGCGGGAATAAAGGGAGTCTTTTCTATTTGGCTGCCGGTGACTAGTGGTGTTCCGCAGGGGTATGTGTTGGGACTGCTTTTAACGTTATGTCAGTGATTTGGGTGACAGAATTGATGGCTTTGTGGCCACGTTTGACGACGAAATGAAGATAGGTTGGGGGGGACAGGTAATGTTGAAGCAGAGAGGTTGCAGAAGGACTTAGATTAGGAGAATGGGCAAAGAAGTGGCAGATGAAGTACAGTGTCAGCAAGTGTATGGTCATGTACTTTAGTAGAAGAAATAAAAGTATAGACTATTTTCTAAATTGAGAGAAAATTCAGAAAGCTGAGGTACAAAAGGACTTAAGAGACCTCATGCAGGGTTCACTGAAAGTTAATTTGCAGGTTAAGTCAGTGGTGAGGACAGTAAACATGATGTTAGCATTCATTTCAAGAGAACTAGAATATAAAAGCACGGGTGTGATGTTGAGGTTTTATAAAGCACTAATGAGGCCTCACTTTGAGTATTATGAGCAGTTTTGGGACCCTTATCTAAGAAAGGATGTGCTGCCATCGGAGAGGGTTCAACTGAGGTTCACGGGATTGACTCTGGGAGTAAAAGGGTTATTTCATGAGGAGCATCTGATGGCTCTGGGCCTGTACTCACTGAATTCAGAAGAATGAGGGGGATCTCTGAGGAATTTGTTGCCCCAAACAACTATGGAGGCTAAGTTATTTGAGATATAATATATATTTGATAGATTCCTGATTATTCAGGGACGAAAGGTTACGTGGAGAAGGCAGGAGGTTGGGGCTGATTGGGAAATGGATCAGTCATAATGAAATGATTCTGCTCCTATATCTTATGGCCTTAGAGTCTTAACGTCCTCAAAAAGAGTCATAGCCAGAATGTAGATGTTGAAAGTAAGGCTGAAGCATTTTCAACCATGTTCAGCTTGAGGTGCTGAATAGATGATACAACTCTGTTTCCAGCTGAAGTTGCCAACAGACTCTAGCCAATCCATTTCACTTCTAATAATATCAAGAAGTGGCTGAGAGCACTCGATTCAGCAAAGGAAACAAAACCAGACAAAATCCCAGATGCATTACTGAAGACCTATGGTCCGGAATGAACTGTGCCTCTAGCCAAGCTTTTCCAGTACAGATACAAACATGCACCTATTTGACAATGACTTAAAATGTCCATTCACAGAAAAGTAGAACAGATGCCAAATCCACTTACTCTCAGTCAGTAGCAAAGTAAAGGAAGTCGTCATCAACAGTGCTATCAAATAGCACTTACAGCATTTACTAATAATTTACTTTACATCAAGCAGTACTTATAGTATTTACCAATGCTCAATTTCCCCAGGAGAAAAAGGAAGGCAAAAGTTGATTTTTGGTTAAAGGTGAGGTACTTATACAAAGATGAAATAATACCAATAAAATAGGGGAAATATGTTTCTAAACATATAAATAATAAAATAGGGGAAATATGTTTCTTAATATGTTTCTAAAAAGCTGACAAGTATTAGGCATTCAATCAGTTCAGCCACAACTGGGCAAATTATTTTTCTTAATGTATCCAGATTAGAAATGATCTTGTGATACTTGTAAGTTTTTGAGTTGACTCTTTCATTCATTGTAGTTTGCGTTCTGTTCTCTTTTCTCTTTTAGCAAGTATTTGGCCTCAGCTAGCTTGTTTTGAGTCATAGCTTTACTGAGATTAATAACTATCCCCGAGTACCACTATCATATTCTACATCTTACCATTCTAAGATGTATTTGTTCTTCAGAACATTTCTATCATAAAATCTCTCTTAATAGCAGATTGGGTGATACCGTGCACCTTATATTTGCATATACCTTATTTAAGATCAGCATATCTGATTAATTCTAACTTCCTAAATAGTCTTTTGAGTAGAGGCTTCAAGTTCACAATCATAGTGTATAAATACATGTATTACTCATTCAAAATCTTTCTGCTTTTGGCCTGTGCGAAGCAGTTAGTTTTGAAAGATAGCAAAACATGATTTGGAGATAACAATGTTCACATTGTTAGTTAGTATTTTACACAGCTGCGTTTAATGTGACCTTATTTTAGGTTTGAGAAAGCATGAAATGTGTACTTGTAAAACTACAGGTTTGTTAACAAGGAAGAAAGTGCAAATACGATGGTTTTATATGTCTATTTTTTATTTTAGTGATTTAAAGCATATATCACTGCCCTGTCTTAAGATTTCCTAACAGCAAAGGAAGTGCCATACAACCGGAAGGCTCGAACTATTTCCTGTTGAAACTAAAGGCGAGGGGTTTCATTTGTGGTTTTTGCCTTTTTTTTTTAGAAAAAAAGGGATATTTAGTTCTTTTTTGCATTGCACTAATAAATATTCCACCTCACTCTAAGTGAAATGCAGAGGTGGTTTTGAGGTATTTGTCCTAAATATTTACTAATAGTAAGATATGCCTCTGAATTTAAATTACTATAGTAACATATGGTAAATGCAATTTTATGCAGAAAAATGTAAAGTGATCCAATCTGAGAGAATCAACAAGGAGCAGCAGTACGAATGTTGCTCTCCTGAAGGGGTTGCAATAGCAGTGCGACCTGAAAGTCAAATCAGATGCTTTTAGTTCAAAAAGACAGTCACAGGCAAAGCAGCTAGCTACATTTGTAACCATTCCTATTTGGATTAATTCTATCAGAGATACTCCCTTTATTCCACCCACAATTCTTCATAGACTGAAAATTAACTTTTTCCCTCTTTCCCAGTCTCAATAAAGGTTTCCATTTGAAAGATTCATTATTTCTTTTGCCGTAGAAGCTGTCTGACCTATGGAATGCTTTTTTTTTTGTTTTTACATTAGGTTACCTTTATCAGAACAGTTGAAAAGAAAAATGAGCATCTATAGAATTGAATAAACAGTCAATGGTTCAGGGTAAGACCCCTCATCAGGAATCAGCTTGAAATGTCAGACATTGAACATTAAGCATCATTTCCACAGATGCTGCTTAACCTGCTGTGTTCCTCCAGCATGTTGTGTGTGTTGCTCTGGATATGCAGCATCTTTAGAATCTTGTGTTTTAAGAGAAAAATGAGTTAGTTTAAGCTGATAGAAGAAGAATGGATAGAAAGAAAAGAAAATGTTTCTGACTGAGGTTAGGATCGCTTTGGTAAATGCAGTTTGGGGGAATTGTAGGGAGATAAACAAATAAAAGGATGTGTAAAAGCTGTGACGTACAGGGTGGAGCTGTTATAAATGTAAGGGGGTTTCGATTTTTATGTTACTGCGAAGGCTAATTAAAATGGCGTTTTTGTTATGTTAATCTGGGGAATGCGGCTTTGTTGTGCTTTAACGTTGAGAAGGTTTGCGCTAGCAGCTTATTGTGGTTTAGAGGGTGATAAGAGGGTGCTATTAACCAATTGGGATAGTTGTTATGGTTTTGGTGTATTTGAAGATACTGTTTGCGAGGGGTTTTGGGGCAGAAGGCGGGAGAGCGAGACAGAGGATGGACCAGGTGCTGTGAGTCCGCTAACGGGGTCGGACCCCGAGCGGGACGTTCGGCGAGGAGACAGAGACGGACTCGTGTGGAGCGTCTGGTCGACCACCGTTGTTGGTCCCAGGCGGCCGGTCGAGGTGGTCCGAGGGGTTGCAGGGTGAAGAAGAAGGTCCTTGAGCTCCAACGGTTTTGTGCACGAAGAGATTGAACTTTGATAAGTGTGGCGCCTTTTATTTTCCTTTTATATTTTATTCTCTTTTAATTATATAGTTCCAGTAATATCTATAAACTGTAAATCATTTAATTGCATCTGGTGTAATGTCTGTTATTTGGGCGGGGTGGGGTACCTCACACAGCATCCACACAAACGAATTACCCAGTTTGGCGGGGCTGAGGCTGTTTTTCCCTAGACGACAGCGAGCCGAGCGACCCTGAGGGTGGCCAGGGGGGCTACATAAAGAACTGATACTAGATGTCCAGGAGGTTAGCTATTGCGTGTAGTCAGAGAAAAAAACTGAGTTAATATTACAGAGCGATAACTTTGCTGCAGAACAAGCAATTCTGATAAGGCAACAACAACATTTCTGAAATTGTCTACTATAATATGTGTCCTAAAGGGTGTGAAGTATAGAGGCAGAAGATGAGGTGATAGGATGGAGATAGACAGGAGTAGACTGGAGAATTAAAATGACATGTAACTAGAAGCCTATTTGGACTGAATAACATTCAAAGATTCAAGATTCAAAAACTTTATTGTCATTCTAACCGTACATCAGCACTGCAGGGCAGAATGAGACAGCGTTTCTCAGGAGCAGTGCAATCATAACATAACAAATGCAACACTAAATAATAAGCATAACAATAAATAGTAAAACACAACAGCCACATGTCATTTAAAATCAAGCTATAAGTGTCCAGTCCAAAGCAGAGTCAGGTAGAGCAGCTATTTAGCGGTCTGACTGCCTGTGGGAGGAAGCTGCTTAGTAGCCCAGTGGTTCTAGTTTTGATGCTCCTGTAACGCTTGCCTGATGGCAGAAGAACGAACAGTTCATGGAGAGGGTGTGAGGGGTCTTTAATGATGTACCGTGTCTTCTGGGAGGCATCGACTCTGATCTCTGAAGGCATCGATATGATCGCCTAATCTGTGGTTTCTCCAGTTTAAAAGAAGAATATCCCAGAAGGCATGCACTTAAAGTTGGTGCGGTGTTGGGGGGAAAGAAAGAGTTCGAAAGGAGGTGAGCCAACTAACATAGTGGTGAATTCCTCAACTATGCTGTCTGGGCTTGTGCTGGAGGGAAACATGTTAGAAGCATTTAAGAGGCTCTTAGGCACAGGGAATGGAAGGATAGTGACATCCTGTAGGCTGGAGGGATTAGTTTAGTCGGACATTTGAATACTAGTGTAATTAGTTTGGCACATCATTGTGAGCCGAAGGGTCTGTTCCTATACTGTAAATCTCTATGTAATCTCTGCTTCATCTGTTTAGGTTCATAGCTTCTAGGAAGGCATGATGTAAATTAGCAGCTGTTGTATCTCCTGCAGCTGCATGGGAAATTATAGAGGGAAAGAATATTGACAATGGAAGAATGGACTATGGGGTCACAAAGGAATACTATAGTAGAAATGAGAGGAAGATGTATTCGATGGTTGAATCTTGTTCAAGGTGTCTAAAATTGCAAAGGATCATCCTAAGAATACTGATGCTGATGAGTTGGAATGTGAGAAAGAGGGCAACGCTTTCTTTGGCTGGAGGAAGGTGGGATGCAGAAAATGTGGTCAAGGGCTCTATCAACTACGGAATAAGGGCGTAGTAACTATGACCTAGAGGAGACTGGTTGATAACTGCAAAAAATCTTTACTGAACACAAGGAGGTGATCTGTTTCGCGCCCCCCCCCACCCCGATGCTCAACAGTGCATTAATGTTTTATACCTTTTTATGCGCAAAGGCAAGAGTAAACAACTACACTTTCAATGGCTATAATTACTTTAACATTTTAAGTGTAAACAGTTAATTTTGCACAATTACTTAATCGCAGCTCAACTGGCAGAACTCTTGTAAGTGGTCAGAAATGGGTAGCTGGACAAAGAGGATTTGAGTAACAAATATTGGACATATAAGATGCTAGAGGAACTCAGCAGGTCAGGTAGCATCTATGGAAAAAAAAGTACAGTTGACATTTCAGGCTGTGACACTTTGGCAGGACTGGAGAAAAACTGATGAGTAGATTTTAAAGGTGGGGGAGGAGAGAAAAAAACAAAAGGTGATAGGTGAAAGCAAGAGGGGAAGGGATGAAGTAAAGAGCTGGGAAGTTGATTTGTGTGAGAGATACAGGGCTGGAGAGTGTGGAATCTAACTGGAGAAGACAGAAGGCCATGGAAGAAAGAAAAGGGGGGAGAAGCACCAGAGGAAGGTGATGGGGCTCCTCTTCCTCCACCATCACCTAAGATGGTTGAGAATTGGAGTCAGTCATGAGTTTGCACTCCGCCATTGGGCACACTCCACTCTCAACCTCTCTCTCAATTATGTCAAATTCCCTTGGAGACAGCAAAACCACCTGATCAACCCAAAAATACCTTATCAAAATGTAAATTATAGGGTCCAATTCAACACAGATTAAGAGTAGAAATATATTTAAAAGATAAAGAAGAAGTAGCTTTGTGAACTGTCTGCAGGACATCACTAATAGTCCTGTTGGTGCCATCTTGCCACTTCAAGATTGTAATGTAAAGTGAAATCTATAGTTACATAGCATTGCTATTGAAATTGCCATGCTATTTTGAATGAATTGTGTAAAAATAATTACAATATAATTTGATTGCTTTTCAAAAATAAATTGGATAGTAAAATTCATGACTAAATAAATTCTTGTAAACTACTAGCATCAAAAAGGAAATGGTATTGCCACAGTTTCCTAATTTATACTTCAGTGTTGAAATGCTGTTATTGAAAACATTTTCCATTCCATAAAATGAAATTTTTCTGCAGTCTTCAGTAGCCTAAAGTCCGTCCTGTTTTGCACATTTGGAGCAAGTTTAAGATTTTTTTTGGAAATGTTTGAAAAGATTCCCTGTTTGAGTGAAAGCGTTCCCTAGAAATTAATAAGGAGCACAAAGTGGCATTAAAATCAGCTGCTACATTTTTATACCATCAGTGGTATATAATACTTTCCTTGTTTTTTTTCCTCCCTGCTTGTAGGAAAATGATTCATTTAACACTTCCAGTACAGAATTATCTTTGTCACATGCAAATGATGAAGTTTATAGTTTATTCTAACAAGTTTATTCAGCTCCCCAGTGAGGAGTTCAATTGTTTCTAGCTATTCTTTCAGCCAAAAAGTTCTTGTCTGTCACTAATTAAGGATAATAGATTAAGTAATTTCATCATAGGTACAATGTTGAAGCCACAGTTAAAAGCAAGATTGCCAGAAGTGATGACAAGATTTTGTAGAGAGACTAGAGGAGATTTTCTAGAATTATGTCAGGGATAAAATACTTCACCTACAAAGAGTAATGAAGAAGGATGGCAGATGTTTACTCCTGTGTGTTTTACAAGTAATCATGGAGAGACCCGAGAAATTGCAGCTTTCTGCCGATGATTGGAGAAAAGTAAAGATAGTTTTGAGAGAGATGATGGAAGCCTTGATGGAATATGATAAACTAAATAAAGATAATTTTGGATTAAGCTAGAAGGGACAGCTTTAAACAAATTAATATAACAGTCAATGAGCATATGGAGAAACATTTTTATTTAGTAGATTTGTATGATCTGAAATGCACTGCCTGCAAAAGTATTGGAAGCAGATTCAGTAATATCTTTCAAAAGCTAATTGAATAAGTACTTGAAGATGAGCTTTACTGGGCTAAGGCAAAAGAGCAATAAAGTAGGACTAATTAAATGGCTCTTTTTAAAAGCCTTAGCATTTAAGTGTTAAGTCATTAAATTATACTGTGTTTGTCAGCATTCATGTAAAATGGTGCACTTCTCTTTAAATCAAAATAATTTGAAGTGTACTTACTTTCTTTAGAAAGCTTCATTTTCCTTAGGTAGAAACTCCAAAATTTGACCTATAAGCATGCAGCAACTTGCCATAATTTCAGTTTCATATTAATAAAGTATAATTGCAAAATACTAAAAATACTTTGTACATTATACAGTATTTGAGAACGAAAAACTAGCATTTCAGGTTTCTGACTTTTCCATCAGAACCAGTTTATCAGAACTGGATTTCATAAGAAGTCATCAAGAAAAAGTATTAATTCTTATTTTCTCCTGAAATGCTGATAACTCACTACAGTATTTGTACTATTTTCTGTCATTACTTAGGATTTCTAGAGTTTTTGAATTAGGAATAGGTAAATTTAGTTCTTTTACTAAAAAAAAACCCTGAACACAGTTATGCCCTCTGAATAGAGTTTAAAAACTCATGTCAATCTAATTAGAGAGCCAATTGAATGATCCACTGTTGGTTTCTTAAGTTGAAGTAAAAATGCTAAATGGATTTCTAGTTTGCAACTATCTGGTAATGCAAAGTGTTTGTTGCCAGGGATTTGTCAGAGGTTTCTTTCTTATTAACACATGTTCTTTTCCAGAAAATTTATTTGGTTTCCCTTATTGCCAGAGGAAGTTTTTGGTTTCAGTCCTGTACCTCAGAAGAATATAACAACAAATATGCATCAGATAGTGTATTGTTTTTAACCAGTGATTTGTTTTGACTGTAATATTGGTGTTCTCATACAGCATACAAAGAAACAGATTTTGCCATTTTTTAAGGAAACATCTTAAAGGAAGGTATCTGAAGAATTCTTCTCAAGGAAAGACATACCTGAAATGTTTGGTATTTCAAGTTGTGCCATTTGTTCTTTTGCAGGAACAGACTTATGTTCTTAACATTATGTCAACCTTACACAAAGGTGGAAGTTGAGGTAAGATTATAACTACTGCACAAACCAAGCTTGCCTTAATTAAGAATTTGTATTGTGAAAACTTCTCAGGAGAAAAAAATATTGAAAGGAGATTTGATCAAGATGTTTGAAAAGCTTGAAAGATGTTTAATAATTCTGATGCAAAAAAAACTTGGCAGGAGAGCATACACTGACTTACGTAAGTAATTTAGTCATTTTAGAAGTGGCTGATGACACAAAATGAACTCTTGCAAGTGCAGTGGTGCACATTTTGTCTAAATTTTATGCTGCAACATTTTCTGATTACTACTTCCATATTCAAGGAAATGTAAAAGTGCACAGCTTGCAGAGAAGTAGACAATTTTAAGGGGTCAGAGACTACTGGTTCTCTGAAGAATGGAATATAAATGATCAAATACATTGCCAGCCCTGTGTATTCAATTGTTTTAAAAATAAAATACATGCCAAAATTGAACTAGAAATTAAGAAACGATGTCATTCCTGCCAAACTAAGTCAAAGATCAGTAAAGAAATTGAAATCTGAAGAGAAGAGTAAAAAAAAAACATGATCTAGACTGTCATGGGAATTGATTGTAGTTACTTTAAGTTCTCTTTTCCTGTTTGCTTTTAAACTAGGTTATTTTGAGCAATTAGAATGGATTTCAATGAAGTGTTACTATATGGTAACATGAAAGTGATCACATGACTATAACTCTTCACTCTGAGCTAAAATGTGGTAAATAACAAAATAAAGGATGAATTTTACTATCTCCTTTATATAAGATCCTTGTACAGACCTACTGGTATTTTAAATCCGGCTTCTGTTAGATCCTGCGTTGCAACTTGATGAGAGATAGGAATTCAGTTGGGCCAAGCCTTACAACATCACTATACCATTTCCTGCCTACTCCAGGTCATGTACTTGCATCCTAAGCTAAAGCAAAATTTAAGTTTCACATCCTTACAGATTTGAAACGGGATTCCAGAATTAAATTCAAAATCAGGTTTTGTTATTACTGTTTTATATGACATGAATTTTGTTGTTTTGCAGCAACAGTAAAGTGCAAAGACGAAATTAATATGTTATAAAATGAAAAATAGTGCCATTAAAAGAAATAATGAAATATTGTTCATGGAGTGTTCAGAATTCTGATGACAGCAGGGAAGAAGTTGTTCCTGAATAATTGACTGTGGGTCTTGAAGCTCCCATACTTGCTCCTTGATGGTAATAATGAGAAGAGCCTATGTCTCGGATGGTGATGGTTCTGAATGACAGACGCAACTTTCTTGAGGTCCTGTCTCTTGAAGATGTCTTTGATTGTGCCTGTGATAGAACCAGCTATGTCTACAGCCTCTTGTAATTCTGTACATTGAACACTCCATATCAGACTGTGATGAAACTAGTCAGAATGCTCTACCCTGTACATCTACAAAAAAATTGAAACAGTCTTTGGTGACATACCAAATCCCCTCAAAGTCCTAATGAAGTAGAACTACTGGCATGCCAACAATGTGCTGGGCCCAGGACAGATCCTCGGAGATGCTGACACCCAGAAAATTGAAGCTGCTCATCCTTTCCACTGCTAGCCCGAAAATGAGGATTGATGCGTGTTCTGCCAACCTCGCCTCCCTGAAGCCCATCCCCACCATTGAGCACATCTACACCAAGCATTGTCACAGGAAAGCAGCATCTATCATCAGGGACCCCCACCACCCAGGAAATGCTCTCTTCTCACTGCTGCCATTAGGGGGTAAAAAAGGTACAGGAGCCTCAGCACTTAGAACAACAGGTTCAAGGACAGTCTCTTGATCCAAAGGGGATAACTTCACCCACTCCGTCATTGAAATATTCCCACAACCTATGAACTCACTTTCAAGAACTCTTCATCTCATGTTCTCGATATTTGTTGTTTATTTTTATTATTATTTATCTTTGTATTTGCACAGTTTGTAGTCTTTAGCACCCTAATTGAACACCTGAGTTAATGTGTTCTATTATGGTTGTTTTTCTATTATGGACTTACAGAGTATGCCCACAAGAAAATGAACCTCAGGGTTGTAAATGGTGACATATATGTACTCTGATAATAAATTTACTGTGAACAATTTCTTGGTCTTGCAAGGTTGTTATTGTGACAACTCTTAACCAGCTGATCCATCACACACATGTATCTTATTATTGCCATCAGAGATTTTACTAACACCAGAGGTATCAACTATGAGTGTATAAATGACACTTGAGTTGTGTTTAGTCACACAGTCATTAGTGGGGAGGGAGTAGTGCATTGCGATAAGCATACATCCTTGAGGTACGTCTCTATTGATTGTCAGCGAGGAGATGGTATCATCAAACCATTCTGACTGTGCTCTCCTGAAGAAATTGAGGATTCATTTGCAAAGGAAGTTACAATTGCCCAGATTAAGAAGCTTGGTTTTTAATACTGGGGGGAATGACTAACCAAGCTGTAATTGATGCACAGCAGCCTGACATATGTTTCGCTGTTGTCTGTGTGCTCTCCGAAGCAGAGAGGAGAGCTAGTGGGACTGTCTGCCTTAGACCTGTTGCAATGGGAGGCAAATTGCAGCAGTTCCTGATTCTTGCTCAAGCAGGAGTTACTTCCAGCTATAACCAATCCCTTTAAGCACATCATAACCAGTCGATAGTTGTTGAGGCAGATCATCCTACTCATATCAGCAGTATTATTGTTATCCTTTTGGAGCAGTTAGCAACCTCTGACCAGAGCAGTGAGAATTTGAAGATGTCCTTGAACACCCCAGTCACTTGGTTGACACAGGTTTTTAGTACCCAATCAGGTAACACTATTGATGCCTTGCAAGGGTTTATCCACCACCGCAGTATAGTAGCAACACTATCATTATGCTGGACATATCCATATTATTCTGTTTAAAATAGACTTGACTAAATTATTGATTAAAATCCTTGAATGGAATGCTGCTCAATTCATACAGGAGTGTATCTTATTCATGAGTTTAATCATAAATTTTGAGGCTTTTCTTATTCATTGCCTTTAACAGTTGCTCCTTCCAATAATGTAGTCTTTATTTTAAGTGGCCTTTTTAACATTTTAATAGAATTGTTGCAGAAATATAATTTGAACAGGGCCATTGTAATAGGCATTATTTTGAGTTATTAATGCAATTTAATTTAAAAAATGAATGCATTTTGTAATCCATGTGCAGAGTATTTTCACTGTCTGATTTTGATATTGGAAAACTGGAATCTTCCCATACACCAATACAGTGATTAGCATTCCAAATAATCAAAGTTAAAGAATTGAAGAGAACAGAAAGGAGCATGTGCAATTGGGAGAGAACACCCAAGATTGAGTACATTGGAGGCACTAAAGTGCTGGTAAGGTGAACAGATGGAACTGCAGGGCTAAAATGAAACCATTCATTGAAGTTTCTCCATGCAGATGTCAGCTCATCTGCAGTATACAGAAAAAGGTAGATTATCTTTTAGCGCATCTATAGATTGGCATGTATGACCTTCTGGATATCAGAGAGTCATGGCTGAAAGATCAGAAAGCTTAATATCCAAGGATACACATTGTATCAAAAGCACAAGCAGGTAGACAGGGGGGGTGGAGTGACTGTTGGTTTAAAAAAAAATCCTTAGAGGTGACATATATAATCCCTGAAGTAGAATTATGAGACTGTAAGGGTAAAAAGACCCTGATGGGAGTTGTATATAGGCCCTGAACAGTAACCATGATATGGGATATAAATTACAATGGGAGATAGAAAAAGCATGTAATAAGGATAATGATAATTTCAATATTTCAATATGCAGGTACATTGGGGAAAATCAGGTTGGTGCTGGATCCCAAGAAAGGGAAGTTGTAGAATGCCTAGGAGATGGCTTTTTAGAGTCCATGATGAGAAAGGTAATTCTGGATAGAGTGTTGTGTAATGAACTGGTTTAAGGTAAATGAACCCTTGGGAAGCAGTGATCATAAAGTGATCCATCCCAGAGATGAAGTATTCTAAAGGGAGGATGAGGCAACCGTGGCTAACAAGGGAACTCAAAGACAGCATTAAAGCAAAATAAAAGTGGAAAGTCAGAGGATGGTGAAGCTTTTAAAAGCCAACAGACGACAACTAAAAGAGCCATAAAGAGAGAAAAGATGAAATATGAAGGTAAGCAAGCCAATAACATAAAAGAGGATACCAAAAGTTTTTTTTCAGATATATAAGGAGTAAAAGAGAGGTGAAAGTGCTGCTGGAAATCTATACTGGAAAGGTAGTACTGGGGGACAAAGAAATTGTTGATGAATGTAAAAGGTATATTGCGCCAGTCTTCACTGGAAGACACTAGCTGTATGCCAGAAATTCAAGAGTGCCAATGGGCAGAAATGTGTAGTTGCTATTACTAAGGAGAAGGTGCTTGTGAAACAAAGGTCTGAGGGTAGATAAGTCACTTGGTCAAGGTGAACTGTATCTCAGGGTTCTGAAGAGGTACAATAGCTGAAGAGATTGTAAAGACGTTATACATGATCATTCAAGAATTGCTGCATTTTGGAATGGTTTCAGAGGACTGGAAAGTTGCAATTGTAACTCCACTCTAAGAAGGGTTGGGGGGGGAGGAGGCAAAAGGAAGGAAATTATAGGCCAGTTAACCTGACTTTAGTGGTTGGGAAGATCTTGCAGTCTATCATTGAGGACGAAGTTTCAGAGTACTTGGAGTCACTCCTAGAACTTGAACATTGTATGGCATTCTCCTTCAAAAACAAATAGCAATTTTGCAGTCAAAATCCCTAGATGCAGAGAGTTTTTGTTTACCTAATGATCCATCAATAATTTGAATGCCCTTTACAAATCTTTGGGAATTGTGCACTATCAACCTTGTACTTCTAATTAAATATGTGTAGCTGCTTAGTTTCCAGGATGTACTTTTTATAAAGAAAAATAAAGAAGATAATACATATTTTCTGAGGATGTGCACCGAAAAATATAGAATACCATTTTGCTCTGAGCACCATTACCAGTCTTGCTTAGTCCTAACTGACTTTAACAAATGGTTAATCATTGGGTGGTTCAAATTTCTCAGTGCGGAAAATGAAAAAAATAAGTGCTATATTACCTTCCCCACCCACTCACATTGTTTGAACCAACATGTTCTTGGGTGCTTACAACAAAAATTCTTTTCATTAATATAAATTTTCTATAATTACCCAAGTTACAGAGTGGATATTTATTTGTTGTGCAATGCATTTCTCTAACTTCCTGTCCATCCATTTATAGTTTCGTTCTAAAAATGTAATTGTGTTTCTACTTGATGCACCGCAAAGGAACATACATTTTATTCCACAAAATCAAGATATGAAAGCTATTGGCAAAGTACTTTTGAAATATCATGGCTGGGTAAGTAAACAAGGCAACTAATTTACAAGCAACAGCATCTGGTGAATGGCAGTGAGATAACATAATGGGAACACCATTAAGGCAGCGACTCATGTGAGCAGCTCCTGTGGAAATCTTCATATATTTCTGTTTTAGACTGCTACATCTGAAATCCACTGCTGTAGCCATGGACAATACAGCAAGCAAACTCATTTTAAAGTGTTTAAAAAAAAAAAATCTGTTGCTTTTCAAAGTCGAATCTCAGACAGCAATCTCCGGTTGCAAGTGCAATTCCTCTTTAAAATAGCGGGAAAGAGGATGCCGCACTAGATTAAAAGTTTGTTTAAGGAGACGAGGGTTCAGAGTTCCACTACTGTCTATTCTGCTGGGAAATGTACAGTCTTCGGAAAATAAAACCAAAGACATCAGAGCAAGATTGTTGTATCAGAAGGACGTCAGAGATCGTTGTGTGTTTTGTTTCACAAAGTCATGGCTATCACCTGCCATTCCGAATGTAGTAATACTACATACGAGCTTCACGATTCACTGCCATGATAGGACTGCTGAACCTTTCAAAGTTAAAGGAAATGGAGTATGATTTATGACTAATTCCCTGTGATGCACAAACATGACAGTTCTGTTTCAGTCCTGAGGTGGAACACCTAGCAATCAAGGGTCACCCACTATGTCTGCCGTGGGAGTTTTCAGCCATAGTCTTGGTGTATATTCTATCTCAGGCCTGTGTCAAGCAGGCTCAGGATAAACTGAGCAATGTAATCAACAGGCATGAAGCAGCACACACTAATGCCTTTCCCATCATTTTGGGGGATTTTAACCAGGCCAGCTTGAAAAAAGTCCCTAACTAATTAACACCAACTTATGGAATTAGAGGAGCTAACACAATGAACCACTGTTATAGCTCCATTAAGAATGCTTACCGTGCCATCCCACGCCCACATTTTGGCAAGTCTTATCACCTGTCTGTACTTCTACTCCCTGAGTATAGGCAGAGACTGAAGATCGCAGTGCCAGTAAAGGGGACCAAGAGGTATGGATAACAGAGGCGGAGGAGAACTTGGAGACTGCGTGAAATCAGTGGACTGGACAATATTCCGGGATTCATGTTCAAGTCTGAATATGCCACAGTTGTCACTGACTTCATTAAAACCTACATGAATGAGTGGTTTCCTACAAGAACATACCGTATATACCCTAATCAAAAGCCATGGCTGAATCAGGAGATTCATAGTCTGCCAAGGGCTAGATCTGTGACATTCAAATCTGGTGATCTAGGACTATACAAGGTCAGATACAGCTTACAGAGGGCTATCTCAAGATTAAAAGAACAACTCCAATTGAAGTTAGAGGTTGAATTGGATGCACAGCAACTCTAGCAGGGTTGACAGACCATTACTTCCTACAAAGTAAAAACCAATGTTAGGAATGTCGGTGATGCTTCGCTCACAGATGAGCTCAATACCTTTTATGCATGCTTGGAAAGGGAGAACAAAACTACAGCTACGAGGGTACCTGCAGGATCCAGTGACCCTTTGATCTGTCTTGGAGGCCAATGTCAGAACATCTTTCAAGAGAGTGAATGCTCACAAGGTAACAAGCTCTAATGGTGTACCTGGTAGGGCTCTGAAAACCAGTGCCTACTAACTGATGGATGCGTTCAATGACATTTTCAATCTCTCATTGTTACAGTCAGAAGTTCCAGAGGGGCAACAATCACACCAGTGCCCAAGGAGTGCAGGGTGAGCTGCCTTAACAACAATTGTCCAGTAGCACTCACATCTACAGTGATGAAGTGCTTTGAGAGATGAGTCATGGCTACAATCAACTCCAGCCTAAGCAAGGATCCAGACCAACTGCACAATAGTTGTACAGCAAATACAATCTCATTGGCTCTTCATGCAGCCTTGGATCACCTGGAAAATACTAATGCTCTCATCAGGCTGCTGTTTCTTGACTACAGCTCAGTGTTTAACACAATCGTTCCTAAGGTTCTGATTAAAAAGCTCCAAAACCTAGGCCTCTGTACCTCCACCTGAAACTGGAACCTTGACTTCCTCACCAGAAGACCATGGTCTGTGTGGATTGGTAATAACATCTCCACCTCCCTGATAATTAACATTGGCGCACCGCAAGGATATGTGCTTTGTCACTGCTCTTCTCTCTGCTCTCCCAGCCTTGACTGTGCGGCTAGGCACAGCTCAAATGCAATCTAAAGCTTTCTGATAACACAATATTGTTGGCAGAACTTCAGATGGTGATGAGAAGGCATACAGCAGCGAGATAGATCAGCTGGTTGAGTGGTGTCGTGGCAACAACATGAGCAAGGCCAAAGAATTGATAGTGGACTTCAGAAAGAATAAAGTAAGGGAACACATACTAGTACTCAGAGGAATCAGAAATGGAAAGAGTGAGCCATTTTAAGCTCCTGGGCTTCAACATCTGAGGATCTGTCCTGGGCCCAACATATCAATACAGTTACAACAAAGGCATAACAGCAGCTATATTTCATAGGAGTTTGAGGAGATTTGGTATGTCACCAAAGACACTTGTAATTTTTTTTTAACAGATGTATGGTTGAGAGCATACTTACTGACTGCATCATTATCTGGGATGGTGGGGGGTGGGGGCACTGCACAGGATCAAAATAGGCTGCAGTAAGTTGTGAACTCGGTCAGCTCCATCATGGTCACTAGTCTCTCCAGCATCCAGGACATCTTCAAAGAGCAATGACTCATATAAGGTGGGATCCATCATTAAGGAGCCCATCACCCGGAGGGGAGGTACAGGAGCCTAAAGGCACACACTCAATAATTCAGGAATAACTTACCCTCTGCCATCGCATTTCTGAAAGGACATTGAAGCCATGAACTCTACCTCACTACATTTTCTTTTCTCATTATTTAATTTTAGTGTATATTTACTGTAATATAGTTTTTATTATGTATTGCAATGTACTTCTGCTGCATAATAACAAATTTCATGATATGTCAGTGATATTAAACATGATTCTGATAACTGAAAAAAGGGTTATTGGAATGTGCAGGATAACTCTTGTTCTGTAACATTGGGAAATCTTGACTGGTATCATAGCATCATTTAAGAAGATGAATAAGACCTCAGATTGGCATTGGGAAGATGACAGTGTAGCACTCCTTTGGTGTCAAGTGACAGCACAAATTGTGATGAAGTCACATAATGGGTGAAAAACACAACCTAACTACCTTGCTCAAACTGTACATAAGCCATTGAAATGCACAACTTGATATTTTTATATTTTTGTTCAAATCATTCAGCAGACAGCCTATATTTAACTGTTTATTCAATAATCTGTATTGCAAATGGCAAGGTTGAACAAAAAATAGTTAGGTTTAAGTGGAATGACCAGTGTGTGTGGGCCAGTGTTAGAGTGGGGAGCTCAGGTTTTGGCTCATAGTTTAGGTGAGGATGTGCAGAAGCCGTAGGTAGATATTTTCATTTAATTTTTCTTTCATCCTTTCTGCATTTAGGACAGTGGGGATGTCAGGCAGGATGGTGGATGCTCCTTTTGGGGGATGTGGGAATGCAGGGAGACCTGTAGTGTCCCTGTCGACTCTACCTGCAAGAAGTGAATCCAGTTGCAGTTTCTAAAAAGACCAGAATAATAGTTTAACATGCAGCTAAGGAGATGGTGCAGGAGGGAGGGCTTCAGATTTTTAGATCATTGGACTCTATTCCAAGGCAGGTGGGATGATTTGCATCTGAACTGGATGGGGACTAATACCTTTGCGGGAAGGTTTGTTAGTGCTGCACTGGGGTGGGGGGGGGGAGGTGGATGGTTTAAACTAGAGTTGCAGGGAGGTGGAAACCATATTGTCACAGCAGATAGTGGAGCGGTTGTGGGGAAGATTGTTGTTAAGCCTACATACAAAGTCAGGAACCGAAAGGTTGAACATGGTGGGACTATTGTAGGAAAGGCAGATGCACGTAGGATCTGGATCAGCAGCCATTAGTGAGACTTGGTTGTAGGAGGAGCAGGACAGGCAGATCAATGTTCTGGGGTTCTGTTGTTTTAGACGTGATAGAGCAGGAGGGATTAAGTGGTGAGTGGTGGCATTACTGTTCAGGGAAAATGTCATGGCAGTGCACAGACAGCACAGACTGGAGAATTCATCTGCTGAGACTCTATGGGTGGAACTGAGGAATAAGAAAGCGATGACCACCTTAATAAGATAATTTAATGATGATCTTAACATTCCACATATTGATTGGTACTCATATTATAAAAGGGCTGAATGGGATAGAGATCATCAAATGTGTACAGGAAAGTTTCTATAATCAATACACAGTAATCCCAACTAGAGCGAGTGTGATACTAGATCTCCTATTAGGGAATGAGACAGAGCAGGTGACAAAAGACTATGGAGGGGAACACATTGCATGTCATGATCATAATGTCATTTGTTTCAATATAGTTATTGGATAACAGGTTTAAGCAGCCTTGGTTTTTGAGAGATGTTGTAGTCCTGGTTAAGGAGGAGGTGCTTGGCAGGTAAAGGCGGGAAGGAACAAATAAAGTAAGAAATGCAAGACAGCATTTAAGGAGGAAATCAGGAGGGTTAAAAGAAGGCATCAGATTGCTGCAGCAAACAAGATGAAGGAGAATTCCAAGAACTTCTACAGATACATTAAGAGTAAAAGGATAGCAAGGGAAAAATTGGTCCTCTTGAAGATTGGAGTGGTCATCTATGCATGGAGCTAAAAAAGATGGGAGAGATAGTAAATGGATTTTTTTACCATCTGTATTTATTCAGGGGATGGACATGGAAGTGAAATAAAACAGTAGTGAGGTCATGGACTGTATACAGAGAAGTAAGTGTTTGCTGTCAAGGCAAATTAGGGTGGATAAATCACCAGGGCCTGACAAGCTGTTCTATCAGCCCTTGTGGGAGGATAGTGGAGAAATTTCAAGGTTCATAACAGATATTTTTTGCCATAGTGACATGCCGGAAGAATAAGCCGGGAAATTAAAGGCCAGTGAACCTGGCATCAGTAGTGGGTTAGTTATAGGAAGGTAGTCTAAGAGACCGGATATACAAGTTTTTCAAAGACAGGGCCTGATTAGGAATAATCAACATTGTTTTGCTTGTGGTAGGTTATGTCTAAGCCATCTTTTTGGAGGAAGGTACTAGGAAAGTTGATGAAGGCTAGGCATTGGTTATTGTCTACATGCACTTTAGGAAGGCTTTTAACAATATCCCACATAGGAGGTTGGTCAAGATGGTCCAGTCGCACGGCATTCAGGATGAGGTAGTACATTGGATCAGACATGGGTTTTGTGAAAGAAACCAGGCCAGGGGGTGGTAGTAGATGATTGCCTCTCTCACTGGAGGCCTGTGACGAGTGGTCTGCTACAGGGATTAGTGCTGGCTCTGTTGATTGTTTGATCTGGATGATGATGATGTAGTAAACTGGATCAGCAAATTTGCAGATGACACCGCGATGGGGGGCATAGTGCACAGTGAGGAAACCTATCAAAGCTTGCAGCAGAATCTGGACCAGCTGGAGAAATGGGCTAAAAAAAAATGGCAGATGGAATTTAATGCAGACAGGTGTGAGGTGTTACACTTGTGGGAGGACAAAGTAGGGAATATTATACACAGTAAGCGG
This sequence comes from Mobula birostris, assembly GCF_030028105.1. Classification (NCBI taxonomy): domain Eukaryota; kingdom Metazoa; phylum Chordata; class Chondrichthyes; order Myliobatiformes; family Myliobatidae; genus Mobula; species Mobula birostris. Next base: position 30,539,724 of record NC_092384.1, on the reverse strand, counting down.
TAAGACACTAATGGGTGTGGTTTAACAGAGGGATCTGGGAATACAGATTCATAATTCCTTGAAAGTGACATCACAAGTAGATAGTGTTGTAAAGAGAGCTGTTAGCACATTGGCCTTCCATAAATCCAAGGACTGAGTACAGAAGTTCAGATATTATGTTGAAGTTGAATAAGATGTTGGTTGGGGCTAAATTAGATTATTGTGTGCATTTCTGGTCACTTAGCTACAGGAAAAATATCAGTAAGTTTGAAAGAGTACAAAGAAAATTTACAAGGATGTTAACATGAGGAATTCTGCAGATGCTGGAAGTTCAAGCAACACACATCAAAGTTGCTGGTGAATGCAGCAGGCCAGGCAGCATCTCTAGGAAGAGGTACAGTCAACGTTTCAGGCCGAGACCCTTTGTCAGGACTAACTGAAGAAAGAGCTAGTAAGAGATTTAAAAGTGGGAGGGGGAGGGAGAGATCCAAAATGATAGGAGAAGACAGGAGGGGGAGGGATGGAGCCAAGAGCTGGACAGGTGATTGGCAAAAGGGGTATGAGAGGATCATGGGACAGGAGGCCCAGGGAGAAGGAAAAAGTGGGGGGGGGGGGACCCAGAGGATGGGCAAGAGGTATAGTCAGAGGGACAGAGGGAGAAAAAGGAGAGTGACAGAAAGAATGTGTGTATATAAATAACGGATGGGGTACGAGGGGGAGGTGGGGCATTAGCGGAAGTTAGAGAAGTCAGTGTTCATGCCATCAGGTTGGAGGCTACCCAGACAGAATATCAGGTGTTGTTCCTCCAACCTGAGTGTGGCTTCATCTTTACAGTAGAGGAGGCCATGGATAGACATGTCAGAATGGGAATGGGATGTGGAATTAAAATGTGTGGCCACTGGGAGATACTGCTTTCTCTGGCGGACAGAGCATAGGTGTTCAGCAAAACGATCTCCCAGTCTGTGTCGGGTCTCGCCAATATATAGAAGGCCACATCGGGAGCACCGGACGCAGTATATCACCCCAGCCAACTCACAGGTGAAGTGTCGCCTCACCTGGAAGGACTGTCTGGGGCCCTGAATGGTGGTAAGGGAGGAAGTGTAAGGGCATGTGCAGCACTTGTTCCGCTTACAAGGATAAGTGCCAGGAGGGAGATCAGTGGGGAGGGATGGGGGGGATGAATGGACAAGGGAGTCACTTAGGGAGCGATGTTGTCAGGGCTTGAGGACCTGAGTTATAGGGAAAGGTTGAAGGTTGAACTTTATTTCCTAGAGTGTAGGACAATGAAGGAAGACTTGACTATGACCAAATGGAGTGGTATAGATGAGGTAAATTCAAGCAGGTTGCGTGATATTAGAACTAGAGATCATGCATTAAGGGTGAAAGGTGAAATTTTTAAGGGGATCATGAGTGGGAACATCATTCAGAAGGTGGTGAGTGTGTGGAACAAGCTGCCAGAGGAAGTAGTGGATTCAGGTTCAATTTCAACATTTAAGAAAAAATGGAATATGTACATGGATGGTAGGGGTATGGAAAGCTATGTCCCAGGTGTAACTTGATGGGATGAGGCGGATTAATAGGTTGGCATGGACTTGGTGGGCTTAAGGGTGTGTTTGTGTGCTGTAGTGTTTGATGACTGTATTACTACATAATTTTATTTTGATGCAAACATTATGTTTGTTTTGAATTACTGGCTCAGAGTGAATTGTTATCTTTTGGCTATAACCATAATATTAGTAATATGCAGAAAATTCATTGTAGAGCACTTTTTAATGTATAGATGCTAAATACTTTCTCTCTAAATGGCTGGTGTAAAACTATCATGATGAACTTTGCAGTTTTTGCCTGTATACGTACCAAATGCTGAAGAACGATGTGATCCCTTCCTCTATGGCAACAGAGTTCGCAGTATTATGGCAATGTAAGTGGCTTACAGCAGCTCATTTTCTATATATAACTTTTTTCTGGGGGAGGAGGCTGCCCTTTGGTTTTTCTTAGGTTATTTCACATTTTCTGTAATGGGAAAATATGCTTTTACAATAGAGATATAACATTTCAGTTATGTCCTATTTTCATTGTTTGAACATGGTTATTACTGTTCTATCTGGAATAATTTAAATGGTGTTAATGGACATATAATATGTTGGGAATGCCAGTTTTGATCATCTTTAAGGCAAGTGAAAATCATGCTATTATTAATTTTGATTCCTATTATATTATCCTTATTTCTGTAGAGAATTGGATGTGCCAATGACAGATCATACATTTGAAGATTGCAGACTGATGATTTCAGCAGGCGAACTGACTTTGCCCATGGAAGCTGGCTTAGTGGAGTTTACCAAAATTAGCAAGAAACTCAAGTATGTAAATCCTAACTTTTATGGGGTAGTTTAAATGGTTGCTTCAGGTTTGAGGTTGCATTTTTAAAATAAGAACACAAATCCTTTGAAATTTTTTTCAAGGAACTATTGAACCAATGAATGCAGTTATTTGAAACATTAAATCCTTTTCATGTTCTGACAATTTAGAAGTGATTCATCTCTTCATTATTAAACATTAAACAATAGTTCCCAGAAACAAAAGATAAATGAAAATGTGATCTTGGCAATACCTACAGTAGCTCTTGCTGGAAGGGCATTTTAGTGAGCCCTGGTATTTGTAGATTTAATGAGTGTAAAGAAACACTCTACTGTCACATCAAAAAACAGTTGAGGTAGCGCAATATGTGAAATAGAGTGAAATATTCAGAGAGCAAGCTTTCAGTAATGAGTAACAAATGATTCTGCATCTCAGATTAAAAAGTGAATTAATTTTAAGATTTAAACCTTTTTTAGTTCTGTTGTATTTAATTTCATTTTAAATTAAAATAGCTAATGTCCCCAGAAATGAAAAGAGCACATTTAAGTGCAGCAGAGATATGAAGAGTATTTTTAAAAAAAAACATTCTGTGATTTAAAAGTCTGCTAATCTTTTGTCTAATGTGTGTAGAGTCGCAGAGTACTACAGCACAAAGCCTGGCCCTTCAGCCCATCTGATCTGTGCTGAGCTCTTATTCTGCCAGGTCTCATCAATCTGTACCAGGTCCTTAGCTCTTCATACCCCTCCCATACATATCCCAATTAAAACATCTCTTAAATGTTGTAAAAGAACCCCACATCCATCACTTCTGCTGGCTGCTTGTTTCACACTCCCTTAGTGAAGATATTGCCCTTAAATAATTCACCTTTCATCGTTAAACTATGACCTCTAGTTCTAATCCTTCCAATCTTAGTGGAAAAACCTGCTACATTAACCCTATTAATACCCGTCATAATTTTGTATATCTCTATCAAACCTCCTCTCCTCCTCCCCCCCCCGAACCCCCCCCCCCCATTCTCCTATGCTCCAGTGTATAAAGTCTGAATTGGTTCAACCTTTTCCTATTACTTTAAATCCTCAAATCCTGGCAATAGCCTTGTAAATTTTCTCCAAGCTCCTCCAATCTGATTATATCTTTCCTATAGGGAAAGGTAACCAGAACCATAAGATACAGGAACAGAATTAAGTCATTTTACCCATTGAGTCTACTCTGCCATTTCATCATGGCTGATCCAATTTTCTTCTCAGCCCCAATCTCCTGTCTTCTTCCTGTGTCCCTTCATGCCTTGACCAATCAAGAATCTATCAACCTCTGCCTTAAATATACATAAAGACTTTGCCTCCACGGCTGCTTGTGGCAAAGAATTCCACAGGTTCATCAATCTCTGGCTACAGAAATTCCTCATCTCCATTCTGTTTTGAGTGTGTGTCCTCTGGTCTTAGACTCTCCCATCACTGGAAACATCTTCTGTACATCCACTCTATCAAGGCCTTTCACCTTTCAGTAGGAACTCAGCAGGTCGGGCAGCATCTGTGGAAATGTTTTGGGCCAGAAGAAGGGTCCTGGCCCGAAACGTTGACTGATCATTTCCACAGATGCTGCCTGACCTGCTGAGTTCCTCCAGGTTGTTGTCAGTGTTGCTTTGACCCCAGCATCTGCAGGGTATTTTGTGTTCACCATTTGGTAGGTTTGAATGAGGTCACCACTCATTCTTCTGAATTCCAGTGAGTACAGACCAAGAGCCATCAAATGCTCTTCATATGACAAACCATTCAATCCTGGAATCATTTTCGTGAGCCTCTTTTGAACCCTCTCCGGTTTCAGCACATCCTTTCTAAAGGGCCCAGAACTGCTCACAATACTCCAAGTGAGGCCTCCCCAGTACTTTATAAAGTCTCAATATTAGATCCTTACTTTTATAGTCTAGTCCTCCTTGAAATGAATGCTAAAATCGCATTTTCCTCCTTTAGCACAGACAACCTGCAAATTAACCTTCAGGAAATCCTGTACAATGACTCTCAAGTCCTTTGTGCCTCAGTATTTTGTATTTTTTCTCCATTTCAAAAATAGTCAGCCCTTTCATTTCTTCTACCAAAGTGCATGACCATACACTTCCCAACACTGTATTCCATTGGCCACTTCTTTGCCCATTCTCCTAATCTCAATCCTTCTGTAGCCTCTCTCCTTCCTCTAAACTACCTGCTCCTCCATCCATCTTCACGTTGTCCACAAACTTTGCAACGAAGTCATCAATTCAATCATCCAAATCATTGAAATATAACATATAAAGAATCATTTCCAACACAGACCCCCTGTGGAACACTAGTCACTGACTGCCAGTCAGAAAATGCTCCCTTTATTCCCACGCTTTGCCTCCTGCCAATCAGTCACTGCTTTATGTATGCTAGAATCTTTACTGTAATACAATGGGCTTGTGGCTTGTTAAGCAGCCTCATGTGTGGCACCCTGTCAAAGGCCTTCTGAAAATCCAAGTACACACATCAACTGATTCTCCTTTATTGGAATTATTTGAAGAAATAACCAGCAGGATAGATAGATTTGTCAGGTAATATTTGCCCTTTCGGAAACCATACCAACTACTGTCTGTTTTATTTTGTGCCTCCAAGTACCCTGAGACCTCATCCTTGATAATCAGGTCCAACATCTCTGCCAATCACTGAGGTCAGACCAACTGGCCTATAGTTTCCTTTCTTCTGCCTCTCTCTCTTGTTGAAGAGTAGAGTGACGTTTGCAATTTTCCAGTCTTCTAGAACCATTCCAGAATCTAGTGATTCGTGAAACATCATTACTAATGCCGCCACAATATCTTCAGCCTCCTCTTTCAGAACTCTGGGGTGTATACCATCTGGTTCAGGTGACTGATTTACCTTCAGACTTTTTAGTTTTCCAAGAACCCTCTCTCTAGTAATGGTAACGTCGCACACTTCATGATCTCTGACACCTGGAATTTCCACCATACTGCTAGTGCCTTCCACAGTGGAGACTAATGCAAAATACTTATTCAGCTTGTCCGCCATTTCCTTGTCCCCCATTACTACCTCTCCAACATAGTTTTCTAGCAGTCCAATATCCACTCTTACCTCTCTTTTACTTTATGTATCTGAAGAAACTTTTGGTATCCTCTTTAATATTATTGACTAACTTACTTTCGTATTCCATCTTTACCTCAATGACTTTCATTAGTTGCCTTCTGTTGGTTTTTAAAAGTTTCCCAATCCTATAATTTCCCACTAATTTTTGCTCTATTATATCCCCTCTTTGGCTTTTATAGTGGTTTTGACTTCTCTTGTTAGCCACGGTTATGTCATCTTTGCTTTAGAATAATTCTTCCTCTTTGGGATGTTTATATCCTGTGCCTTCTGAATTGCTTCCAGAAATTCTAGCCATAGCTGGTCTGCTGTCATCCCTGCCGGTGTTCTTTTCCAATCAATTCTGGCCAACTCCTCTCTCAATCCTCTATAATTACCTTTACTCCACTGTAATACTAATACATCTGACTTTAGCTTCTCAAATTTCAGGGTGCATTCAATCACATTTTGGTCACCTGCCTCTAAGGGTTCTTTTAGCTTAAGATCTCTAATCAATTCTAGTTCATCGCACTACACCAATCCAGGATAGCTTATCCCCTAGAGAACTGCTCTAAAAAGCCCCTTTTATGTACTCTAGAAATTCCCCCCTCCTGTAATCTAGCACCAACCTGATTTTCCCAATCTACTTGCAAATTGAAATCCCCCATGACTATTGTAATATTTCCCTGTTGGCATGCATTTTCTATCTCATGTTATAATTTGTAGACAACATCCTTACTACTGTTTGGGGATCTGCATGCAACTCCCATGAGCTTTTTTTTTTACGGTTTTACTCACAAAGATTCAACACCTTCTGATCATATGTCACCTCTTTGTAATGATTTGATTTCATGTGTTTACCAACAAAACAATGTCGCCCCTCTGCCTTTCTGCCTGACCTTTTGGTACAATGTGTATCCTTGGACATTAAGCTCTCAGCTATTACCTTCTTTCAGCCATGAATCAATGATGCCTACAACATCATACCCGCCAATCTGCAAATATGCAACAAGTTCATCTATTTTATTCAGTATACTGTGTGCATTCGAGTATAACACCTTCATTCCTGTATTCACCCTTTTTGATTTTGTCCACCTGTTACATTGCAACTCATCCCATTGACTGCAATTTTACCCTATCAACAGCCTCTGTTCACTACACATTGCCTCTGTTTGTAAACCAGCTACCTCATCTCCAGCATCATCTGCCTTTCCTACGATAGTTCTTGCATTGAAATATAAGTAGTTCAGGACACTAGTCGCACCTTTTGATTCCAAACTTTGTCAGAGTTCTTCCCAACATCTGCCTCCACAATCTGTCCACTAACTGTTCTGGGAGTCTGATTCCCATCCCCTTGCAACTCAAGTTTAAACCCAACCATACAGTATTAACAAGTCTTCCCACTAGGATATTAGTCCTCCTCCAGTTCAGGTGCAAACCATCCCTTCTGTACAAATCCCACTTCCCCTGGAAGAGAGCCCAATGATCCAAAATTCTTATGCCCTCCCTCCTTAGCCACATATTAAATTGTATAATTTGCCTAGTTCTGGCCTCACTAGCACATGGCACAGGTAGCAATCCTGAGATCACAACCCTGGGGGTCTTGCCTCTTAACTTAGCATATAGCTCCCTGTCACTTGTCCTACCTATGTCATTGGTACCTACAAGGACCACAACTTCTGGCTGTTCACCCTCCCACTTAAGAATGCTGAGGACTTGATCCAAGATGTCCTGAATCCTGGCACCTGGGAGGCAACATACCAACTGAGAATCTCATTCTCACCCACAGAACCTCCTGTCCATTCCTCTAACTAACAAATCCCCTAAGATGACAGTGTGCCTCTTCTCCCCTTTCCCTTCTGAGTAACAGAGGCAGACTCCATGCCAGAGACCTGACCACTGTGACTTTACTCTGTTAGGTCAACACCACCTCCCCCCCCCCCAAAAAAAGGGGTATGGCCACAGGAGTACTTTGCACTGAATCCTTAATCTCTTTCCCCTTCCTGACTGTCACTCAGTTTCCTGTTCCTGCACCTTGGGTATAACTACCTCTTTCTATGTCCTAGCTATCACTCCTACAGCTTCCCAAATGATCCGGAATTCAACCAGTTCCAACTTCAACTCCTTAAGGCAGATTGTTAGAAGCTGCAGCTGGATGCACTTCTTGCCGCAGCTGTAGTCGTCAGTGACACTGGACGTCTCCCTGCTTTCTCACATCCTGCAAGAGGAGCATTCAGCTGTCCTGCCTGACGTCTCCACTGAGCAGAGAAAAAAGGGGGGAAAAAAACTTAACTGAGCTTTCCTTTCGCTTTCTCTGACTGAAGCCTCTCTTCGTGGAAGCCTTGAAGAGCTAAAGCTTCAAGGTAACCACTCCGACTCTGTCCACTCAGACAATGGCCACTGCGCTTGCCATTGCCTTCCTTTAATTTGGTCTTGCTAATCAATCCCAAACGCTGATTCACCACTGGTCAAAGCTATTTTTCGTAAATTGCTGCAGAACTGTTAAAATCTCGATCACTGTCCTGATTAAAAGGTAGCTCTCTAATGCACTTCCTGCCATGGATTGTTCCAGTCAGAAAACTGGCATGAAGCTCTGCTTTTAAATCTTGAATGCAGACCTGACTGAAAGGTAGCTCTTTTTACGCACTGCCTCTTGTTGATTGGTTGCTCTCCAATTTAGAGAATCTGCTGTGAATCTCTGCCTTTAAAGTCTCGATTGCCATCCTGATTAAAGCCCTCTAACACATTCCCTGCTGTGGATTGTCGAACTGCAATACTCCAAATTAGGCCTCATCAAAATCTTGTACAACTTCAACTGCTATACTCAATACTTTGATTTATGAAAGCCAATATGCCAAAAGCTCTCTTTATGACCCTATCTACATACCTATGACACCACTTTCAAGGAATTATGAAACTACAGTATATTCCCATAACCCTCTGTCATAGTGCATCTTTGGTGCTCCACTGTTTGCTGTGTAAATCCTACCCCAATTTGTCCTCCCAAAGTGCAACATCTTATACTTGTTTGCATTAAATTCCATCTGCCATTTTTCCAACTGGTCCAGATCCTTCTGCAAATTTTGATAGCCTTCCTTGCTGTACACTATGCCCCTAATCATGGTGTCATCCGCAAATTTGCGGATCTAGTTTACCACATTATTGTCCAGATTGTTGATGTAGGTGACAAACAACAATGGACCCAGCACTGATTTCTATGGCACACCATTAGTCATAGCCGTCTATTCAGAGCGGCATCTGTCTTTTTATTAATCTTTTTATTGATTTAAAAGGAACATAAATACAAACAAGAGGAGAATTATCTCAAATATAAATATATATATATATATATATCAATAACCCTACGAACAAAGATTAAAATAAACATTATCAAAATCATTCAGTGTTAAGCGAGTGTATAATATATAATAAAAAAGAAAACAGCAATTCTCCTCTTATCAGTTCATAAAGAGGAAAGAAAAAAAACTTTGAATTTTAAATAAGAAAAAAAAACCACTACAGTATACCAAAAAAAAAGGGACTGGGCAGTCCATTCTGAGGATACAACCAGAAAAGAAAAAGAAAGACTTTCTAATCAAATCTAAAACTTCAAAAAAAAATTGGAAGAGTAATAAATCAAATTAAATAAAAATATTGCATAAAAGGTCGCCAGATTTGCTCAAATTTAAAGGATGTATCAAATGTCCGACTTCTTATTTTCTCTAAACTTAAACAGGACGTAATGAAGGAAAGCAAATAAAAGACAGTAGGTGGATTAGAATCCTTCCACTTCAGTAAAATGGCTCTCCTAGCCAATAAAGTTAAAAAGGCTGTCATACATTAAGCAGAAACAGGAATATTTCCTGGTTTTTCATTGGGGTAATCCCAAATATTGCCATAAGTAAATTAGGTTGTAGGTCCAGATCCAAGACTTTTGACAATGTTTTAAAAACATCTCTCCAAAAATTGTCTAGCTTCATACAAGACCAAAACATTCGAGTTAAAGTGGCTGCTTCACTATTACATCTGTCACAAATAGGATTGATGTTGGAAAAAATATGTGCTATTTTATCCTTTGACATATGGGCTTAATGCACTACTTTGAACTGTATCAAGGAATGACGGGCACAAATAGATGAATTATTAACCAAATGAAGAATCTTACTCCATTGATTATCTGAAAATGACTTTTGAACTTCCAATTCCCAGGCATGTTTAATTTTATCGTTAGATATCATTCGTAAATTCAATATCTGTTTATAAATTATAGCTATCAACCCTTTTTGAAGTGGTTTAAGCTGAAAAAGAACATTTGTCATACTAGGTGGATCAGCATAAGGGTAATTTGGCAGCAAACCACGTAAAAAAATCCTAATTTGTAAATATCTAAAGAAATGTACATTAGGTAAACCATATTTATCCACTAACTGAGAAAAAGACATTAAACAGTCCTGTAAAAATAAATCTGAAAATGTTGTTATTCTCTTAGTTTTCCAAATTAAAAAGGTCTTATCCAAAATTGATGGTTTTAAAAAAAAATTAAAATGGATATTACTAAAAAGAACAAAATTATTTAACTTAAAAAATCTACAAAACTGAAACCAAATTCTTAAGGCATCTTTCTACCACCACTCTCTCACTTCTCCCTCAAAGCCAATCTCTATTCCAATTTATTACCTCATCCCGAATGCCAAATGCTGAACTTTCTGGACCAGCACCCCACGCAGGACTTCAAAGGCCTTGATAAAGTCCATGTAGACAATGTCCACTGCCAACCATGGCTAAGGACACTTTGAATGCTTTTGCCAGGGCCCCTGTAATATCTGCAGTAGCCTTCCATAGGTCTGAGAGGTCACCTTATCAGGCCCTGGGAACTTGTATGCCCTAATGTGCCACAAGACAGCAAGCACAAATGTAATCTGTACAAATGTAAATGTAATCTATACCCCAGTGCTATATTGCCTCAGTTAAATAGATTCTGTGCCCGTCTGAGTAAATATAGATCCAAAAAATCCATTTAAGTTTTCCTGCATCTTTTTCCACTCTATGCATTGGTGACAACATTGATCTTCAAATTGAGTGATTTTGTCTCTAGCTACCCTTTTGCTCTTAATATATCTATAGAAACCCTTGAGATTCTCCTTCACCTTGTCTGCTAGAGCAACCTCATGCCTTCTTTTGGCCCTCTTGATTTCCTTTAAGTGTTCTTTTGCATTTCTTATACTCTTCAAGTACCTCATTTGTTCCTTCTCTCTATGCACCTCCTTAACCTGGGCCTCAAAATCTCAGTAAACCAAAGTTCCCTAAACCTTTCAGCCTTGCCTTTTATTTTAACAGGAGCATCGAAATTCTGTACTATCAAAATTCCTCTTTGAAGACTTCCCACTTCCCAAGCATACATTTGGTAGAAAACAACCTATCCCAATTAACACCTGCTAGATCCTTTCTGATGCAATCAAAATTGAACTTCCTTCAATTTAAAACCATAGTCCGAGCACCAGTCCTATACTTCTCCATAATTACCTTGAAACTAATGGATTTATGATCACATGATCTAAAGTGTTCCCCTGCACACACTTTGTCACCTGCCCTGTCTTGTTCCCTAGTGGGAGATCCCGTATCACACCCTATTTGGGATGGATATATATATATATATATCAATAAAGTTTTCTCAAACATATTTGACAAGCTACCCATCCTGTCCCTTACTGTAAGGGAGTCCCAGTCAATAAGTGGAAAGTTAATATCACCTACTATAACCAACTTATTTTGATGAGATTGTTTGCTGTCTCTACAAATTTGTTCCTTTAAATCCCACTGACTATTAGGTGGTCTATAATATAATCCCATTAATGTGTGCATCTCTTTCTTTTATTCCTCAGTTCCACCCATATAGCCTCGGTAAAAAAGTTCTCCAGACTGTCCTGTCTGAGCACTGCCATGATATTTTCCCCAACTAGTAATTGAACCAAACTTAAAACAAATTCAGCTATCATTCACCCATACATGGATACAGCCAAATGAAACCGCATTCCTCTCTGGGGCCAAGGTGCAAAACATACACATCACAACACAATGCAAGACACACAGCGCATTCAATATTGTGAAAAGTCACACAAAAAATATACATCTTATAAATTATGTGTATATAATATATAAATATAAAAAATAGTTCCCAGCAGTTCACAGACGAACATGCATGCAATCCAGCTTGTCATTCCACCGATCAAACACTGGAGGGCAGCACTGATGGGAGAGGACTGCTCCCAACCGAGCATGGATGCTACGTCACACCGCCTCCTGTATCTCCTCTCCTAGACTGTAATAGCAGGCAAGCCCATGGCTTGAGTCCTAGTTCTCGCTACAACCGAGGCCATGCAGCTGCCTTACCGTCTGTTGCATCACCAAACAGGTCTGCAGTATCTTATATTATCAATGTTCAATAGGGTCTTATGATCACAAGTGAAATGTTACATTGCATGCCACCTTCGCGTACCAACTCTAATGCCTTTAGAGCATTAGAGCAGACAGCAACACGATCTGCATCAACTCCAACTTCTTCACCAACAAACAGCTCAATGGTGGGGGAGACCTGCAGGACCCAAAGTTCTTGGAGTCCAATATTGTCTTGCAATTGTAAAACAGACATTTAAAAAAAGAAAAATAATGCCTTTGGTTGGCCCGAGAGGCCGCTACATCCGAGCATGTCGCCATATGCAAAGCACCTGTTTGTACATGTTTCAATTTTTCTGTAAGAGAGCCCAATGATCCAAAAATCTGAAACCCTCCCTCCTACACTATCTCTTTAGAAGCATGTTAAACTGTATAATCTTCCTATTTTTGGCCTTGTTAGCACATAACACAAGTAACAATCCTGAGATCCTAATCTTGGCAATTTTGTCTTTTAATTTAGTACCTAATTTCCTTATCTCACTTTGCAGGACCTCACTCTTCTTTCCTATGTTATTAGTACCAACATGGACCATGACTTTTGGCTGCTCACCCTCCTCCTTAAGAATATGTGTAATTTTAATCCAACTAGCTGATGCTAAGTCTTTTTATCTGTTCAAGTATAATTTGAGGAGAAGGATCAGTGGAAAAGGAATCCCATATCCTAATGAAAGAATAACACGCCAAAATGTTAACTGTTTACCTCTCTAAATATGCTCCTGGACTTGTAATTCACATGATATTGCCTCATTTTCTCTGGAGTGGCAATATTTACTTTGTACCTCAGGTCTGGTTTTAATTGAACATGAAATTTGCAGTGCCCTGCTGAACCCCAAATTATTTTTGCATTTGAACATAGCTGACATTATTCTAGAGGATATTAGTATCCTCTGTACAAAGTTGAATTGCAGGTAGAACTTCAAATATTGTGAAATTACCATGGGATTGGCAGTAGTGAGAATTATGGAATTAGAATTATTCATTTTTTGAGAGATCCATTTGTATGATCAGCAAAGAAGAAAATGCGTCTATTAGTGAAATATCATTGGAAGTAATGGAATTGAAGGAAGATGGATGTGGACTGGTAGAGTGAAGGAAGGAAGCTTGTCCTTGTCCTGGCTGACGAGAATAAAATAGTGGGAAAGGCCAAATATGATGCAAGGACATCCGCCTGTAATATTAACAATATTTTTCTTTCCATAGTTGGTGTCTGATTTCCCAGATATGCCAGCCTGTCTTGCTTCATATTTCTGACATTTGCTGTTTTATCTCAATTCCAGCTTTTTCTTTGTTTTCTTTTATTTTCCAAATGCTTCCTCATCAAGCAATTAGATGGCTCAGGACAACCTTGGTCTCCATTATCATATTTGTTCTCTCTATAACCTGAAACATCCCAAAAAATTGTTTCCTCTTAGAATGCTGCCAGACTTATTGAGGATTTCCAGTACTTAAGTTTCTGACAGCAGTTTTTCTTGGAGGAAATGTAGAAGAGAATAAAGCTGATCTTTTGAATTGTCTCAGAACTTGTGGATTTTAATTTTTGTTTCCTAGTTTTTCACCCTGTAACTGTGTTATCTGCCTCTGGAATTTTGATCAGATATACTTGATAATGTAGAACCAGCCCTTTAATACATTTAATTTCTTGTTCAACTACTTTGCTTTACAACATACAATCATTGGTGGTAACCTGCCTCAAAGACTATCATGGAGTAGCACTTAAATCCATTAATGAAGTGCTTCAAGATGATGAAACATATCAGCTCTCTGCCTGAGAAGCAAATTGGATCTGCTCTATTTTGTCTACCATCACAGTAGGTCTACAGCAGATTCTGTTGCATTGTATCTTCACTCAGCCCTTGAATATCTAGAGAGCAAAGATGCATACATCAGGCTGCTCTTTAACTACACCTCAGCATTCAGTACTATCATCCCCTCAGAGCTAACCAATAAGCTTCAAGACCTTTGCTTCAGTACCTCATTGTGCAATTGGATCCTCTATATCTTCACTTATTAGACCCCAGTGAGCTCGGATTGGTATCTCCTTCACAATCTCCATCAGCACAAGTGCACCATAAGGCTGTGTGCTTAGCCGCCATTCTACTTATGACCGTGTGGCTAAGCACACCTCCAATGCCACATTTAAGTTTGCTGATGACCACATTGTTGGCTGAAACAAAGGTGGTGATGAATCAGCATGCAGGAGGGAGATTGAAAATCTAGCTGAGTGGTGCCATAACAACAACTACCTGTCACTCAATCTCAGCAAGCTCAAGAAGCTGATCATTGACTTCAGGAGGAGGTAACTGGAGATCTATGAGCCAGTCCTCAGAGAGATCAGAGGTGGAGAGGGTCAGCAACTTTAAATTCCTTGTTTCATATAGAGGGGATAACTTCACTCACCCTATCACTGAACTATCCCCACAATCTATGAACTCACTTTCAAGGCCTCTTCATCTCATGTTCTTGATATTTATTGCTTATTTATTATTTATTTTTCTTTCTATTTGTACTTATGTGTTGTCTTTTGCACACTGGTTGTCTGCCTTGTTGGTGCAGTTTCATGGATTCTATTATGGTTGTTGGATATGCCCACAGAAAATGAATCTGAGGGTTGTATATGGTGTACTTTGATAATAAATTTACTTTGAACTTTGTTTTATTATTACAGCCTAAAGTGGGACAATATAAGAAAACAACTGGACTGTTTTGCTACAATTGCCAGTCAATCTAAAGGTGGAAGGATAGGTATCGAAGAATTTGCTGAACATTTGAAACTGCCAATCTCACCTGCACTGAAGGAGGTGTTTCATCTTTTTGACAGAGTAGGTGTTTACTCACTTTCAAAATATTCTGTTAGAGCAGGGTTTCCCAACCTGGGGTCTGCGGACCACTAAGTAAGGCTCCATGCACAAGAAAGTTTGGGAACCCTGGAGAGTAATCCACACCGATCACATCCTCCTCTCTTTTGGTCCCAGTTGCAACATTTGAGACCCTTGTTACCCACATTCCGCCCCCCCCCCCAACCAACCATTTCCTCTGGTAGTTCATTCTAGGTACTCAGTACCCTCTTTTTTAAAAAAAGATTTTTCTAAGGCATCTTAAATCTCTCTGGTTTTGAACTCCCCAACTCTGGAGAAAAGATTGCCCATCCACCTTACCTGTATCCCTCATGATTTTATTAACATCTGCTCAGTCACCTCATTCCCCTAAGCTCCAAGGAATAAAGATCCTGCATGATCAATCTCTCCCTGCAACTCTGGCCCTCAAATCTCTTCCGCACCCACTCCAGTTTGACAAAGTTTTTCTTATAATAGGGTACATAATACTCCCAAAGGGCAGCCTCATTAACATATATCCCCATTCCTAAACTCGGTGCCTTGGCAGATGAAGGCAAGCACACTAAATGTGTTTTTTTTATCACCACCTATAGTACTTGCATGGCCACATTCAGTGACTTGTGTACTTTTACTCCCAGGCCCTGCTATCTACTGTACAAGTCCTACCCTGGTTTGATTGTCCAAATGCATTACCTTGGGCTGGCTGGTGGCACAGCAACATCGGTGCTGGACCCGGGAGCGGAAGTTCCTGGGTTCGAAACTAGTTGGGTTCTGCTCCCGAGTACGCTTTCCATCCATGCCGGGTTGAGTGTCGAGATTGCAACTCGACCTCGTAAAATAACGGGAAAATACTGCGAAAATATCTGTGTGAGGAGTGGCGCGCCACACGGTCTCTCCCTCTCTCTCTCTCGCTCCGCATCTTGTTAAAGCCATGAAAAAGACGTCATTACAGATGCACACACGGACACGCAGACGCACATGCACAGACTCACACGCACGCAGGCACACGCAAAAAAAAAAAACAAATGCATTAGCTCACACTTACCTGTATTAAAATCTCTTTGCTACCTCCCTAACTGGTCAAGATCTCTTTGCAATTCATTCTATTCTGCATCACTATTAACAAGATCCTCCTAACATAGTATCTTTAGCATACTTGCTAATCGTGCCATGTACAGTACATTCATATACAGATCATTCACTTAAATAACAAGGTCCCAACACTGACCTCTGGGACACCCCACTAGTAATAGGCCTCCAGTCAGAGGATTAACCTTTATCTATCATCCTCTCCTTCCTGGTAGACCTGACTGAATCAACCCCTCGCTAACTCACTCTCAATCCAATGCGACCTAAATTTCCATGATTAGCCTACCACACAGGACTTTGACAAAGGCCTTACTAAAGTCTGTGCAGATAACATCCATTTCCCAACATTCATCTAAACCCTTAGTCACCTCTTCAAAAAGATCTGTCAGACATGACAGTCCTCAAATACGACATACTATGCTGACTTTTCCTGATCAGGCCTCGATTTTCTAAATAATGGTAGACCTTGTCCCTCGGAATCCCCTTCAGTAGCTTCCCTAAAACTGAAATAGGGCTCACAGGTCTGTAGTTCCCTGGCCTATCCTTGAACAATAGGATATTTACCCACCTGCAGTCTTCTGGAATCTTTGTAAGTGGCTAACAAAGCAAAATATCTCTACAAGGGTCATCACTATTTCTTCACTGGCCTCCTCTAAGGTCCAAGGGTGCACTTGGTCATACCCTGGGGATTTCCCATATATATCCTCCTTCAAAGTTTTCATGTATTACTGTTTTACAACATTGTGTCACAATGTATTTAAATTGGCTTTTTTGGCACTGATCAGCAGAAAAAACTCTTGTCAAGGTGAAAACAAATTTCTGCAATTTATTACAATTATTAAGCACAAAATAATTGATTTCATAATTACCCACTCCCTTCAAATCAGTTTTCAGTAGATGCACTTTTGGCAGCAATTGCAGGCCAAGAATGTGTGTGTCAGTCTCTATCAGCTTTGCACATCTGGACACTGCAATTTTCTCATTCTTCTTTACAAAACTGCTCAAGCTCTGTCAGATTGCATGGGAATTATGAGTGAACAGCCCTTTTCAAGTCCAGCCACAAATGTTCAATTGGATTGTGGTCTGGACTCTGACTTGGCCGCTCCAGGACATTAACTTTGTTGTTTTTAAGCCATTTCTGTGTAGCTTTGACTTTATGCTTGTCTTGCTAGAAAACAAATCTTCTCCCAAGTCACTGTTCTCTTGCAGACTGCATCAGGTTTTCTCTCCAGGATTTCCCTGTATTTTGCTGCATTCATTTTACCCTCTACTTTCACAAACCTTCCAGGGCCTGCTGCATTGAAGCATCCTCACAGCTTGATGCAGCCACCACCATGCTTCATGGTAGGAATGGTGTGTTTTGATTGTGTGGTGTTTGCTTTATGCCAAACATAGCGTTTAGTCCGATGGCCAAAAAGCTCAGTTTGCTTTCATCAGACCATAGAACTTCCTTCCATCTGACTTCAGAGTCTCCCACTTGCCTTCTAGCGCACTCTAGCTGAGATTTCATGTGAGGTTTTTTTTCCTTCAATGGTTACTTGCTTTTTGCCACTCTCCCATAAAGCTTGCAACTCCTCCAGAGTTGTCATAGGTCTCTTGATTGCCTCGCTCACTAGTCCCCTTCTTGCACGGTCTCTCAGTTTTTGAGGATGGCTTGCTGTAGACAGATTTACAGCTGTGCCATATTCTTGCCATTTCTTGATAATTGACTTAACTGTACTCCTAGGGATATTCAGTGACGTGAAAATTTTCTTGTATCCATCTTGTGCTTTTCAATAACCTTTTTTTGGGGAGTTGCCTGGAGTAGTTTTTGCCAGAATACTGAGTCACCAGCAGCTGGACCTTTCAAATACAGGTGTATGTTCACTACAATCAATAGAAACACCTTGACTGCACACAGGTCATCTCTATTTAACTAATTATGTGGCTTCTAAAACCATTTGGCTGTACCAATAATGCTTTGGTGTGTCACATTAAAGGGGATGAATACTTATGCAGACTATTATTTTGTGTTTTGTATTTGTAATTAATTTATATCACTTTGTGTTTTCTGTTTCACTTTGACAAGAAAGAGTCTTTTTCTGTTGATCAGTGTCAAAAAAGCCACATTAAATCCACTGTGATTCAATGTTGTAAAATAATAAAACATGAAAACTTCCAAGGGTCAGGGGCAGTCAATAGTTTTTATAGGCACTATGCATCCTTCCTTGTAATATGCAGTTATTTCGAGTTCTCAGTAATTCTTTTTATTATTAGCTATATCCCCCTTAGTTAAAAAAAACAGTAGAAATAACACTAAAGATCTGAGCCATGTCCTGTAGCTCCACACAGACAGCCCTGGTGATCTACATAGAACATAGAATAGTACAGCACAGTACAGGGCCTTCGGCCCACAATGTTATGCCAACCCTTAAACCCTGCCTCCCATATATCCCCCACCTTAAATTCCTCCATATATCTGTCTAGTAGTCTCTTAAACTTCACTAGTGTATCTGCCTCCACCATTGACTCAGGCAGTGCATTCCATGCACCAACCACTCTCTGAGTAAAAAAACTTCCTCTAATATCCCCCTTGAACTTCCCACTCCTTACCTTAAAGCCATGTCCGCTTGTATTAAGCAGTGGTGCCCCAGGGAAGAAGCGCTGGCTATCCACTCTATCTATTCCTCTTAGTATCTTGTACACCTCTATTATCTCCCCTCTCATCCTCCTCCTCTCCAGAGAGTAAAGCCCTAGCTCCCTTAATCTCTGATCATAATGCATACTCTCTAAACCAGGCAGCATCCTGGTAAATCTCCTCTGTACCTTTTCCAATGCTTCCACATCCTTCCTATAGTGAGGTGAACAGAACTGGACACAGTACTCCAAGTGTGGCCTAACCAGAGTTTTATAGAGCTGCATCATTGCCTCACAACTCTTAAACTCTATCCCTCGACTTATGAAAGCCAACACCCCATAAGCTTTCTTAACTACCCCATCCACCTGTGAGGCAACTTTCAGGGATCTGTGGACATGTACTCCCTCCTCTGCTCCTCCACACTACCAAGTAACCTACCATTTACTTTGTACTCTGCCTTGGAGTTTGTCCTTCCAAAGTGTACCACCTCACACTTCTCCGGTTGAACTCCATCTGCCACTTCTCAGCCCACTTCTGCATCCTATCAATGTCTCTCTGCAATCTTTGCCAATCCTCTACACTATCCACAATACCACCAACCTTTGTATCATCTGCAAACTTGCCAACTCACCCTTCTACCCCCACATCCAGGTCGTTAATAAAAATCACGAAAAGTAGAGGTCCCAGAACCGATCCTTGTGGGACACCACTAGTCACAACCCTTCAATCTGAATGTACTTCCTCAGCACGACCCTTTGCTTTCTGCAGGCAAGCCAATTCTGAATCCACCTGGCCAAACTTCCCTGGATCCCATGCCTTCTGACTTTCTGAATAAGCCTACCGTATGGAACCTTGTCAAATGCCTTACTAAAATCTATGTAGATCACATCCACTGCACTACCCTCATCTATATGCCTGGTCGCCTCCCCAAAGAACTCTATCAGGCTTGTTAGACACAACCTGCTCTTTACAAAGCCATGCTGACAGTCCCTGATCAGACCATGTTTCTCCAAATGCCCATAGATCCTACCTCTTAGAATCTTTTCCAACAGCTTTCCCACCACAGACGTAAGGCTCATTGGTCTATAATTACCCGGACTATCCCTACTACCTTTTTTGAACAAGGGGACAACATTCGTCTCCTTCCAATCCTCCGGTACCATTCCCATGGACAAAGAGGACATAAAGTTCTCAGCAATCTCTTCCCTTGCCTTGTGGAACAGCCTGGGAAATCTTCCGTCAGGCCCCAGGGACTTAACCGTCCTAATGTATTTTAACAACTCCAACATCTCCTCTCCTTTAATGTCAACATGCTCCAGAACATCGACCTCACTCATATTGTCCTCACCGTCATCAAGTTCCCTCTCATTGGTGAATACCGAAGGGAAGCATTTATTGAGGGCCTCGCTCACTTCCACAGCCTCCAGGCACATCTTCCCACCTTTATCTCTAATTGCTTCTCCCTTCATTCCTGTCATCCTTTTGTTTTTCACATAATTGAAGAATGCCTTAGGGTTTTCCTTTACCTTACTCACCAAGGCCTTCTCATGCCCTCTTCTTGCTTTCCTCAACCCCTTCTTAAGCTCCTTTCTTGCTACCTTATATTCCTCAATAGACCCATCTGATCCTTGCTTCCTAAACCTCATGTATGCTGCCTTCTTCCACCTGACTAGATTCTCCATCTCACTTGTCACCCATGGTTTCTTCACCCTACCATTCTTTATCTTCCTCACCAGGACAAATTTATCCCTAACATCCTGCAAGAGATCCCTAAGCATCGACTACATGTCCGTAGTACTTTTCCCTGCAAAAATATCATCCCAATTCACACCTGCAAGATCTAGCTTTATAGCCTCATAATTTGCCCTTCCCCAATTAAAAATTTTCCTGTCCTCTCTGATTCTATCCTTTTCCATGATAATGCTAAAGGCCAGGGAGTGGTGGTCACTGTCCCCCAGATGCTCACCCACTGAGAGATCTGTGACCTGACCCAGTTCATTATCTAATACTAGATCTAGTATGACATTTCCCCCTAGTCGGCCTGTCAACATACTGTGACAAGAATCCGTCCTGGACACACTTAACAAATTCTTTCCCATCTAGACCATTGGAACTAATCAGATGCCAATCAATATTAGGGAAGTTAAAGTCACCCATAATAACAACCTTGTTATTTTTGCACCTTTCCAAAATCTGCCTCCCAATCTGCTACTCGGTATCTCCGTTGCTACCAGAGGGCCTATAGAATACTCCCAATAGAGTAACTGCTCCCTTCCTGTTCCTGACTTCCACCCATACTAACTCAAAAGAGGATCTTGCTACATTACCCACCCTTTCTGTAGCTGTAATAGTATCCCTGACCAGTAATGCCACCTCTCCTCCCCTTCCCACCCCCCCATCCCTTTTAAAGCACTGAAATCCAGGAATATTGAGAATCCATTCCTTCCCTGGTGCCAACCAAGTCTCTGTAATGCCCACTACATCATAATTCCATGTATATATCCAAGCTCTCAGTTGATCACCTTTGTTCCTGATGCTTCTTGCATTGCAGTACACACACTTTAGCCCTTCTACCTTACTACCTTTACACCCTTTATTCTGCTTCTCTTTCCTCAAAGCCTCTCTATATGTTAGATTTGGCATTACTCCATGCACTTCTTCCACTGCTCTATCACTCCGAGTCCCATCCCCCTTGCAAATTAGTTTAAACCCTCCCGTACCATGCTAGCAAACCTACCTGCAAGGGTATTGCTCCCCTTTAAGTTCAGGTGCAACCCATCCAATCTGTACAGGTCCCACCTTCCCCAGAAGAGATCCCAATGATCCAACAATCTAAAACCCTGCCCCCTGCACCAACTCCTCAGCCACGCATTCAACTGCCATGTCCTCCATTTCTTAGCATCACTATGACGTAGCACTGGTAGCAATCCTGAGAACGCCACCCTTGAGGTCCTGTTCTTCAGCCTTCTGCCTAGTTCCCGAAACTCACACTTCAGGACCTCATCCCTCTTCCTGCTATGTCGTTGGTGCCAACATGTATCAGGACTTCTGGTTGCTTTCCCTCTCGTACCAGGATGTCGTGCACCCGGTCAGAGACCTCTCGGACCCCGGCAACGAACCATGTGGGTGTCCTCCTCACGTCCACAAAATCTCCTGTCTGCACAAAATCATTAAGAAGACTTAGTTTCTCCCCAGTCTTTTTTTTTACTGTTAATACTAATGAAGAACCTCTTGAAATTATTTAATGGTTTGCCACATCCATATCAACCTTTAAGCCCTCATTTCCCTCTTAATCCTAGTCTTAAACTTCAAGATATTCATTTGTACAGTTGCCAAAATGTACACTCTTTTTTTAAACCAGAGCCTCCCTCTCATCAGCCAGGTTCCCTGAGCTTGCTGTTTCTACCCTCCAACAGTTTGGACTCTTACTTGCTAGCTGTTCCTTCGTCTCTAAGTAGATTCACCCCATCAATCAAGCTAGAACTTGCCTAATGTCCTCAAAGTTGGCCTTGTTCTATTTCAGAACTTTAACCTGTGGACCTGTTTTATCTTTCTCCACAATTTCAAAAACTAATAGAATTATGGTCGCTGGGCCCATGGGCTCCCCCAAATGCCACTTCACTTCCTTAGCTTGCCTCATACCATAAGTGGTTCAGTATTGTTCTTTTGAGTCAGTTCCTGTATATTGTGTGAGGAAACAATAAACAGTGTCTTGGATGCACCACATAAATTCTATCCCATTCTGGCCCTTTGCTTCTGGGTGACCCAGCCAATAACAGGAAAATTTAAATCTCTCTCCAGCATTTCCCTAATATTTATATGCAATTTCTCAACACATCTCCTGCTCAAGTTCCCATTAATGATTGGGGAAGAGGGGGCGGTCTATAATAAAGTCCCACCAAGATGCTTGTTTCTACAAATGTTTGTAATTTCTACCCAATGATCCCTCAAAAATATCCTCTACGCACTTGTTACGTCCTTTTATTGAAAAGGAATCAGCGCTTGAACTCTTACCTTTTCCTGTCGTACATAAAGCATCAATATCCCAGAACACTGATCTGCCAGCTTTACCCTTCTCACAGCCACCTTTGTCATGACCACAACATCCCCTGTCCCTTGAGGCAATCCACATCCTCAGTTCATCCACCTTGCCTGTTAAGCATTGAAATAGCTGTAATGTAGAACAGCGGTAATACCTTAAGCACCAGAAATTCTGCAGATGCTGGAAATCCAGGGTAATTGACACAATATGCTTGATAAACTCAGCAGGTCAGGCAACATCTATGGAAATGAATAAAAAGTCAACATTTTGGACTGATTAAGGATAGCCCCATTTACTCAAGTCCCAATCCCTATTGTCAGTCTAGTTTAAATTTACCCTGATGACAAAAGCAATTTCTCACCCTTAGGTATTGGACCCCCTCCAGTCTGAGTGAAACCCATCCTCCTTGTGCAGGTCACTTCTACCCCAGAAGAGAGCCCAGTGATGCAAAGAACCTGAATCCCATCCCCATGTACCAACTCTTCAGCCACACATTCATTTGGCCTATTTCTATTCCTGTACTCACTGCACATAACTTCATGAATAATCTGGAGGTCACTACCCTCAATCCTGCATTTTAATTTTCTAAGCTCCCTGTACTCACTCTGCAGGACCTCATCTTTTATTTCTACCGATGTCTTCTGTACCAATGTACACAATAACCTCTGGCTGTTCACCTTCCCCTTTGAGAATATTCTGCAGCCAATCCATCACATCCTTGACCTGGCACTCGGGAGTCAACCCCATTTTAGCATCTCTTTTGCAGCCACAGAGTCCCCCTTATTAGCAAGTGTTGTATTGCTGTAACCCTGACTGAGCCAGTTGCAGTGCTAGAGACTTGACAACTGAAAGGACATCCCTCTTAATAGTATATAAAGAACTACACCTGTTAGTGCAGGGAACAATTATAGGGACACCCTGAATTGACTACCTACTCCCCTTATTTCTCCTCATGATCACACACCTTTTGAAGGCTGTACCTTGGATATGACCATCTCATTAAAAGTCTTATTCATGAAACCTTAAGCTCCCCAGATGGTCCCTAGTACCTCCAGCTGCTTGGACCATCAGAAGCTGCACCTCAATGCAGACAACATAATCAGAAGACCATGAGGTTCCCTGACTTCCCACACCTTGCAGGATGAGCATTCTACTACACCAGCTACCATCTGCCTACACTGAATCAAGAATGTGCAACAAAATAAGCCTTGTCTGTTCCTTCTCACGAAAAGTGTTTTCAAAAGCTGCTCACACTTACAAAACCTCAACCCATCCCATCATGCCAAAGCTTCTTGACCTTAAACCTCAGCTCCTTACTTTTAAACCAGCCCACGCCAACTGCTTAACCCCAACTTCTTTTGAGAGGCACTGTCAATTGGGTAATTAGCCAAACGCCTATTAACTAACAGTTTGCAAATGTGCCTCTTTTGGAGTCCTGTAGTGTGAAACTCACCAGCAAGTTCTGAGACCTACCTTTTTTTGAACTCTCAGTTGTATTTTGTGAATAACTGAACACTTTATGTAACTGGATTATTAAATGCAATAAGGGTTAAACTGGTAATAAATTTTTTAATGTGATTCAATCACAGTGACAACTTAACCATAAAACACATGTAAAAAATGATACTTGCAGAATTAATATGTTTTGTGTAACTCTATATTTTATAAGCAATTTCATATGTGACTAATCCTAGTTATGTTTTAGATCTATGTAAATGATTCTTGGATTGTAATATCATGCACATTTATCACTTCAATTGGCCTGAACTTTCAGTCAGATAATATTTAATAGGTCATATATTTGATGATATGTTATTATTTCTTTGTAGAATGGAGATGGAACCATAGATTTCAGAGAATACATAATTGGTCTGGTGATTCTTTGTAGTCCTGCCAACACAGAGGAAACCATTCAGTTTGCATTTAAGGTAAAAGTAGTACTAATATTGCCACACTGTAAGATTGAACAAATATTTTACTGTCCATGAATATCTTCCAAAATGAATTATCATTGAGGTATGAACACATTCGTATTTAAAATAATTAAAGAAAGATAATTGTTTCCTTGAAGAATTTTGTTCAAAAAGATTCAGTGCCATTATTTCTGTTGCATTTTCTCATGAACAAAGTATACCACAAGGAAAATTAAAATGAGTAGAAAAAATTAAGAAGAAGCTGTTGAAATAGTATAATATATTTTGTGTCTTCATAATATCATATTTCAATAACATCTTCATAACTTACTTATGTGAACCAACAACAAAAAACAACCTTGAAATAGAATGGCCAAACAGTGCAAGACATTGCCTGCCTTCACTCAAGCAGAATCCAGCTGGCTGTACGGAAACCAAGTGGGGCAAGAGCACTTTGTTTTAATACGAGCTACTACATCTGCACGTGTTGAGATGAATCCCCTTTAGGTACCTGCTTTAGGTGCAACTGCAGAAGATTTACAACTCTACTTTTCTCTAACACCAAGACCCAAGACCCTTTTTTAGCAATATTTGTGCTAATTGTATCAATATTTTGTAATCTTTAGAAGCAGTTTCTGTGCCTTGAAACTCGATGCTTAGGAAACCCTTATGCTCAATTAGTTCCTTGATATGTAAAATGTGCCTCAGCACAACATAGTCAACAGAACAGCATTATCTCAAAGTGAGGGAAAATATTTCTTGATTACTTGAATTAATGTCCCTTGTGATATTAAATTCACTTTGGTTGGCAAATAAGACCATAAGACATAGGAGCAGAATTCAGCCCATTGAGTCCACTAAACCATTTCATCATGGTTGATCCTGGATTCCATTCAACCCCATACACCTATCCTCTCACCATATTCCTTGATGCCCCGACCAATCAGGAATATATCAACTTCCACTTTAAATATACCCACAGAATTGGCCTCCACCGCAGTATGTGACAGAGCATTCCACAGATTCACCACTCTTTGGCTGAAAAATTCCTTCTTACTTCTGTCTAAAAAGTCACCTCTCAATTTTGAGGCTGTACCCTCTAGTTCTACATACCACCACTAGAGGGAGTATGTAGAACTAGACACCTTACCTAATCCTTCCAATATTCGATAGATTTCAATGAGATCCTGCCGCATTCTTCTAAATTCCAGTGAGTACAGGCCCAAAGCTACCAAATACTCCTCATACGGTAACCCTTTCATTCCCGGAATCATCTTCATGAACCTCCTCTGGACTCTCTCCAATGACAAATATGTCCTTATTAGATAAGGGGCCCAAAACTGTTGACAGTACTCTAAGTGCAGCCTGACTGGTGTCTTATTAAACTTCAGTATTATGGCCTTGTTTTTATATTCTATTCCCCTTGAAATAAATGCCAACCTTGCATTTGCCTTCTTTACCACAGACCCAGCCTATGAATTAACCTTCTGGAAGTCTTGCACGAGGACTCCTAAGTCCCTTTGTACCCCTGCTATTTGAATTTTCTCCCCATTTAGATATTAGTCTGCACTATTGTTCCTTTTACCAAAGTGCATTATCATATATTTCCCAACATTGTATTCCATCTGCCACTTTTTTGCCCATTCTTCCAATTTGTCCAAGTCCTGCTGCAATCTCATTGCTTCCTCAGAACTACCTACTCCTCCACCTATCTTTGTATGATCTGCAAACTTTGCCACAAAGCCATCAATTCCACTATCTAAATCATTGATAACGTGAGAAGTAGCAATCCCAATACTGATCCCTGAGGAACACCACTAGTCACTGGCAATCAGCCCAAAAAGGCCCCCTTTATTCCCACTCGCTGCCTCCTGTCTGTCAGCTATTCCTCTATCCATCCCACTATATTTCCTGTAACACCATGGGATTTTAGTTTGCTATGCAGCCTCATGTGAAGTACTTTGTCAAATGCCTTCTGAAAATCTAAGTAAATGACATCCACTGCCCCTCATTTGTCAATCCTGCTTGTTACTTCCTCAAGGAATTCTAATAGATTTGTCAGGCAAGAATTCCCTTTAAAGAAATCATGATGACTTCGACTTATTTTATCATTAGTCTCCAAATACCCCAAAGCCTCATCCTTAGTAATGGACTCCCAACACTTTTCCTACCGCAGAGGTTAGGCTAACTGGCCCACAATTTTCCCTCTTTTTGCCTTCTTCCCTTACTTAAGAATGGAGTGACATTTGCAATTTTCCAGTCCTCCAGGACCATGCCAGAATCAAGTGATTCTTGAAAGATCGTGACCAGTGCATCCGTTATCTCTTCAGCAACCTCTCTCAGGACTCTAGGAGGTAGTCCATCTAGTTCAGGTGACTTATCCACCTTCAGACCTTAGAGTTTGCTTAGACTTTTATGTTTGTAATAGCAATGGCACTCATTCCTGCTCCGTGACACTCAAGGACCTCTGGCATACAGCTAGTGTTTTCCACAGTAAAGGCTGAAACAAAGTACTTTTTAAGTTCATCTTCCATTTCTTTATTCCCATTACTACCTCACCAGCATCATTTTCTAGTGGTCCAATATCAACTTTCACCTCCCTTTTGCTCTTTACATAACTGAAAAAACTTTCAGTATCCTGTTTTATATTTATCAGCTAGTTTGCCCTCATATTGCTCTCTGTTTGTTGGCCTCGTGGAACAGTCTATGTTGCAGGCTTACACTGGTGACCATCCTGCACTTTTCCTATGCTACATCAACGATTGCATTGGTACTGTTTCCTGCCCTCATGCTGAACTTGTCAGCTTAATCCACTTTGCCTCCAACTTCTACCCTACCCTCAAATTCACCTGGTCTATTTCTGACACCTCCCTTCCCTTTCTCAATCCCACTGTCTTCATCTCTGGAGACAGCTTATCACCTATGTCAATTACAAGTCCACAGACTCTCACAGCTACCTAGACTGCACCTCGTCCCTCCCTACGACTTGTAAAAATGCCATTTCCTTTTCTCAATTCCTCTTGTCTCCACCACATCTGCTCTTGGGTTGAGACTTTTCATTCTGGAATGAATGAGATGTCCTCCTTTTTCAAAGAAAGGGACTTCCCTTCCTCCACCATCAAGGCTGCCCTCAACCACGTCTTTTCCATTTCACACACGTCTGCTCTTACCCCATCCTCCCGCCACCCTACCAGGGATAGGGTTCCTCTTGTCCTCACCTCCCACCCCACCAGCCTCCGCATCCAGCACATAATTCTCCAAATCTTTCACCACCTCCAACGGGATCCCACCACCAAGCACATCTTTCCCTCCCCCCTACTTTCTGCTTTCCACAGGTATTACTTCCTATGCGGCTCCCTTGTCCGCCCCCACTTATCTCCCTTCTGGCACTTATCCTTGCAAGCGGAACAAGTGCTTCACCTGCCCCTACACCTCCTCCCTCACTACCATCTAGGGCCCTAAACAATCCTTCCGGATGAGACAACACTTCACTTGTGAGTCTGTTGGAGTCATTTATTGTGTTTGGAGTTCCGGGTGTGGCCTCCTGTACACCGATGAGATTTGATGTAGATTGGGAGACTGCTTCGTTGAGCATCTACCCTCCATCCGCCAGAATAAGTGGGATCTCCAACTGGCCACCCATTTTAATTCCACTTCCCATTCCCATATGTCCAGCCATGGCCTCCTCCACTGTCTTGATAAGGCCACATTTAGTTTGGAGGAACAACACCTTATGCTCCGTTTGGGTAGTCTCCAAACCTGATGGCATGAACATCGATTTCTCAAACTTCAGGTAATATTCCCCAACTCTTCCCCCCCCCCCCCTTCCATTAACTATCCCCTTTTCCCTTTCTCACCTTATCACCTTGCCCACCCTTCACCTCCCTCTGGTGCTTCTTCCCCTTTTTTCTTTCTTCCATGGCCTTCTGTCTCTTTCACCAATCAACTTTACAGCTTCTTACTTCATCCCTCCCCCTCCAGGTTTCACCTATCACCTGGTGGTTCTCTCTTCCCTCACCCCATCTTTTAAATCTACTTTTCAGCTTTTTTTTTTCTCCAATCCTGCCAAAGGGTTTCATCCCATAACATCGATGGTACTTTTCTCCGTAGATGCTGGCTGGCCTGCTGAGTTCCTCCAGCATTTATTATGTGTTGCTCAGATTTCCAGCATCTGCAGATTTTCTCTTGTTTGCCATCATATTTCATCTTTTCCCTTCTTATAGCGTTTTTAGTTGCTTTTTGTTGGATTTTAAAAGTTTCCCAATTATCCAACTTTCCACTTACTTTTACTACCTCTTATGCCCTTTCCTTGGCTTTTATGCAGTCCTTAACTTTCCTTGTTAGCCACAGTTGCCTACCTCTACCATTTGAGAACTTCTTCCTTTGTAGGACATATCTATCCTGCACCTTTTGAACTACTCCCAGAATCTTCAGTCATCTCTGCTCTGCGGTCATCCCTACCAGTATCTTCCTCCAATCTGCCTGGGCAAGCTCCTCACTCTCATGCCTCTAATTCCCTTTATTTCATTGCAACACTGATATGTGTGACTTCTGCTTCTCCTGCTCATATTGCAGTATGAATTCAATCATATTATGATCACTGCCTCCTCAGGGTTCTTCTACATTAAGCTGATTAATAAGATCTGCATTATTTCACAACACCCAATGTAATAGCCTTTTCCCCAGTAGGCTTGAGCACAAGCTGCTCTAAAAAGCCATCTCACAGGCTTTCAACAAATTCCCTCTCTTGCGATCTGACACCAACCTTATTTTCCCAATCCTTTGCATATTGAAGTCCACCATTACAATTGTGACATTACCCTTATTACATGCCCTTTCCAGTTCCCTTTGCAATCTCAACCCCACATCTTGGGCTACTATTTGAAGGCCTATATATGGTCCCCATAATAGTTTTTTCACTCTTGCGTTTTCTTAACCCCACCAACAAAGATTCAACATTCATATGTCACCTCTTTCTAAAGATGTAATTCCACATCTTACCAACAGAGCCATACCACTGCCTTTGCCCTCTTACCTGTCCTTTCGATACAAAATATATCCTTTGATATTAAACTCCCATCTATGACCTTCTTTCAGCCACGACTCAGTAATGCCCACAACCAGCCAATCTCTAATTGTGCCATGAGTTCATCCACCTTATTCCAAATGCTACATGCATTTAAACACAACACCTTAAGTCCTGCATTCTTCGCCCTGATGAATTTTGCCTCTGTGTTACAACTTAACTCTGCTCTGTAGTGGTATCCAATCATTGCTTGTCCTTCCTTATATTCATATTACATACTAATCATCTACTTGTAAACCTGCTGGCTCATCCTCACCTGATTAGTTCCAAGGGTTTAGACGGGGCAGAGTTTGTTGAGTGTGTACAGGACGGATTCCTGTCACACTATGTGGACAGGCCGACAAGGGGAATGCCATACTAGATCTAGTACTTGGTAATGAACCGGGTCAGGTCACAGATCTCTCAGTGGGTGAGCATCTGAGGGACAGTGACCACCGCTCCTTGGCCTTTAGCATTATCATGAAAAAGGACAGAATCAGAGAGGACAGGAACATTTTTAATTGGGGAAGGGCAAATTATGAGGCTATAAGGCTAGAACTTGCGGGTCTGAATTGGGATGATGTTTTTGCAGGGAAGTGTACTATGGACATGTGGTCGATGTTTAGAGATCTCTTGCAGAATGTTAGGGATAAATTTGTCCCAGTGAGGAAGATAAAGAATGGTAGGGTGAAGGAACCATGCGTGGCAAGTGAGGTAGAAAATCTAGTCAGATGGAAGAAGGCAGCATACATGAGGTTTAGGAAGCAAGGATCAGATAAGTCTATTGAGGAATATAGGGAAGCAAGAAAGGAGCTTAAGAAGGGGCTGAGAAGAGCAAGATGGGGGCATGAGAAGGCCTTGGCGAGTAGGGTAAAGGAAAACCCCAAGGCATTCTTCAATTATGTGAAGAAAAAAAGGATGACAGGAGTGAAGGTAGGACCGATTAGAGATAAAGGTGGGAAGATGTGCCTGGAGGCTGTGGAAGTAAGCGAGGTCCTCAATGAATGCTTCTCTTCAGTATTCACCAATGAGAGGGAACTTGATGATGGTGAGGACAATATGAGTAGGTTGATGTTCTGGAGCATGTTGATATTAAGGGAGAGGAGGTGTTGGAGTTGTTAAAATACATTAGGATGGATAAGTCCCCGGGGCCTGACGGAATATTCCCCAGGCTGTTCCACGAGGCAAGGGAAGAGATTGCTGAGCCTCTGGCTAGGATCTTTATGTCCTCATTGTCCACGGGAATGGTACTGGAGGATTGGAGGGAGGCGAACGTCGTCCTCTTGTTCAAAAAAGGTAGTAGGGATAATCCGGGTAATTATAGACCAGTGAGCCTTAAGTCTGTGGTGGGAAAGCTGTTGGAAAAGACTCTTAGAGATGGGATCTCTGGGCATTTAGAGAATCATGGTCTGATCAGTGACAGTCAGCATGGCATTGTGAAGGGCAGATCATGTCTAACAAGCCTGATAGAGTTCTTTGAGGAGGTGACCGGGCATATAGATGAGGGTAGTGCAGTGGATGTGATCTATATGGATTTTAGTAAGGCATTTGACAAGGTTCCACATGGTAGGCTTATTCAGAAAGTCAGAAGGCATAGGATCCAGGGAAGTTTGGCCAGGTGGATTCAGAATTGGCTTGCCTGCAGAAGGCAGAGGGTGGTGGTGGAGGGAGTACATTCAGATTGGAGGATTGTGACTAGTGGTGTCCCACAAGGATCTGTTCTGGGACCTCTACTTTTCGTGATTTTTATTAATGACCTGGATGTGGGGGTAGAAGGGTGGGTTGGCAATTTGCAGACGACACAAAGGTTGGTGGTGTTGTAGATAGTGTGGAGGATTGTCAAAGATTGCAGAGAGACATTGATAGGATGCAGAAGTGGGCTGAGAAGTGGCAGATGGGAGTTCAACACGGAGAAATGTGAGGTGGTACACTTTGGAAGGACAAACTCCAAAGCAGAGTACAAAGTAAATGCCAGGGTACTTGGTAGTGCGGAGGAGCAGAGGGATCTGGGGGTACATGTCCACAGATCCCTGAAAGTTGCCTCACAGGTGGATAGGGTAGTTAAGAAAGCTTATGGGGTGTTAGCTTTCATAAGTCGAGGGATAGAGTTTAAGAGTCGCGATGTAATGATGCAGCTCTATAAAACTCTGGTTAGGCCACACTTGGAGTACCATGTCCATTTCTGGTCGCCTCACTATAGGAAGGATGTGGAAGCATTGGAAAGGGTACAGAGGAGATTTACCAGGATGCTGCCTGGTTTAGAGAGTATGCATTATGATCAGAGATTAAGGGAGCTAGGGCTTTACTCTTTGGAGAGAAGGAGGATGAGACGAGACATGATAGAGGTGTACAAGATAATAAGAGAAATAGATAGAGTGGATAGCCAGCGCCTCTTCCCCAGGGCACCACTGCTCAATGCAAGAGGACATGGCTTTAAGGTAAGGGGTGGGAAGTTCAAGGGGGATATTAGAGGAAGGGTTTTTACTCAGAGAGTGGTTGGTGCGTTGAATGCACTGCCTGAGTCAGTGGTGGAGGCAGATACACTGGTGAAGTTTAAGAGACTACTAGACAGGTATATGGAGGAATTTAAGGTGGGGGTTATATGGGAGGCAGGGTTTGAGGGTCGGCACAACATTGTGGGCTGAAGGGCCTGTACTGTGCTGTACTATTCTATGTTCTGTGTTCTATCATACTGATTCCCATCCCCCTGCCACATTAGTTTAAACCACTCCCAACAGTTCAAGGAAACTGGCCTAAAAGGATATTGATCCCCCTTGGATTCAAGTGCAACCACCCTGCCATTTGGAAGACAAGCTACTATCTGTGTTTCCTTTTCTTGTCCACAGAATTGCCCATCTGTTCCCCTAATATAGAATCCCCTATGCTGCTGCCATCCTCTTTAGTTTCCTGCCCTGCTGAGCCTCAGGGTTAGACTCAGTGCCAGAGGCGTGGCCACTGTTACATCCCCCAGGTATGTCGTTTCTAAACCCCCCCCCCCCCACAACAGTACTCAAGTTGGAGCACTTATTGTAGAGGGGACAGCCACAGGGGTGCTCTCCACTATCTGACATTCTACATTCCCTCTGCCCACAGTCACTCATTGATCTGTCTCCTGTAGCCTTGGGATGACTACCTCTCTGTAGCTCCTGTCTATCACCACTTCACTTTCCCTAACAAGCTGAAGGACATCAAGTAAGTCAGCAAGTAAGATGCACTGGCCTGGGTTTTGTGTCTGTGATGATAGTGTACCAAATAGTGATTACTTTTATTACACTAAAACTGACAGCAGCATTGGAGCGCACACTTGGGTTAAACATTAAAATCTGGAAGTTGTTGCTATTGATTCATTGTTACTGCTCATTCTGTGCTGTTTTATAACGTTCAGCTCAATTAAGGGAATTGAGTGACCTGATGAAAACTTGAGAGAATGCATCCTGATTGACAAACTCAGTAACTGCATGCCATTGTGAACCTGCAGTGTCATTCACTATGCCTTGGAGCACATTATTCTTACAAGAGGTTTACTCCTAATGGATTAGTCAGGGGTTTCCTGATGGCAAGTGACTTATCCCAGGCTTGCAGGCTATTAATAATCTGGCCACTTCAGTTGTTGCTTCATGCTTGTTCCTTGAAAGTTTGATGCATTTTGAAATTTGTAGTGTTTACCATCAGAAGAAAGTTATTTAAATTTGTACTAAATGTAGCCAATATTCAAATCTATTGCAAATTATGATTTGTAATTTGTCATGTTGTCCAACATAATTTACTCTTTCCAGCTTCAAATAAGTTCCAAACTACAGATGAGTTAGCCAAATGTAGCAAAGTCCCCTTGTTCTGAATTGTGTGCTAGTCAATTACAGAACACAGAACTAAGCCTCAATCTGATGACCAGAAGCCATCCAGCTCATGCTGGCACAGCCTTGAATCACTTGTGTCTGTCAGTGCATGGATTGTAATCCAGGACAAGAAAGCCAATTGGAAAATAGGTAATGATGCCAAATGGATTGCCAAGATCAGAGAACGACTCAACCCAACCATCAACCACCTGAGCTACACCTTTTCTGAGTCATTTCCATAGGTAATGATTTTTGGTAAACATCATAAACACCATAATAGGTGTTTATGATGTTTATCAATTAAACAAACCCAAGTGTGCTAACACTTGAGAAGCTGCTGTAATATCTTCACAAGAGCAACTGAAGTATTTTCAAACTTTTCTGTTGGATGAGGTTTTAAAAATAACTTAATAATTTTGTAAACTCTCTAAACTTAAAACTGATATTACATACATGAATTGTAATTCCCTCAAAAAGGTTTCAAAATTTAGTAACACAGAATGCTAGAGGAACTCAGCAGGTCAGGCAGTATCTATGGAGGGAAATAAACAGTACGTGTTTTGGGCTGAGACCCTTCATCAAGACTTTTTTTCTTTCCATATGCTGCTGACAGCTAGAATTTTATGTTTGTTGCTCAAGATTTCCAGCATCTGCAGAATCGCTGTGTCTCACAATTTTGTAGTTCAGGTTCTGCCTTACTCTGACATAAGGCAGAACCTATGTACTTTGTAAAATTCCCAGATCACTTAATTTTTTGGGATAATTTTCTTTGAGGTTAACTATAAGCGATTTTTCTTTCATTCATTAAAAAAGACAGGGCTAAGTCTTAGTTTGATTGTATTTGAGTTATTTTCATTTGTCACTTGTATTAACTTTGGTCATTAGGTTCTGTCATAAAATTCAACTTTACAGTCACATTGCCAAAAAGGTGAAATCATTTTTGTGTAGATTATAAATATATTAGAATTACCTCACTTGATATTTCAGATGTTTGACGTGGACGGAGATGGATATATAACTGAAGATGAGTTCTCCCATCTCTTACGATCCGCATTCAGTGTGCATGATCTTGATGTTTCTGAATTGTTCAAAACAATTGATGTAAATAATTCTGGGAGGATTTCATATGGTAAGTAAATGTTAATTTTGCAGTTTCTAGTAATGAGAGAGTATTTTTATTCCTCTGTGATTGGTTTTATTCCCAACTCTTCCCCCCCACCAAACTTCTATTTATACGTTACTATTGACATAGCAAATTTGTCCCAAACCAATTTTAGGGAACCTAACTAAAAGCTCTGTCAAAAAGGTAACTTTAAAAAAAGTCTCGTAATTATGGTGGAAAAGTAGAGTGACTTGGGAATGGAATTTCAGAATTGAGGGACTTGGCAGCTATAGTCACATGTGGCAGAAAGTTGTATTTAGCTTTCAACAAGGGGCCACAATTAGAGCACCATACTTTAGCAGGTCAAAGTTTTTGAACACATAATAGTGATGGTGAGAGGTGTGGTATGAGAAAGGTTTGAGAGCTATGGTGAGATACAGGGATTTCAAATTCACATTATGTGAACTCCTTTGCCTTGTTTATTCTCGGAAATGTATTATCTTCCAGTTCTTCAAATTGTATTCTAAATGTTTTATTTTGTACTCACCTGAAGAATTCATTGGAATCATCTTGTCACCAGGGGTTTGTTATCAACCACACTGCCTATTTTGATATCTTCATGCTTTTGGCAGTGCTTAGCATTCCTCACACTGGCAAATAGGGTGGATGGCTTTGTTCTGTTCTGAAATTTTGAGATTTCCTCTATTCATAACCCAGCACATTGAAAACATTAGTTCAATATGCTGCTGTAACTTCAGTAAACTTTTATGTAAATTTATTCAGAAATTTCTGATCAGCTCTTGGAGTGTGCAAACAATGCCTCCATTTAATTATCAAATAAAGATGGTGCCTGTTTGTTGAAAAGATCTTTTTAGGAGTAATTCTGTTCATTTATACAGTACTCCATCAAAATTCTGAAGCATTAAAACACCTGTAATAAGAACTATTCCTAAATTGTTCATGTCAATTCTGGGTAAAGGTGACCAGATCACCATATCTCTCCCTTAATAAATGTTTCCATGTTGGATGTAGAAACCCTGACAGTCTAAAAGTCCATTATTGTTAAAAAGAATTTTTCAGCAGAATTTGTGGAGCCGTACAAAACAAAAATAGGCTCCTTGACCCATAGCATATACTCTATTCAAATAATCAAAAACCCATCTATATTACTTCTGTTTTCCAGCACTTAGCCTTTTATGTCTTAGTGATTCAGATGGTCATCTTGGCAGTATTTAAATTTTGTGAGAGTGCCTATCATCACCTTCCTCTCCACCAGATTGTAAACAGCTAAGTGGAATAATCTTCCTTGGATCCCATCTAAAGATCTTACCAGTTACTTGAAATCTATGCCCACTGATTTTATACGTCTCTACCATAAGCAGCTGGTGTATATCACAAGTCCTGGTTATGTGACCACTGACAACAGGCAGACAATCTCTGAAGGGTATCTATAAAGGCTTGTAAAGACACTGCCCAGAAGAAGGTACTGGCAAACGAGTTCTGTAGAAGAGTTTGCCAAGAATAATCATGGTCATGGATAGACCATGATTGCCCATGTCAAATGGCAGGGCACATAATTTTGATGATAATGATGAGGAAAGGTTCCTTACTATATACTCAGTGTATTGCACAGTTCAATTGTATACCTCATTCAGGTGTCTATAGCCACCTAACCTTCCTTAGAAATCTAACACAGCCTCATCAGTCACTCCTCATAACTGAAACACTTCATCCCAAAAAAAATCCTAGTGAATCTTTGCAGAACCTTGACCAGTGCAAATTACAACCTACCTAGAATACGGCAACCAGAGCTGTACACCATACTCCTAACTAATGTTTTATAAAGTTTTACATTCTCGTTTTGACTTTTATGTCCTAGCTAAGTATCACATAAGCTTTCTCAACCATTTTCAGGTTTCCTTAAAGTTCACACCAAAGTCCTCTGTTTCTCAGCAACCCCCCCCCCCATTACCATTCACTGTGTGGCTGAGTCTTCATCTTCCTGAAGTACTTCAACTTCTCCTTAACAGAAAGAAATTCCATCAACTATTGCTCCACTCATCTTACCAATTTCTCAATACTATCTTGTAGTCTTGAACTGTTCTGATCACCATCACCATCAACATCATCACCAATTTTCCAGTCATCTGAAAACCTATTAATCATACCTCCTACTTCAATATCCAAATTATTATTGTATATAATGAGTAGTAACATATACAGTATAACATAAATCCCAGCATGGATTCCTATAGCACATCAGTATCACAGGGTTGCAATCACAAAAATAACCTTCCATCATAAGCCATTGTCAACTTGCTCTGGATCTCATAGGCTCTTATCTTTAGACTCCCAAGTGTGATCTTGTCAAAGGGCTGATTGAATTTCATGTAAATTATATCAATTTCATTGCTCTCATAAATGCATTCTGTAGCCTCTTTGAGAAATTCTAGTTGGTGAGACAGGACTTTCCCACTAACAAAGCCATGCTGACCATCTTTGATTTATCCCTGATTTTCCAAGTGCAGAAGCTTTATCGTATCACCATTGATATTCAGAGCATTTTAAAGGAGACCTTAAATATTATGTTGTAAATTCTCTCCCTCTCCCTCCCCTAGGCACCCCGCCCCACCCCACCCTACCCTAACCTATGCTGTCAACTTATTTGTGATATTTTTTTTTCCAATACATCACCTATCTGGAGCAAATACAATGATTATTGCTTTGTGGCAGACTTTCACTTTTAACATCATTCCCTGCTAAAAAGAGTAACTCATGTCTTTATCAAACTGCAATCATATTTTCCTTAAAATATTTCTTTTCTTTCTTGGGCATTGATCAGTCATTTTCCTGGAACTGACTTACCTGAGACTTCCTGTAACACGGTGCTGAAATGTGACTCTATGAATACTGTTAAATACATGTCATTTTATATTCTCACTAATCATCCTCAAGTCCAATAAATAGAGAAAATATTTTACTAAAAGTAGCAACATTCTTCAAATTATAACAATAATTTCAATAGCATGTCAAATTATGATTAACCTAACCACTTTTAAAATAACCACATTCTATTTTGTTCAGTTTGTGTTGTGTTCACTCACTGACAACTAGTGATGAAACCCGAGGTTAGGACATATGACAAAGCTGGAGCTCAAAATACCCCTTTATTCAATAAAACCGCTCAACTACAAAAATCTCAAAACCTAACTGTACATCTCAAAGCACGACTATTTAAATAGTTTACCCAAGAACGTTTGAGATGTTGATAGGAACAACGACCAGTTAGGGAAATTCAGCCTGGGATTGGTTGTCAGTTGACCAATAAGTGTTCATTGTTTTGACTGACCATCACACCACCCTCTTGAAGATGATTACCTGTAAGATTTGAGCTGAGAATTGACTTGGATTGGAACAACCAACTTATGCTGGTGATTAGTCCTCAGTGGTTGCAGGCTGTCACTTTCTTGTTGCGATGGTGCTTGTGGCTGTGCTGGCACTGGTGGTTGGTTTGGCTGGGGTAAATCCAATCCTTCCAGGAGGAGATTAAGGTCCATGTCAGTGTTTGATGATCTGTCCGACAAACGTGCCTTTAGGAGTACATGGCCACTACTAGTTGATGTAGCAATGCCAGCAATGTCCGACTACGATAATTCCATATACAGCACTTTCCCCATTTGTTTGACAATCTGGCCTTATACCCAGAGGTCTTGCCCCTGCGATATACTCTGACCCACACTGCAGTTCTGGGCTTGAATGACTGAGATCTGTGTGGCTGCCTTTGTGCACCTGACCAAGAACATTTGAGATATTGATGGGAACAAAGATCAATCAGTGAAAATCAGCCTGGGATTGGTTGTCAGTTGACCAATAGGTGTTGGTTGTTTTGGCTTGTGGTAACAGTTTGAAAGAAAATCAGGACAAGCTATTGTCAGGGAGCAGTGCATGAAGCAAGCAACACACATCAAAGTTGCTGGTGAACGCAGCATGCCAGGCAGCACCTCTAGGAAGAGGTACAGTCGACGTTTCAGGCTGAGACCCTTTGTCAGGACTAGCTGAAGGAAGAGTGAGTAAGAGATTTGAAAGTTGGAGGGGGAGATCCAAAATGATAGGAGAAGACAGGAGGGGGAGGGATAGAGCCAAGAGCTGGACAGGTGATTGGCAAAAGGGATACGAGATTCCCCAACCATGAATCATGGGACAGGAGGTCCGGGAAGAAAGACAAGCAGGGAAGGGGGGGAACCCAGAGGATGGGCAAGGGGTATATTCAGAGGGGCAGAGGGAGAAAATGGAGAGTGAGAGAAAGAATGTGTGTATAAAAATAAATATCAGATGGGGTACGAGGGGGAGGTGGGGCATTAGCGGAAGTTAGAGAAGTCGATGTTCATGCCATCAGGTTGGAGGCAACCCAGACGGAATATAAGGTGTTGTTCCTCCAACCTGAGTGTGGCTTCATCTTTACAGTAGAGGAGGCTGTGGATAGACATGTCAGAATGGGAATGGGATGTGGAATTAAAATGTGTGGCCACTGGGAGATCCTGCTTTCTCTGGCGGACAGAGCGTAGGTGTTCAGCAAAGCAGTCTCCCAATCTGCGTCGGGTCTCGCCAATATATAAAAGGCCACATCGGGAGCACCGGATGCAGTATATCACCCCAGCCGACTCACAGGTGAAGTGTCGCCTCACCTGGAAGGATTGTTTGGGGCCCTGAATGGTGGTAAGGGAGGAAGTGTAAGGGCATGTGTAGCACTTGTTCCGCTTACACGGATAAGTGCCAGGAAGGAGATCAATGGGGAGGAATGGGGGGGACGAATGGACAAGGGAGTTGTGTAGGGAGCGATCCCTGCGGAATGCAGAGGGGGGGGGAGGGAAAGATGTGCTTAGTGGTGGGATCCCGTTGGAGGTGGCGGAAGTTACGGAGAATAATATGTTGGACCTGGAGGCTGATGGGGTGGTAGGTGAGGACCAGGGGAACCCTATTCCTAGTGGGGTGGTGGGAGGATGGAGTGAGAGCAGATGTACGTGAAATGGGGGAGTTGCGTTTGAGAGTAGAGTTGATAGTGGAGGAAGGGAAGACCCTTTCTTTAAAAAAGGAGGACATCTCCCTCGTCCTAGAATGAAAAGCCTCATCCTGAGAGCAGATGCGGCAGAGACGGAGGAATTGCAAGAAGGGGATGGCGTTTTTGCAAGAGACGGTGAGAAGAGGAATAGTCCAGATAGCTGTGAGATGAAATGCATGAAGCAATATTTGAGTGTTTGTGAAGGCTCTTCATATTCACATCAAAGTCCTCTTTCATCTGTCAATTAAACATACAGTATGTTCATATATCATTGATTCCCCAACCATGAATCATTTTGTTACATCAATGTTTTCATTTGAGGTCAATGACTAAAGTAGTTTTGAAAATCATAAGTTTTTCCCTTAATATTTTATATTTAGAGTCTTGTGTCTCTAGAATTTTATTACAAAAATATTTGGCCATTTTCAGCCTCTTGGTGAAAAATGCCTATGCATTCAATATTTAGAATTGTACATCTGTTTTTGGTTTTCATTTCACATTGTTTCACCGAAGGTACAATGCAAGTTGCAGCTGTGTGTGAGTTGCTTTCTTATTTTGTGGGATTTATGAGCATAAAATGGTGTTAAATGCTTTTCTGATTTTCATATAAAAATTTGCAACAATTAATTATTTTCTAATGAAGCATTTGTTTTTAATTCCTAGAAACATTCCAGGAGTTTGCTCTGAGGCGCCCAGAATATGCCAAGTTGTTTACCACATACTTCGACCTTCAGGAGTACCTATCATCACAGACATTAAATAATGATGACGATGATCTAGAAAAACCAAATAAAGTGCAGCCAGTCGCTTCTGATGATAGCTTTAACAGCTCTGACAAAAAAGAAGACTAAGCTTGAATTACTGCATTATATTCTGAAAAGGAGTTGCGAAATCTCAATTTTTATTTTTTGGCAGAATTCTGAGATTCCTGCAGTAAAATATGCCAGCTTTTAATTTGTTATTGTACAAAGTGATGGTGTTCTACCATCTCTGATGTTTCTTCCTATTCATATATTGGCATTTTTTAATCAAATGCACACAGGAAGACCAACATTTTTCCTGAGTATTTTAATTTCATTTTGTTTAAATTAAAAACAAGTCAGAACCTTGCATTTACAGTATATAATAATTTTAACAAATTCTACGGCTTTTCGGCAAACAAGTAAATACAAAAATTAAATGCTGAGTAGGGATTAGGAAGCGCTATCAAAAGCTTCACCAAAACTTTGAGAAGGCATTTGGAGGTGGAGAGGTAGATCAAAGGGTTTCAGTAGGGAATTGCTGAGATTGCTACTGAAGCAGTTGAAGACTTTTCATATGAACAATGAGCAAACAGAATATTTACAAGTTTTCATTGATAAGCTTCAGTGAAATTTCAGTATTTTATGATTTAATACGTCCAGATCCTACTCTTAAATAGACTAAAGGAATCATAACTTCTACGTGTTTTATTCTGATGTTTAATTGGCTCACATTTCAGTTATGATGTTATTGTGCCTTTATGCAAAAAAACCTAATTATTGTAGGTAAATAATATAAATGAACAACAAATTAATTTGAGCAACCTACTCAAATTAATATATATTAGAAAAGATCAATTTTGTTAAAAATGTGTTTGCAGCTATACTCAAAGTCAAGCAAAGGTATTTCTTGACTGCTGAATTGGATTGCCAGCCTCTTTAGTTCTTCTCTATATTCTTTGGTATTGAAAACTTTTTTTAAAAAATGGATGTAGATAGCTGTACCATATAAACTATACCTCAGCAAACCATGATTAATCTACATTTTCTTTTATAATGACAAGAAATATATTTTCGTTAATTCATTTAGTTTCTCATTGCCAAATCACCTGTTCAATTTCACAAAAGGTAACTCTCACAGATACAGAGTAAAGAAGAACCCAAGCTACCCTGCAGTGTTTATTGAGTTTTGACAGGGCTTATTGACTTTTAAAGCAGACTCATATTTAGAACATATTTTTCTGTGTGCATATTGATCTCAAAATCATTCTCTCTCCTAAAAAAACATAGCTACATCCCAAATTTATTGGGAGCTGGAAAACAATCATAAAGCAGGATTGACTAAGTTTTAAAGGGGAAATGCTGCAAAATCAAGTTATATTAACAGCTCATATCTAAATTGCAGCATGTCAATAGGAAAACTTTGTGACTGATGTTGGTGCTACATAAATTCATGAGGAGTTTTCAAGAAATGAAAAGATATTGTTAAGTGAAGCATTCCGGGCTAATTTTTACTAAAGAATTGAAGGCTTTTTACTGGAAAAGTTCACAAAGCTAACAACCACTTACGTGACTTTTCCTTGCTTTATTGCATAATGATGCTGCTTTGCAATGTTCAAAGTTTAGAAACTAAACAATAGTATATGATTTAAATGTAAATAAATACTTCGTTGATTTTACTCTGATTGTTTAGTGTGTGATTTCTGCATCTGAATCAGTAAATGAATTGAGAACCTTCAGTCCTGAAGATGGGTCTCAGCCTGAAATGTTGACTGTTTATTCATTTCTATGGATGCTGCCTTACCTGCTGAGTTCCTCCAGTTTGTGATTATGTTCCTGTGAATTTCTATGTTGCTTGAAAGTATGGTGGGAATAGTTAAATGCTGTCTTAGAAAAATGTCACTGAAACACACAGGTTATGAGTTTGGTGTAACAGCTGAAAGGTCAAAAAAAGGCAGGAACATAGCATATATGCAATACAGTCAGTCCCCAAACTCCATTCCAGAGAGCTGTCCATAAACTGATTTCTTCATGTCAGACACATTATTTTCTACAATAACTCGTATTGTATCAAACTACCTGCACTTGTTATAATTCCTCCATTTCATTAAATAATTACCCTGGTATTGCCCAATCCAGTCTTTAATGAGTGCCATGAAATATTTTTTATTATTTTTATCTTGAGAATCCTTTAAATTATATGTATATGGAAACAGTTCCAAAAAGTAGGATATCTTCAAAAGTTCATTTATAACCCAGAATGCCCCTATGTATGTAATTAAATGTGCATGTACGATCACTTAGGTTGTATCAGTTGAGTTTTTATTGTGTTGTGTTTTTATTCAACCTGGAACCTATTGTATAATCTAATAAGTTATACTTTGAACCAGTGTGAATGTATTTGAGTATACAGTATATCAGTTAATTATTCCGGCAATAGAATAAACCAAAGAACACAAAATAATCTCTAGATGCTGGGATCAAAGCAACACTCACAGCACACTGGAGGAACTCAGCAGGTCGGGCAGCATCAACGGAAATGATGAGTCGACGTTTCAGGCAGGAACCCTTCATCAGGACTGAAGAAAGAAGGAGGGGGAAGGATTTGAAGAATGCTTGTAGGTTCAGTTGAAAAACCAGTAATTTGAAAGACAAAGGGGTGGGGGAGGGGAAGCAGGGACGTCATAGGCAGGAAAACAATGGGTAGTAGAAGAAGGAGGCGGAACCACGAGGGAGGTGATAGGCAGCTGGGGGAGGGGGCAGAGTGAAATAGGGATAGAGGAAGGGAGGGGGAGGGAATTACCGGAAGTTGGAGAATTCTATGTTCATACCAAGGGGCTGGACACCACCTAGACGGTATGTGAGGTGTTGCTCCTCCAACCTGAGTTTAGCCTCATCATGGCAGTAGAGGAGGCCATGTATGGACATATCTGAATGGGAGTGGGAAGCAGAGTTGAAGTGGGTGGCTACTGGGAGATCCTGTCTGTTGTGCGGACGGAGTGGAGATGCTCAACGAAACGGTCCGCCAATCTGCGTCGGGTTTCATCGATGTAGAGGAAGCCGCACCAGGAGCACCAGATGCAATAGATGACCCCAACAGACTCACAAGTGAAGTGTAGCCTCACCTGGAAGGACTGTTTGGGGCCCTGAATGGTGGCAAGAGAGGAGGTGTAGGGACAGGTGTAGCACTTACGCTTACAGGGATAAGTGCCGAGTGGGAGATCTGTGGAGATGGACGTGAGGATAAGGGAGTCACGGAGGGACCAATCGCTGTGGAAAGCAGAGAGGGGTGGAGAGGGAAAGATGTGCTTAGTGGTGGGGTCTGTGGAAGGTGGCAGAAGTTGCGGAGGATAATGTGCTGGATCCGGAGGCTGGTGGGGTAGTAGGTGAGGACAAGGGGAATTCTATCCCTGTTGTGGTAGCGGGAGGATGGGGTGAGGGCCGAAGTGCAGGAAATGGAGGAGATGCGGGTGAGTGCATCATTGATGACTGTAGAAGGGAAACCACGATTAAAGAAAAAGGACATTTGAGATGTTCTGGAACGGAAAGCCTCATCCTGGGAGCAGATGCGGCGGAGGAAAGCACATCTTTCCTTCTCCACCCCTCTCTGCTTTCCACAGGGATCAGTCCCTCCGCGACACCCTTATCTGCACGTCCATCCCCACAGATCTCCCACCCGGCACTTATCCCTGTAAGCGTAAGTGCTATACCTGTCCCCACACCTCCTCTCTTGCCACCATTCAGGGCCCCAAACAGTCCTTCCAGGTGAGGCCACACTTCACTTGTGAGTCTGTTGGGGTCATCTATTGCATCTGGTGCTCCTGGTGCGGCCTCCTCTACATCGGTGAAACCAGACGCAGATTGGCGGACCGTTTCGTTGAGCACCTCCACTCCGTCCGCCACAACAGACAGGATTTTCCGGTAGCCACCCACTTCAACTCTGCTTCCCATTCCCATTCAGATATGTCCATACATGGCCTCCTCTACTGACATAATGAGGCTAAACAGGTTGGAAGAGCAACACCTCATATACCGTCTAGGTAGTCTCCAGCCCCCTGGTATGAACATAGAATTCTCCAACTTCTAGTAATTCCCTCCCCCTCCCTTCCTCTATCCCTATTTCACTCTGCCCCCTCCCCCAGCTGCCTATCACCTCCCTCGTGGTTCCGCCTCCTTCTTCTACTACCCATTGTTTTCCTGCCTATGACGTCCCTGCTTCCCCTCCCCCACCCCTTTGTCTTTCAAATTACTGGTTTTTCAACTGAACCTACAAGCATTCTTCAAATCCTTCCCCCTCCTTCTTTCTTCAGTCCTGATGAAGAGTTCTGGCCTGAAACGTCGACTCATTGTTTCCACTGATGCTGCCTGACCTGTTGAGTTCCTCCAGCGTGCTGTGAATACAATAAACCAATTATTGTTTCAGGAAGCTTAAAATATTTAACTGAAAAAATATTACGCCATTATGGCTGCATGATTATATTCTCCATTTTGTCAACAACTACTTTGCGTTGGTTAAGCTTCACGAGTGTTGGCTTAGCAAAGACCTCTCTGCCTTTTTCAGCTTTCTCTCTTGTGCTTAACTCCAGGAAATAGTTCAAGTTGGGAGGAATTTGATTTTAAGTTTTCATGTTCTGTTGGATATTAAAGAGAAGCATGTATCCAGCCCATTTCCTTAGTTTATTTTTTTCTACTTCGATTATGATGTGGAGTTTAATTGGGATTTCAGCAGTCATCTTGTTATGA
Source organism: Mobula birostris (assembly GCF_030028105.1). Classification (NCBI taxonomy): domain Eukaryota; kingdom Metazoa; phylum Chordata; class Chondrichthyes; order Myliobatiformes; family Myliobatidae; genus Mobula; species Mobula birostris. The sequence continues at coordinate 30,494,804 of NC_092384.1, read as the reverse complement.
AATTGGGTGATAAAGCTCATCTCAAAATTTTAATGTATGTGTGCAACATAAGTATTCTATTTTTTTCTGCATTTTTACTAATTTTCAGGTTATAGCAGCCACTGGGAAAACCATCGTCCCTAACTGGCCAGGAGAGGGTAGTTGTGAGCCATTTTCTTGAAATGCTAGCGATCTTCCAGTGAACCAAGCCAAGTGAGTCGTGAGTTCCAGGTATTTATATGCAGTGAAAATGAAGGGTAGGCTAAATATTTCCAAGTCAGAATAGTGTATGGACCGGAAGGGGGACGATTGTGTACGCATGCACTTCTCCCCTAGTCCTCCTTAGTGGTGGTGGTTGTGGATTTGGAACGTGTTTCTCGAGTAGCCTGGTTGAGTATTGCAGTGCATTTTGTCAATGGTACACATACTGCAAACACTGATGGAGGGAATAAATGTTCAAGGTCGTTGGTGGTGCCAATTAAGCAAGTTGATTTGTTCTGGATTGTGCTGAGCTACTTGAAAGTTGTTGATGCTTCATTCTTCAGGAAAATAGAAGGTATACCACTATAGTCCCGAGTCATGATTGTAATTGAACATAGAGGTGTTCATTGGTGTGAGGGCTTTGATGGACAGGAAGATCGATCAATCCCAATAGGCTGCCCACCTTCTGACTTGATCTTGCAGCATTGGATTTTGTGGCTAATCTATTTGAGTTTCTGGTCAGTGTTGACCCACAAGATATTGATGGTGGGGGAGTTAGATGGCAATGCCTTAAAACGTCAAGTGTAGGGGTTTTGACATGTTTTTGACATGACATTCAGATTAGGCAATATCTGGATGCCCCCAGGATTTAATTATAACATAATGAAATATAACTGCATATATTACTGTGGATGTTTTGTATTCTAATATGATTACAATGTGTGATACTGAATTTTATTCAATGCAGCTTAACATAACAGTCTCAACAGGGAGTTCTTTATAAAATTTAAGATAACTTTAAAGTGCTTTGTATTTAAAAGGTATTGGGGGGGCGGTGTTGAAGTGGCTAAATTAGTGATCATTGATTAGTGGTCATTGCTTGGTACCTGAATGTAATAATCATGGTACAACTAAGTGGCTTTCTTTCCCACTTCAAAGAGCATTTCAGAGTCCCACTTATGTCAAGTTTCCTCCGCTGAATAAAATTAATGTAGTACAACAATTCAGAATTCTATTGTGGTTATCAGTAATAAGAATTTTAACCTTAATTCCAAATTAAGTGAAATCAAACTGAATTCTACAACCATCATAATGGTATTTGAACTCTGGTTTCTGGATTGTTATTCTGGGTCTGCAGATCACTAATTTAGCCACTGCACCCCACCATACCTTTTAAAACCAAAATGTATGTTAAAGGTAAGTTATTTTACAAGGATTTTACAGTATCACGCACTGCAACAATCATATTAGAATATGAAACAGCCGCAGTAATATATAGATATGAATATGCAGTCATACTGCATTTTGTGACATAATTATATCCAGCAGGCATACAAATATTGCTTCAAATGCAAGAGTAGGAATTTATTAGCATGAAAGTGACATAATAATAAATGTCTTTTAGTACTACTACTGTGATCAGTGAGCATGCAAAGATCATCACCAAAGATGCAGCAATCTCTTCACTCACTTCCTGTGGTAACCTGGGAGTATTCCATCTGGGCCAGGGGACTTTTCTATCCTAAATTTTTTCAAAAATTCCAGTGATCCTCTTTTGTAATCTTAACATCTTCCAGCATATCAGTCTGTTCTATGCTAGCTTCACATTTGTTAGGTGTCTCTCACTGGTGAATATTGAAGCAAAGTTGTTCATTAAGGACCTGCTCTGACTCGAGGCATGTTTTCTCTTTTATCCCTGATTGGTCTACCCTCACTCTCGTCATCTTCATGTTCTTCACATACATGTAGAACACCTTGCAGTCTTCCTTAGTCCTAATCACCAAAGCCTTCTCATGTGCCCTTCTAGCTCCCATAAATCCCTTCTTAAGCTCTTTCCTGGGTACATTATAACTCAAGAGCACTGTATGATCCTTGATTCCTCAAACTTAAATATACTTCCCTCTTTAACCTTGACTAGATGCTCTATATCTCCGTAGAGGGGAGCAGTAGTGATAGGGGACTCAGTGGTCAGGGGAACACACAGGAGATTCTGTGGACATGAACAGCATACCTGAATGGTATGTTGCCTCCCAGGTGCCAGGATCAGGGGCATCTCGGATCGCGTCCACAGCATTTTGGAGGGGGAGGGAGAGCAGCCAGATGTCTTGGTACATATTGGTACCAATGGCATAGGAAGGAAAAGCAAAGGGGTCTAGAAAAAAGAATTTAGAGAGCTGGGCAGAAGGCTGAGGAGCAGCACCTCCAGGGTAGTAATTTCTGGATTGCTGCCTGTGCCACGTGCCAGTGAGAATAGAAACAGGATGATCTGGCAGATTAATGTCTGGCTGAGAAGCTGGTGCAGGAGGCAGGGCTTCAGGTTCTTGGATCATTGGGATCTCTTCTGGGGGAGATATGACCTGTACAAAAGTGATGGGTTGCACCTGAACCCAAGGAGACCAATATTCTCACAGGCAGATTTGGTAGAGCTGTTGGGGAGAGTTGAAACTAATTTGGGAGGGAAATGGGAACCCCATGAAGGTGCTTGCTAAGCAACCTCCACATTTTCATGGTACATTTCTCCGAGTATATCTGTTCCCAATTTGCGCTCCAAATTTCCTGCCTGATGTCATCATAATTTGCCCTGCCCCAGTTATATACTTTTACGTATCACCTGCTCCCATCCCCGTCAAATGCTATGATAAAGGTCAGGATTTGTGGTCCCCAAAATGCTCACTCACCAAGAGGTTTGTCATCTGACCAGATTCCTTGCCCAGTACTACATCTAGTATGGCCACTCCTCTAGTTGGCCTGTCCAAATATTGTGTCCAGCATTCTGGACACACCTAACAAATTCTTCCCCATGTAAACCATTTGCATTAAGGAGATGCCAATCAATATTGTGTATCAGAAATGATCCTGGAATTAAAAACCAGTGTTGGGCAAACTATTGGAGAAAATTCTTAGAGGATTTACAAGCATTGGAGGTGCATAGTCTGTTCAGGGATAGTCAGTGTGGTTTTGTGAAGGGCAGGTCATGTCTCATGAGCCCGATTGACTTTGAGGAATGAGACAAAACAAACTGATGAAGGTAGAACAGTGGATGCGGTGTAAATGGAAGGCATTCAACAAGGGTGATGTGGGGATGGGGAGGAGAGAGGAATTGTAATGTTTCAGATTGAGACTCTGCAGCAAGAGATCAAGGTAATGTTGCTTTGTGTGACAACACAAAACAGCTGTTTTTAACAACTCTTGTCTTTCAAGTCAATATACTGTAAATGAAATTAGGAGAGAAGCAAAAATGGGCACCATTGGGTCAGCACCTTATCTTACTCAATTGCACAAGATTAAACTAACAGGCAGGAGTCACAATGCAGCAGTCAAGTCTGAGATCTTTTCATTTTAATTGGGAAAAAAAGATGCAGAGAGCTTAGAGAACATGTTAGAGCTTGGCAATTATTGTTATGACTTAATCAGAGAGATGAATGTTAGAATCTTGTATTCAGTTCTCAGTGAAAGCTAATTATTTGAACATTATATTTGGTGTCCTCAGACATAATTTATTAATTTAGGACCAATGAAGGAAGCTTATGATGATTCAGAGAAGAGGTGTTGTCTTCAACCACAGGCCACATTCATTGTCACATAATGGACAACAGTTATACAAGATACGTTTTACATAAATTAAAAGTCACAGATGTCATCAATCAGAAATACTCCAAGAGCAGATGAAACCTTTGCCTAAATTTTGGCCTTAATTGTTCAATGTTCTTGAAAGAAAGGCAGTGTGTTTTTTCATGTATTGTAACTATTTCCTAATGTTATAATCTTACTTCCAGAAATACAGATATTATGCTAAAGAAACTGAGACGTAATGTTTAATGTTTATTTCAAACTCCTTGAAATTTCTCTAAGCCCAGTGGATCCTATTAAAGTCATGTTATGCATCCAAGTTTTATTCACTAATGCCCTTTATACAAACCTAGTATAGCCATCTGCTGCTTTTGGTAAAATACTTGCTGTTGTATTCTAACAAAACAAAATTTAAACCATAAGATATAGGAGGAGAATTGGGCCACTTGGCCTATTGAGTCTGCTGTGCCATTTCATCATAGCTAATCCATTTTCCCTCTCAGCCCCAACCTCCTGCCTTCTCCCAATATCCCTTCATTTCCTGACTAATCATGAATTTATTAACCTCTGCCTTAGGTATACCCTATGACTTGGCTTCCATAGCTGCTTGTGACAATGAATTCCACAGGTTCACCACTTCCTGGTGAAAGAAATTTCTCCTCCTGTCTGTTCTAAAGGGTCCCAGTATTCTGAGGCTGAAGCCTCTGGTCTTAGACTCCCCCACCGTAGGAAATATCCTTTCCACATCCACTCTATCAAGCCTTTTCAACATTCGATAGGAATCAATGAGGTCATCCCACATTCTTCTGAATTCCATTGAGTAGCGGCCAAGAGCCATCAAACGCCCCTCAATCCTGGAATCATTTCTGTGAACCTCCTTTGAACCCTCTCCAATAGCAGCACATCCTCCTTTACATAAGGGGCTCAAAGCTGTTCACAATACTCCCAGTGAAGCCTCACCGATTCCTTATAATAAGTATATTCCCCTCAATAATAATTATGCTGTTTTGGATACTGTTGTGGGGGATGACCTCCAAGAAGAATGCCATGGAGACAGGGTTACTGCCACTGAGCATGGGTCCATGGTGAAGAGGGAGAAGAGGGAAGTGGTAGTGATAGGGGACTCAATAGTCGGAAGAACAGCCAGGAGAATTTGTGGACGTGAATGAGACTCCTGGATGGTACGTTGCCTCCCAGGTGCCAGGGTCAGAGACATCTCGGATCACATCCAGAATATTTTGGAGGGGGAGAGAGAGCAGGCAGATGTCTTAGTACATATTGGTACCAATGACATAGGAAGGAAAAGCAAAGAGGTCCTGAATAGTGAATTTAGAGAGCTAAGAATAAAGCTGAGAAGCAGGACCTCCAGGGTAGTAATTTCTAAATTGCTACCTGTGCCACACACCAGTGAGGGTAGAAACAGGATGATTTGTTACTCAGATATAGAATACAGAATTTATTTAAATCTTACATCCATCCCACAACGTGAGGGGGTATTAGTGACTCTGTCGCAATGTACAGACTTGTGAATTTAAAAGTCTAATGAATTGTAGAAAGGGGCTGTTCCATAGCCTGTTGGTCTTCGCTTTAATGCTGCAGTACCGTTTGCCAGAAGGAAGCAGCTGAAACGGTTTATGGTTGGGGTGACTGGTGTCTCCAATGATCTTCCAGGCCTTCTTTGTGCATCTGCTGCTGTAAATGTCCTCAGTGGAGGGAAGTTCACATCTACAGATGCACTGGGCTATCCGTACCACTCTCTGCAGTGCCCTGCGATTGAGGTTGGTGCAGTTCCCGTACCAGGAGGTGATACAGCCAGTCAATATGCTCTCAATGGTGCCCTGTAGAAGGTCCTGAGGATTTGGGGATCCATGCCAAACTTCTTCAGTCACCTGAAGTGGAAGAGACATTGTTGTGCTTTTTTTTGCCACAAAGCTGATGTGTACAGTCCAGTTGAGATCATCAGTGATGTGTATACCGAGGAACTTGAAGCTACTCACCCTTTCAACTGCAGACCCGCTGGTGTTGATTGGGCGAGCCTTTCTCAGTTCCTCCTGCAATCCACAATCAGCTCTTTTGTTTTTGGGACACTGTGTCAGGGTGTCGACCTCTCCTCTGTAGGCTGTCTCATCACTGCTGGAAATAAGGCCAATCGAAGTCGTGTCGTCTGCGAATTTGGTCAGCAGATTGGAGCGGTGTGTGGCAGTACAGTCGTGGGAGTAGAGAACATAACCCGGGGGGGAAGGGGAGCACCTGTGTTGAGGGTCAGAGGGGTGGAGGAGAGGGAGTCCATCCTTACGACCTGTTGGTAATCTGACAGGAAGTCTAGGATTTAGTTTCATAATGTGGGGTGAAAAGCTGATGTAGGGACAGGACTTTAGGTTCTTAGATTATTGTGATCTCTTCTGGGGGAGGTATGACCTTTACAAAAGGGATAGGTTGCACCTGAACCCAAGTGGGGGACAATATTCTTGTGGCCATGTTTGTTAGAGCTGGTGGGGAGGATTTAAACTAATTTGGAAGGGGGATGGGGACCGAAGAGAAAGGACTCAGAATAGAATGTATGGTTAAAAAAAAGCAAAGATAGCTTGCAGTTATACTGTCAGGAAGGGCAAGCAGATGATAGGACAAAATTGCAGCCAGCAGGGTGAGTATCAGTGCATTAGGGATGCAGAACCAAAAAGGGTAGCAAATACAGTACTCAGTGTTATAACTCAATGCACAGAATATAAGAAATAAAGTAGATGATCTTGTTGCACGTTTACAGATTGTCAAATATGATGTTGCGGCCATCACTGAATTGTGGCTGAAGGATGGTTGTCGCGGGGTGCTGAATGTCCAAGGTTACATATTGTATCGTAGGGATAGGAAGGTAGGCAGAGGGGTTAGCATAGCCCTCCTGGTAAAGAATGTTATCAAATCAGTAGAACGATGTGATATAGGATTGGAAAATGTTGAACCCTTGTGGGTTTGGTTAAGAAACTGCAAGGGTAAAAGGACCCTGGTGGCTGTTAACAGTAGTTGTGATGTGGACAACAGATTACAATGGGAAAAAGAAACTGTGTGGTAAAAGGGCAATGCTATGACACTCGTGGAAGACTTTGACATGCATGTTGATTGGGAAAAATCAGGTTGGCAATGGATCTCAGGATAGTGAATTTATTGAATGCCTACAAGATGGCTTTCTAGAGCAGTGTTTCATTGATCCTGTTTGGGGATCAGCTATTCTGCATTGGGTGTTATGGAATTAACCACAGGTGATTAAGAAGCTTAAGGTAAAGGGACCCTTAGGAGACAATGATCACAATATGATTGAGTTCAACTTGAAATTTGATAAGAAAGTAAAGTCTGACATAACAGTATTTCAGTAGAGTAAAGGAAATTACAGTGATATGAGAGAGGAGCTGGCCAAAGTAAATTGAAAGAAATGCTGGAAGGGATGACAGCAGAGCAGCAATGGCTTGAGTTTCTGGGAAAAATCAGGAAGATGCAGAATAGATGTATTCCAAAAACAAAGAAATATTCAAATGGCAAAATAGTACAACCATGGCTGACAAGGGAAGTCAAAGCTAATGCAAAGCAAAAGAGAGGGCAAACAACAAAGCAAAAAACAGCAGGGAGATGGAGGATTGGGAAGCTTTTAAAAACCTACAGAAAGCAACTAAAAGAATCACTGCAGGGAAAAGATAAAATATGAAAGCAAGCTAGCAAACAATAGCAAAGTGGATAGAAAAAGCTTTTTCAGGTATTTAAAAAATAAAAGAGAGGTGAGAGTGGATTTAGGACCACTAGAAAATGAGGCCAGACAAATAATAATAACAGGGGACAAGGAGATGACAGATGAACTAAATGAGTATTTTGCATCAATTTTCACTGTCGTAGACACTAGCAGTGTGCCACGTATTGAAGGGCGAGAGGGAAGAGAAGTGAGTGTAGTTACTATTACAAGGCAGAAGGTGCTCAGAAAGCTGAAAGACCTGAGGGTACACAAGTCAACCAGAGCAGATCAAGTGCACCCGAGGGTTCTGAAAGAGGTAGTGGTAGCGATTGTGGAGGCATTAGTAATAATCTTTCAAGAATCATTGGACTCTAGCATGGTTCTAGAGGATTGAAAAATTTCAAATGTCACTCCACTTTTTAAGAAAGGAGGGAGGCAACAGAAAGGAAATTATAGACCAGTTAGCCTGACCTCAGTGGTTGGAAAGATGTTGGAGTCAATTATTAAGGATGAGGTTATGAAGTATTTAGAGACAGAGGACAAGCTAGGGCAAAGTCAGCTTGGTTTCCTTAAGGGAAAATCTTGTCTGAAAAACCTGTTGGAATTCCTTGAGGAGATTGCAGGTAGGATAGATAAAGGGGATGCTGGTGATGTTGTACGAGGGGTGATTGATAAGTTTGTGGCCTAAGGTAGAAGGAATCAATTTTAGAAAACCTAGCACATTTATTTTTCAACATAGTTCCCTCCTACATGTACACACTTAGTCCAGTGGTCATGGAGCATACAGATCCCCTCTTTGTAGAAGTGGTCCACAGCAGGGGTGATAAGTTTGTGGCCTAAAGTACAAAGAGATGAGTTATTAACTTCAAACTTTCTGCATGATCACTCAAAGAGTTGAACTGCACGTGCATGTAACGAGAGCATCTTGGACCTCCAGGTGGTCCACAGCAGGGGTGATTGATAAGTTTGTGGCCAAAGGTAGAAGGAGATGGGTTATACAGCTCTTATTACATGCAGATGCAGTTCAACTCTTCGAGTGAAAATGCAGAAAGTTTGAAGTTTCTCCTCATCTCCTCCTACTTTAGGCCACAAACTTATCACTCACCCCTGCTGTGGACCACTTCTGGAGGTCCAAGATACCAACTTCTACAAAGAAGGGATCTGTATGCTCCACGGCCTCTGAACTAAGTGTGTAAATGTAGGAAAAATAAATGTGCTAGGTTTTCTAAAATTGACTCCGTCTACCTTAGGCCACGAACTTATCAACCACCCCTCGTATATTTGGACTTTCAGAAGGCCTTTGACAAGTTGCCACACATGAGGTTGCATACCAATTTAAGAGCCCATGGTATGACAGAAAAGTTACTGGCATGGTTAGAGCATTGGCTGATTGCTAGAAGGCAGTAAGTAGGAATAAAGGATCCTTTTCTGGTTAGCTGCCAGTGACTCGTGGTGTTCCGCAGGGGTCAGTGTTGGGACCGCTTCTTTTTATGGTGTATATCAATGATTTAGATGATGGAGTAGATGGCTTTGTTGCCAAGTTTGCAGATGATAAAGAAGATTGGTGGAGGGGCAGGTAGTTTTAAGGAAACAGGAAAGCTGAAGAAGGGTTTGAATTAGAAGAATGGGCAAGAAAGTGGCAAATAAACTACAATGTTGAAAAATGCATGGTCATGCACTTTGGTAGTAAAAATAAATGTGCAGACAATTTTCTAAATGGGTGTGGGGGAATCCAGAAATCTGAGCTGCAGAGGGACTTGGGAGTTTAAGGTTGACTTGCTGAGGCTTTATAAGGCACTGGCGAGGCTTCACCTTGAGTACAGTTTTGGGCTCCTCATTTAAGAAAAGATGTGTTGGCATTGGAGAGGGTTCAGAGAAGGTTCACAAGGATGATTCCAGGAATGAAAGGGTTATCATACGAGAAACGTTTGGTGACTCTGGGCCTGTACTTGCTGGAAGTTAGGATGAGGAGGATCTCATTGAAACCTTTCAGATATTGAAAGGGCTAGACAGATTAGATGTGGAAAGGATGTTTCCCATAGTAGGGGAGTGTAGGACAATAGAGTACAGCCTCAGGATAGAAGGGCGTACATTTAATACAGAGATGCGTAAAAATTTCTTTAGCCAGAGGGTAGTGAATTTGCGGAATTTGTTACTACAGGCAACTGCAGGTCAGGTTGTTGGGTGTATTTAAGGCAGAGTTTGATAGACTCTTGATTGGCCATGACGTCGAAGGTTACAGGGAGAAGACCAGGGTGTGGGTCCAAGGAGGGGAGAACACTTTTTAACCAACAATGCTACGTCACCCCCTCTGCTTACCTGCCTGTCCTTTCAAATACAATGTGTATCCCTGGATGTTAAGATATTAGCTATAATCTTCTTTCAGCCATGATTCTGTGATGCCCACAATGTCATACATGCCAATGTTTAACTGTGTTACAAGTTCCTTTACCTTATTCCGCATACTGCATGTATTTAAATATAACATCTTCAGACCTGTATTCATCACCCTCTTCAATTTTGGCTACCTTTTACATTGCAACTCATCCTGTTGACTGCAATTTTTACCTATCATCTGCCTCTCTTTGTTAGCTGCCTCACTACACACTGCCTCTGTTTGTAAATCAACTACCACATCCTCAGCAGAATCACTCCAGTTCCATCTCTTTGCCGGTTTAATGTAAACCCTCCAGAACAGCTTTAGCAAACCTGCCCATGAGGACATTGGTCCCCTTCGGGTTCAGGTGTGACCCATTCCTCAGATTGTACCTTTCCCAGAAGAGATCTCAATGATAAATAAATCTGAAACTATGCCCCTTGCACCAGTTCCTCAGCCACACATTAATCTGCCAAACCATCCTATTCTTAACCTCACTTCAACAATGACCACTACGCTTGCCCCTGGCTTATTTTGATTTGCTTTTCCTGCTCACTGATTGGGCACAGTCTAACTCTTAGTGTTACACGCTTTCAGACTTTTGTCTCTTCTGCCCGATGGGACCAGGGTAAAATAGAGAATGCCCAGGTGGGTGGGAGCTCACTGAGGCAATGAGAAGTATAGACAAAGTCCATAGAGAGGAGGCTAGTTTCCTTAGCCTTGCAGTCACAGGCAGAGCATTTGCTATGCCTAATCACGCAGACTGACAGCATGTTTTCTATGGTGCATCAATAAAAATTGGAGAGGGTCAAAGGAACATGCTGCATTTCTTTAGCCTCCTGAGCTGTTGGTGAGCCTTCTTGGCCATGGCATCTACGTGTTTGGAGCAGGATAGATTATTGCTGATATTTACTCCTAGGAATCTGAAACTTCCAACCTCTTGACCTGAGCACCTTTGATATATACAGGAGAATTGCACCAACCCACCCACCCCTTTTCCTGAAGCTCTTTTGCTGACATTGAGGGAAAGGCTGAGAGGAACATACCAAAAGTAGGAATAGCATTGAATGCACTTTAATATTTAATTGAAATTGCTATTTATATTATACATTGAAAGTTAGATCATCTCCAAGACTGGTTCAAAAATGACTGGTGAAGCGATGGATATGTGAGAATTTAAACATTTCTTTCAGCGGTTCCCTAATTGAACGGAAGGTGGCACTAAATGGTTGTAGCAAACTTTAAACGTTGCAGTTTGCACTGCGTCCGTCGAGGTTGGAACGGAAAAAAATTACGAGTATTAACAAAAAAAGGCATCATTCCGTTCACCAGGTTAAAGGAAAAGACCAGTAGTAAAACAGTAGAAGTTTTATTTGACCATATTTAAGTTTACTGTATGTTATTTTGTTCACTATACAGTAAATAAATGAAACGCCTGATTGTTTAATCCTTGCAAATTGCGACAGGACTGTATTCAATCATTTCTGGCGGGGCTTTAGACAAAGTTCTGAGCCCCTGCCTGCACGGGCTCAACGTCAAACTCGCCAATTTGAAATAAAATACCTAATACGTACAGACACAAGGGGCTGCAGATGCTGGAATATGGAACAAACAAAATGTAAACCTCCGAAGGAGCCCAGCGGGCTGGACAGCATCTGTGGTGGGAAATATCCACGGCATTTTAGTCAAGCCTCGTCCGAAAGGTCCAGATGAAAATTTCTCGATTGAAACGTTAATTGTCCATTGCTCTGCACGTTCTAAGTAGTGTGTTTCCAGGCGGGAGGGTGGATGTTCCGTGTCCTGACCACGGCAGAAGAACTTTCTCTGTTCTTGCTGTAGCAGTGCCTGATTTGGTTCTTCAACGAATAGTTAGTTATGGTATGAGTGCATTTTCATCCTGGAAACTTTATAATAGTAAACTGATGTAATGGAGATGTCAACATGCATACATGATAGCGTTACATTGATAGTCACTTCTAGTTTTGGATTACAATGCATCCATGATTTTCCGGGAAGATGAGTGCTAATGTAATGAGCGCTAACGGATAGGCTAGGGGCATTTCCTTGTACTTCGGAGAGTAGGAGGCTGAGGGGTGTTTGGGATTGACGTTACAGAGGTGTATAAAATCATGAGCGGCACCGACACTGCTATTTTCCCAGTGCAGAGGTGTCTAAAGCTAGAAGACTCTGGCTTAAGGTGAGAGGGGAAAGATTTTAAATGGAACTGAGGTTCTTTTTTTTTTGAAAATCCACACTAAGCGTGGTGGGAATGCGGAACGACCCGCCAGGAAAAGTGGAGGAGTCCGGGTCAGTTGCAATGTTTAAAGGGCATTTGAAAAGCAGCGTAGATAGGAAATTGGCCAAATTGAACCAGCTCAGTTGGTCAGTGGACTAGTTGGGCGGAGAAGCCTGTTTCCGTGCTGTATGTCGCTCCCATTGCCTCTTGTTTTCAATATAAGCTGCTGTCTTCTTCCCCACCCCAACCCCCTCTCCTTGACCGGCCGCGCATCTCTCTTCTGCTCGGGGGTTTATCTCTGGTGACAGAGGGAGGGAGGGTATGCAGCTAAACAAGGACAAGGCGACACACTTCCTGCGGGGGCCACCTACCAACACGCGGGACGGGTGCTGCCAGTCCGGGCCTAGCCGACCTCAGCCCTTATAAAATACAAAATTCAACCCAATCCTTTATCAAAGTATATGTACGTCAACATATACTACCCTGGGATTCTTTTTCTTGTGGACGTTCAAGGTAGTTACACAAAAAAAAACCCCGCAATAGAATCAACAGCGCTTCTTTCACCTCAGACGGTTGAGGAAGTTTGGTATGGGCCCCCAAATCCTAACAACTTTCTACAAGGCCACAATTGAGAGCATCCTAACTGGCTGCATCACTGCCTGGTATGGGAACTGTACTTCCCTTCATCGCAGGACTCCGCAGAGCGCGGGGTGGACAGTCCAGCGCATCTGTAGTTGCAAACTTACCATGATTCAGGACATTTACAGAGACAGGTGTGAAAAAAGGACCCGAAGGATCATTGGGGACCCGAGTCACCCCCAACCAGAAACTGTTCCATCCAGGAAACGGTACGGCAGCATAAAAGCCGGGGCAGCTTCTTCCACCAGGCCATCAGACTGAATAACCCAACCTGTTTTCAGTGTATTTCTGTTACATTGACTGTTCTATTTATTATAAATTACTATGATTGCACATTGCACATTTAGACGGAGACATTACTTAAAGATTTTTACTCTTCATGTATGTGACGGATGTAAGAAATAAAGTCAATTCAATTCAATTAAAAGCTGCACACAAAGATGAACGAACAGAAAGTGCGCAAAGACAAATAGTGCAAATAAAATGAATGAATTAGTATTGAAAACATGAGTTGTACAGTCTTTGAAAGTGAGTCCATAGGTTGTGCATGAGCTCAGTGCTGAGGTGAATGAAGGTATCCTGACCATTGAACCTAGTAGTGTGGGACCTAAGGCCCCATACCTCACAAGTCGCCTCTTCACAGTCAGCCGGGTGAAGGGGCGATGCCTCGTTGCTGAGCTGATATCTATTTTAAATCACAGTGGATGCTTAGGGGGTATCAGAGGGGCACCGAGATCACCCTAACCGCTCCACGTGGAGCACAAACTGGCTCCCAGTATGTCGCATAAAAGATATTCCAGGCTTAAACAATTATTGTTATTATCTAATCAAAGACAATGCTGCTGTTCGGTTTGGAGAGAGATATGAATTAGTAGACCGTTCAGTTCTGGAAATTAATGGCTCCTGTAGTTGGTTATTTCTCCCACATGGTGGGGCAAACGCCTGTTTTATTAAAGGGTACCCAGTTGGAGAAAGCAGCAAACGCGGGGAGATTGATCCTGTGTTGTAAAGCGAGCAAACAAGGATATAATGAGGAAGTCCTGTGCGAGCTAACCAGCTGTTTCTCCTCCAGCCATGGATCGACAGCTCTGACATCCTGACTCCGAAATGACCTTTCTCCCAACTAACAGACAGTCAGCGAAGAACTCAGTGCGAAATAATTTCCAATACTTCGGCCAAGCAAAAAAATATATAAATATGGAAATAGGGACGCGTTTTCAACCTTGGATACCGTCATCCTTTTTAAGGAATAACTTGCTTTGTACGCAGGATGCACAATAATGTATATGTAGTCAGAAATGACTGCAGATGCTGGCATGTGGAACAACGATCTGCTGGGAGATCTCGACAGGTCGAGCAGATCAGCAAATGGAAAGGAACTATCTACGCTTCGGGTCGAAAGGCCGGCGGAGTTCCTCCAGCAGATTACTTGTTACACTATATATGGATTCCTAAACCATTCAAATAAAATCAGAACCGGGATTTTAAATCTTCTGAGCTGTACAAAGAGCACTTGTTTTTCCCAGAGCAGTTACTTCTACTCAATGGTACGAAACTTAGTTATTAAGTTTTAAAAACGTCATTGTTAAAGTGAGTTTTCAACCCATTCAGCTTTTTCTGAAACAGTTCAGGTAGCATTTTTGACGTTTCGCCTGTTGTTATAACTCACGTGAGCTATGTGCAGATGGGTATCCCTGGAGGCCTTGTGCTTCAATGTGATGTACATATGACATTAATCAAAAGGCTGCATTGATATTGTTTCTGAAAAGATCTATCCACAACAATTCATACTTTTTTTCTGTTTCAAAAGATTGTCTTCATCACTCAGAGCTTCAAGTCCTCCGGTATCATGAACTTCCTTTAACTGAAACAAGAAGAGGCTGGAGAGACTCGGCAGGTTAAGGAACATCACAAACAAAAGAAAATCTGCAGATGCTGGAAATCCAAGCAACACACACAAAATGCTGAAGGAACTCAGAAAGCCAGGCAGCATCTATGGAACAAAAATACAGTCGACGTTTCGGGCCGAGACCCATCGGCAGATTAAGGAACATAAAGTGGTTTCAGGTCCCGAATCTTTTCAGCGTCTGTAATCATTATTAAAATCTTCCTTCAATAGAGATATTTACCATCTTTGCTACAGTCACAGAGTCAAAGAGCAAGCACTGTAACACAGAAACAGACCCTTCTATTGTTGGAATCTATTATTCAGTCTATTCCCATCGACCTACACCTGGACCATATCCCTACACACCCCTCTCATCAAAGGTTGTGAGCTGTTCAGTTGAATATTACTGTATAATCAACTGAAAAGTTCGGAACTTTCTTTTCCACCTGTGTATCACCAGAATGTGGGCATCGCTGGCTAAAGCGGCGTTTACGCCCTTTAGCAATTGTTCTTGAATGTGTTGTATTTTCGTGTTTACCGATTGTTACCACAAATTTGTACCTTTAAGAAAATCTTTGTGATAGTTACATTTATTTAACGTTCATCGATCGAAAGAGAAATGCAGTAACACTAATGAGGAACAAGTGCCCCGGAAGGTTGGAGGTGTTATATTGATTTGCATTTAAAAGTCAGACTAACGGGACAGGTAGTTAATCAAATGGTAACAAAACAACCAAGAAACAAAGCTTTGGTGTTCCAAAAAGTGCTTCTTTCCGCAATTCTTGGCAATTATCTCCACTTATTTTTTGCTACCAGCGAGTACAGTAACAAATGGATAATATCTATCCAACGCCTAAAATAGCATTAACCTCCTGCATTCTCTCTCTCTGGAATATTTGTTGATGCCGTTATCAGTTTATCATTTAGAGGTGTGGCCCGCAGGCGTTTATTCTCACATATTCATAGTATTCTTAGCGAATAAGGGTATTACCAGAACAAAGGAGTCTATTGCGTGTAGAAGGGGAAACTATAACATCTGCTCCCAATAAAACCAGGACGTTAGGGTAATGTGGTTACATCGAAACTATGTCCGAAACATCAACATGAGCCTCATAGAACCGCCAGCAGCAAACTTGATTGACGTAAAAGAGAGTTTATTTGCAGATCTATTTATCATTTATTGATACACCAATCCCGTCCCACAACTTCTCTAACATTCGTGATTCTTCTGAAAAATAAGAAAATATGCTATAAATGTGAACTATGACAAAAAGCCGCTGTGAGTACGAAACGGTGCACTAGACCAGAGGGAGAGCGTGTAACTCGCTGCTTCACCTCGCAGGGCAATTTGGATTTCTGGGTAGTGAGAAGGGAAGAGGTGAAAGGACAGGTGTTGCATCTTCTATGGCTGCATGGGAAGTAGTTATTTCTTGCTTTTTAGTCAGTGTGCTGAGGTTGGTTTTCACAACGTGGACTCTTCTACTTCGGAGAAACCAAATGCAGAATGTCTACGAGTTCATCTCTGAGCTTCAATTCTCCATCCCACTCCCACTGCGACCTCTCTGTGGCCTTCCATACTGTCAAAGAAGACCGACATGAGCTTGATAGTCAACACCTCATCTTCCAATAAGGCATCTTGCAACCTTAAAATTTAACTACACATCTTCAGGAAACTCGCTAACTCAGTAACAGAAAATTAGCTATTTCAGCTCTGTTAGCCACCTGACATATTAACTCAGTTCTTTTCTCCCCTCAGTCACAGCCTGTGTCTGCTGGACACATCCTTCATACCTTTTGTTGAGATTCTTGTTCTCTACTTTCTCTCTTTACTCCATAGATGAGTTGTGGAAATCAACCAGTTCCCCACAGCAAATGAGGTCTCATCCTATTAGAGATATTCACTTTGTCCTTACCATCCCTCCCCAACCTAAACCTAACTTTCTTTCTTTGTCAGCTCACTGAAAGATCTCTGGCCTGAAAGGTTAACTATTTATCCTTTGCCAGAGGTTGCCTGACTTGCTGAGTGTTTCCAATTTCTGCAATTTGCATTTGATTTTCATTTCCTTGCCTGAAATCACCTGACTGACATGAGGAACTGCCCTTGATGCATACCTTGTTGGCAAATCCTCATCAAAATCACTACAAAATCTGCTTAAGCTCACAAGACACCATTTTGTTGCAAGCACAGCACCCAAAATGCATAGTTTAAACCCAGGTTTTGCCCCCACACCTTCCAGTGTCTTGTCTGCTATAATAAGTCCAGATTCTTTTTTTCTTATTCCTTCATCCTTCCAATTAATCAGCCTTTTCTCCTGAATAGAAAATTGACATGGGCTCACTATTCACCTTGGTCTATCATAAAAATCAAAACAAGTCACCATTCTATTCGACCACAATGACGAACGTTAATCTTACACTTTGCCATATTTGCCCAACAGCACCCTTTGCAAGTTTAAACAATGTCTTTGGTCCTGACAAAGAATGTGTTCAATGCTGCTGAACAAATGTATGTGGTATCTTCACCAAATTCTAAGATCTCAAGGCTGAAAACAAATAGATGTGGACATCGCTGGCAAGGATACCATTCATTGTCCATCCCCATCTGAAAGACAACCACCTGGTAGATCCAGAATCCAATATAGATTAGCCCAGACATCCTTCTCTTAGAGATACAAGTGAACGGCATGGATCTTTACAACATTGCAGGGAATGGCTATTTAATTTATACATAGATACTCACATGAATTTCAATTCCCCATGGTGAAATTTAATGTCCTCATTCTGGGTTATATTTTTCTTTAGCGATACACCAGAGAACAGGCCCTTCTGGCCCAACAAGCCGCACTGTCCTGCAGCCCAGCTATTTAACCCCAGCCTAATCACAGGACAATTTACAATCACCAAGTAACCTACTAACCACTTTTAGTCTGTGGGAGGAAACTGAAGCTCTTGGAGGAAACCTACACATTCACGGGAAGAAGGTACAAGCCTCAACTAGGGCTGGGTCTCCAAATGTTAACCGAATAACTTAAACACCATGTTTTACTAACAATATGATATTCAGTTATTTAGAAATGTGTTTGTATTCATCTTTTCTATGTTATCCTCCTAATGCCCACTATTTAGCTTTCACTGCTACAGAAAGAAATAGTAAAATAACGAACCCACTCACTACTTATGAGAATATGCTCATTCAATAGATTACCCTGCTTAATTCTCTTTTTAAAGTTTCAAACAAATTATTTATCCATTTGCCATCACTTGGACTACCTACAACGTCATTCTCACATTTTAGTGGTGTACACTTCTAAGCAAATTTTCACAATTTTTACAACATACTGAAGATGCTGGAATCTGGTGTAAAAATAAAACCTGGAGCAAGATATTTTTAAAAAAGAACAAACTGCTGGAGAAATCAGCTGGTCAGGCAGCATCTGCGGAGGGAGTTGGTCAAAGGCTCTTGACCCAAAATTTCAATGTTCACTTCCTTCCATGGATGCTGCCTGACCCTTTGAGTTGCTCCAGCAACACACGCAAAATGCTGGTGGAATGCAGCAGGCCAGGCAGCATCTATAGGAAGAGGTACAGTTGACGTTTCGGGCCAAAACCCTTCATCAGGACTAACTGAAAGAAGAGATAGTAAGAGATTTGAAAGTGGGAGGGGGAGGGGAAGATCCAAAATGATAAGAGAAGACAGGAGGGGGAGAGTTGGAGCCAAGAGCTGGACAGTTGATTGGCACAAGGAATACCAGGCTGGAGAAGGGAGAGGATCATGGCATGGGAGGCCTAGGGAGAAAGAAAGAAAGAGAGTCTCTCCAGCCTTTACTTTGTCAAAACTAGCATTGTCTTTACCCTGTTTCTCCTAAGGTCAATTGATCTGCTTGATCATAATCGCCTTGTTTTTCCATTAATTCTGGAATTCTGCAGAGTTCCTGATCTGTTCTAACCATTCTCCAGATCAGTGAGCTCTTTCCCTAGTTGACCATTCTCCCTCAGCTTTCGCTGATGGGCTAAAGAGGAAAAACACTCATTCCTCTCATTATTATAGGCATGCTACAAATTCAGTCATTTGCTATCTATAATATTCTTTAGTCACTCTGCTGTGAGTTAATTATTACCATAAAACAGCTGTACGTTGTCACGATTCGACGTCACTGGACCAGGAATGTAATTCAATAGACACAGAATGATGAAATGCCATCTGTTTTCATGTTGGCAATGGGCACCTTGGTAAGGAATGATATTCTGCCTCAGGGAACTCATAGTGTTAAAGAGGTCCTGGTAGGTTACTGTCATGTACTTTCAGCAGCCATGGTGGATGGGGTTCTATTGCTCAATATCAGCAACCTGGGAAGTAACTATGGACAGTTGTCCTTTTGATAAAAATTGCTCCTTGCTTCTGATTTATTTTATCACATTATTTTCTCCTTTCATATAATTAAAATAAATAAATAATAATGCATTAGGTAAGGTCGAGTGAATAAATTACTTGGATTATCTGAGCCACTTTCTTTTTGCATTTGAAATTTTACTGGCGATTAAATTCCAAGCAAAAAATCTACATCTTTGACACTCGTACCCTTAAAGCTGTTCTTGCAGATCATTTGGCAGCAGGGTCTCAGTCACATCACTTATCTGTAATTCTTGGTGAAACAAATATAACAATGCAGATAGCAGGAAGACTGAAGGATGGTGTTTGGTAGAGCACTGTGAGGCATTTGAGAGCATTCAGTGTAATTAAGTAGGGAGCCATATAATTAATGAAATTAGACAAACAATTTCAGCCATGGAGTGTAATTCCTGTTTCAAAGCCTAAACAATGTTATGCTGGATCATGCTGAGGCAATATGACACTGGTACTTTTCAACATAAAAACCTAACCTTTTGGTCTGAATATTTTCTTTATTCCAGTTATTTTACCAAATAAAAGGAAAGCAGGAAATAATGTCGTAAAGTGTTATGATATCTTTATTGGTTGACCGGGAAAGGATATTGCTCTAGAAAGACCAGTAATGCATCTGTTGGCTTAAACTGGTAACCAATAGAACATGCACCTAAATTTCAATGGGCGTTTCAGGTACAGATGGTCCAATAGGCCCCAAATCCATTCAGGGTAATCCTCACACGAGCTGATGCAGAGAAACCAATGGCCAGATGTGGAAGGACCATGATGGAGTCCAGCACCAGTGTTCAATGGAGCTTTGCACAGTGCTTGAAGCCTGTGCTTGCGATAATAGTCCAACGGCAAAACTTTGCAGATGATAGCAGGGTGATGTAAGAACGGAAAATGCCAGAAATATACGAGAGAGAGAGGTTTAGGAGAGAGAAGGGGTAAGGGAAGAGAAAGGGGAAGGAGATAAGGGGGAAAGGAGCGGGGGAAAAGAGAGGGAGGGGGAAGAGAGAGATGGGGAGGACAGAGGGAGAGGAGAAAGGGGGGAAGAGAGACAAGAAGAGAGAGGAGGGGAGAGAGTGAGAAGAGAGAGGAGGAGAGGAAGTGAGAGGAAAAATGGGGGAGACAGGGTGGGGGATTTGGGAAGAGAGGAGGGGAGCAGAGGGGAGAGTGAGAGAGGGGTTAGAGAAAGGGGAGAAAGAGAGAGAGGTGGGAGAGATGTGCGGAGAGTGAGAGAGTGGAGAGAGATGGGCAGAGGGCAAGGGGAAAGGACAGAGGAAAGAGAGAGAGGGGGTCGAGGTGGGGAGAGGGGAAATAGGAAGATGGGTGGAGAGAGACGGGGATGGAGGGGAATGGCAAAAGGGGAAGAGAAGGAGAGACAGGGGAGCTAGAGAGGCATTTGAGGGGGGAAAGAGTGGTTGGGAAAAGAGGGGCAGAGAGGTGGGTGTAAGGTGCTTTATGTTTAAGAAAAACTGTAACAACTCATTTATAGTACTCCAAACACTGAACACAAAAATCACGGTAACAGAACGTCACCTAATACATCATCGCGTTGGACCAGCCTGTTAAAGTGAACCCCAGCTCAATGAATGTGGTTGTGATTTATATACGCTTGCACCAATAATGTTGCCCTACACAGGTTCCCCACTAGAATTCACTAAAACCGTCATTGTGAGCCTGCCTGGAGCTCAGGTGAGACACCAGCTTGGGTCCTATGTTCCATGGGTGGAGGAACAGCAGGTGTCTCTGGCCCATCCAGGGGTGTGTTGACACATTCATAGTCATGTCATGACAGCAGGGGCACGGTCGCGGAATCCTCCAAAACTTTGTGGGCTGGTATAAGGCGATCTACCGAAATACATTTGGATTTAACCCTCTTATCTATGATAAAAGTCTTTTCTTTCCATTCCTAAATGTGGAACGGGCCATCATAAGGTGGCCTAAGGGGATGTTGGTCTGCATCATGGTAGATGAAAGCAAATGTGTAAGTCAACAGGAACCCAAGAGAGCTGTACGCCATAATGAGATGTAGCAATGGGTGCAAAGGAATTGAATTTACTGAGGAAGGTGGAATGCTGTTGAGAGGCCGACCAGTTGAACAATCAGGCAAACGTAACGGCTGCCCATATACCAACTCAGCCACGGACAACTGCAGGTCCTCTTTTGGAGCTGTTCTGACCCCAGCAGGACCCACGGGAGATGATCAAGCCAACACTCATTAGTCAGGGAAGCCCTCAGAGCAGCCTTTAAGGAGCGGTGAAACCACTCGCAGAGACCATTGGACTGTGGCTGATACACTGTGGTGTGATGTAGCCTAATGCTGAGGTTCTGGGCCATCACAGCCCAGAGGTCTGAAATTAATTGGGGACTACAGCCAAAGGAAATATCAGATGGGGTGTCATACCAAGCGACCCAGATGCTAATGAATGCTGGAGCCACGTCTGTGGCCATTGTCAATGCTAGAGGAACAACCTCTAACCACCTGGTGGTACAGGACGTAATGGTAAGGAGGTACGTGAAGCTGGAGGAGAGGGGGAGAGGACCAACAAGGTCCACATTGACATGGTCAAACCGTCACTCAGGGACCTCAAAAGGTGCCAATGGCGTCTGAATGTGACCGTTAGTTTTTGCTCACTGGCTCACCACACAGACTGTGGTGTTGCAGTCCAACCACGCACACCCTTTCTACACGCCACGCCTCACAAACTTCAGAGCAAACAGCGGCTGTGAGGCCTTCCAACTCAGATGCGAGGGGCCATGTGTGGAGTCAAAAACAGTCCACCTCAAGTTTGTGGGCACTACAGGATGAGGGTGACTGGTTGAGAGATCGCGCAGGAGAGAAATCCCAGCTTCCCTGAACTTGAGGTCAGCCAACCGCAGGCCCCTGACTACTGTTCAGTAAGCCTGGACCTCTGGATCAGGACTGCATGCCAGCGTTGTCAGCCCCTATGTATATGGTCTCAATGGCTGGCCATGGGAGGTAACCAGCCACAGCATTGTTTCTCCCCTTGATATGTTGTACATCAGTTGTGAACTCCAATATGTAGACTAGGTGGCATCGCTGCTGTGTAGATCAAGGGTCTGATATTTTGGCCATTGTGTGCACAAGGGGATTGTGGTCCACTAATGTCATGAAATGGCGACCCTTTAGAAGAAAACGAAAATGGCAGACAGCCAGCTAGAAACTGAGAAGATCATGATCAAATGTACTGTGTTTCCTCTCTGGGGGATGGAGCTGCCGGCTGATGAGGGGCGAGTGACTACCACACACCTCCGACCAGCTGTTCATGCACGGAACCCACAGCATAGTCTGAAGCATCAGTGGTCATGACTATGGGTGCATTGCGGAGCCGCTGCGCCAGCAGGGTCACATTGGAATGAGCTCGTTTGGTACCATTTAGTGCCCTGGGCATGTCCGCTGACCAGTCAAGCATGTGATTAAGGGGACTGTCTTTAAGCGCACTATACGGGGGAGCATCAATTCAGCAGCTCGCAGAATGAAGCGGTGATAGAAATTAACCATACCTAAAAGCTGCTGACATTTTTAGTAGTGCGAGGCGCTGGGAAATCCATAATAGCGGCTGCTTTTGATAGGAGGGGTTTTGCACCTTCTGCAGAGATGCAATGGTCGAGAAAGTCAATGGTAAACATGGACATGCAGATGGATTATCCCGTTTACACTTGAAAAAATTAAATACCTAAAAAATTTACCAAAAAAGACACCCCTGTTAATGTATTCTCCCTAATGCAAGTCGAAAGTCTCCCTATTACAGCAGAAATGATCCAAAGGGAAAGCATTAAAAAACCCACAATGTCTCAAATCTACACGGCCACCCAAAATGGCTGAAATGTGCAACAGCAACTCCAGTTTCCCCATTTTACCAGCACTGAGATGACCTTGTCCTTGATGGAAGTTGCCTTATGTGATGATTGAGAGTTGTTTCACCATCCAAGCTCAGAGCTGAAATGTTGGAGAAGCTACATGCCAGTCAGTTAGGCGTGGTTAAAATGAAAGCATTAGCTTGAGGCTTTGTCCAGTGGCCTAGGATAGATCAGCAGATTGAGTAGCTTTTCATGCACTGAACAGGATGCCAACATGTCCAGAAGATGCCAAGATCCCTGGGAATGATCTGCATTGTCCTGGCAGAGGATTCATGTGGATTCTGCTGGACCATTTATGGGCACAAATTTCTTGGTAGTGGTGGATGTGGATACAAAGTGGCCAGAAGTGTTCCCAATGGCCTCCACTACAGCCTCGCACACCGTTGATGTGCTGAGAAGCTGCTGCTCAAGGACTGGTGTTCCAGAACACTTTGTCAGTGACAATGGACCACAGTTTGTGGTGGAACAGTTTCAATCATTCCTAAAACTGAATGGAATAAGATATACTACATCTGTCTCATACTATCCAACTACAAATTACTTGGCAGAAAGGTTTGTCCAAAGTCTAAAGAATGCACTGTGAGCAATGGCAGTAGGACACACTACACCAGCACTGAGTCAGAACAATTCCCTTCTTGCATTTCTCAATACAGCACACTCCGCAACCAACAACTCACCAGCAGTGCTGTTCCCGGGTTGCCCCTAGCGCTCACACTTGGATCTCCTCAAACCCAGTCTTAGAAGCATTATGTAGGACAAACACTGAGACAAATTGAGAACTCCTCAAACAAGGAGGTATGATGTTTCAATCCTGTGCAGGCAATCCTGGTGAGGGACTACAGAGGTGATGAAAAGTGGGTACTCTGAAAGATTAAGGCCAGAAATGGACCACTCTCCCACAGAGTGGAGACTGAGTCTGATATCATTTGGAGATAACACATCAGTCAGTTGAGGAGAACAGAGTCAATTGTTAGTGAAGATTACCACTGTCGGAACCACTTTCTGTAGTCCCACAGTCAACTCCTACCACCACCACAGAAGAGGCCCCCGAACCTGAGATTGTTTCACAGCTACACGTCTCACCTGCCAAGGAAAGTGACCCCCTTTTCAGGAAAGATGTTATCCTACAAGAGTAAGAAATCCTTCACAGTGATTAAATCTTTAAGTCTGAGTGGGACAATTCAAAATTTACGATGCTATGGATGTCTGCGTATAGTGGTTGCCCTAAATAGTATACTGCATATATAGCTGAGATGCATTCTCTGTTGAGTTGGAGTTTATGGCTAAGCAGGGAAGAGTGTTGAACATTCAATATTTCAGTAATATTTTGAGCAATCTTGTATATATATATATATAGTTTGATTATGCATTCTTGTTCATTTAAATCATTAATTAAGGTAAAAATGCATTAACTGCATGCATCATTAACTCACCACGTGATATGTGCGCGCCTTACTGAAAGTAAACTCGAAGATAGACCCACATTTCTAACTCATGTGTCTTCCTTTGAATTAATTTAATATTTTGAAGTTTCAAACATAACAGGTAGAGAGAGTGGAGTGAGGGAGAGTGGGAAACATGAAGGGATAGGGAGAGGGGAGAGATGGAAGGGGGTGAGAGAAGGGGAGAGAGGGGAGAAGGAGGGGGAAACAGAGGGGAGGAGTGATTGGGGAGAGAATGGTGGAGAGAGGGGTGTGAGGGAGAGGTAGAGAGAGACAGAGGAGTGGAGGGGAGAGGAGGGGAGAGGAGGGGAGAGGAGAGAAAGAGGTGGAGTAAAGAGGTTGGTTAGATAGAGGGGAGGAGAAGAGAGGAAAAGTGGGAAGAAAAAGTGGATGGAAGGTGAAAAGGAGAGAGAAAAGTGAGGAAAGGAGAGAGGTGCAGGGAAATTGGGGAGAGAGTTGGCAGAGTCAGGCAGAGAGTGGGGAATTTAGCGGTGGAGACAATGCAGCGAGAGAAGTCAGTGGAAAGAGTGTGATACAGTTGACGGAGTGAGAGAGGGGAAAGGGAGATGGTGGAGAGAGGGGGAAGGAAAGAAAGAGGGTGAGAGAGAGAGTGGGTGGAGAGGGGCAGAGGGAGGAGGAGGGAAGAGGGCATGAGTGAGATGAGGGGTAAGGAGACAGTGTGTTGGGAGAGGGGTCAGGGAGATGGGGTAAAGAGGCTGAGGGAGTGGGTGAATAGAGGGGGAGGTGGGGAGAGAGAAAGGGCTTTAGAGAGGTGAGGTGAGAGAGGGGGAAAGTGGGGAGAGTGAGAAGCAGGAGAGAGAGGGGTATGAGTGAGAGGTGGGTAGGGAGAGAGGGGTGGAGAGAGAGTATGCAAAAGACAGTGGGGATAGAGTGGTGGAGACAGATAGAGTGAGAGAGAGGGGAAAGTAGAGGTGGGGAGACAGAGGGGTAGAGAGAGGTACAAGGAGGTAAAGGGTGTGAGGAAGAGGGGAAGGGAGGGAGAGTGGAGAGACGGGGCAAGAAAGTGGGAAGGAGTGAGAGCAGCCGGTAGAAAAAGAGAGGGTAGAGAAAGAGGGCATAGAGAGATGGTGAGAGAGAGAGAGAGAGAGAGGAGGGGTGGGGACAGAAAGAGGGGGGAGAAGGGTGGAGGGAGGGAGTGAGAGATAAGAAAGAGAGAGAGGTAGAGAGACAGGGCAGGAGAGGGGGTGGCGAGAGAGGGGGAAGAGGGGTTGTAAGAGAAGAGGTGAGAGAGAGGGCATGTGAAAAGGGGTTGTAAGAGACCAGGCGTAACAGATGGTATGAGAGACAGGGGGACAGCACTGTGAGAGAGGGGTGGGATAAAGGGAAAAGGGGAGGAGGGAGAGAGATTGGGGAAAGGGGTTAGGGACAGGGGAGAGTGTGGGGGCAGAGAGAAGGGGAGGGAGAGGGAGGTTGGGAAGAGGGGAGGCGAGAGGGGCAGAAAGATAGGGGATAGAAGGGTGGAGAGAGTAGGGAGGGAGAGAGCAGTGAGAAATAGAGAGAGAGGAGCAGAGAGTGGGAGAGAGAGAGTGGGAGAGAGAGAGAGACAGAGAGGGTGAAAGAAAAGGGGCGAGTGTGGGGTGGAGTGAGGGAGTCTTGGAGTGACAGGAAGTGAATGGGAAGAGCTGAGGTGAGGGGGAAAGAGTGGGTTAGGACAGTGCCAAAGGAAATGAGGGAAGAGGAGTAGATGTAGTGGGAAGAGACTGAGGGAAAGAGAGGGTGAGGAAAGAGAAAGAGCTGAGAGAGAAAGGGAAGAAAGAGGGGAAGTACGAGGAGGAGAAATGGGTGGAGAAAGAGGCAGGAGGGGCACAGAGAAGGAAAAGAGGAGCGAGACTTGAGTTGGAGTGAGGGGTAGCCCGAGAGGGTGGCGAGAGAAAAGGAAGTAGAGAGAAGGATGTCTGGGAGAAGAGCGACAGAAGGAGAGGCAGAGGCAGGTAGAGAGAGGGTGAGAGTGGTGATGAGAAAGACTGGGGTGAGAAAGAGAGGTACAGAGGGAGAATGGGAGGGAGGGTAAGAAGGATGGGTGTGAAGGAGAAGGATAGATAGAGGAGCAAGAGAGTTGGGAGCAAGTGAGTTGGGAGCAAGTGTGAAGAGAGTGGAAGGTGAGGGAGAAGTGGGCAGTAAGAGGGGTGTGGACAGAGAGACGCTGTGTGAGGGAGTGAAGAGCGGGGGAGTGGTAGAGGGGGAAGGAGGGGTGAGAGAAAAGGAGGAGAGAGAGAGTAGAGGGGGTAAAGAGTGAAGCGAGGAATGCAGAGAGTGGGGGTAGAAGGATAGGTGGGTAGGGAGAGAGGGGTAGAGTGAGAGATGGGAAGAGAGGGGCAAAAGTGGAAGGGAAGGAGAAGAGAGGGTGAGATAGGTTGGAGAGAAAGTGTGGAGAATGAGGGGTGAGAGAGTGAGGTGGGTAGGGAGAGAGGGAACAGAGTGAGTGAAAGAGAGAGAGGAGGGGCGAGGGAGTGGGGGAGGATTGTTGGGAGGAGAGAAGGGAGAGATGGGGAGAAAGGGTAGCAAGATGCATGTGTGAGACAGAGAGGAGAGAGAGAGGTGGTGGGGGAGAACTGAGTGAGAGAGGGAGGGGTGGGGTGAGGAGGGAGAGAGATGATAGGAGAGGGATACAGAATGTGAGGGTGATTGAGGGGGATGAGAAAGGGAGAGGGAGAGAGAGAGAGAGAGGGAGTGATGGGATGGGGGAGAGGGAATCTGATAATAGAGGACAGAAGACTGTTGAAGAAAGGGAAAGGAAGGAGCATCAGAGGGAATTGATGGGCAGATAAGAAGAGAAGGTATGAGAGGTTAACAAGAATGGGGAATGGTGAAGGAGAGAAGGACGGGCAACTACCAGAAGTTTGATAAATTGATGTTCATGCCATCAGGTTGGAGGCTACCCAGACAGAATATAAGGTGTCGCTCCTCCAGCCTCAGTGTGGCCTCATCGTGGCTGTAGAGGAGGCCTTGGACTGACATGTCGGAATGGGAATGGGAAGTAGAATTGAAATTCTCGTATCTCTGTAACGCGCTGTAAGGATTCACTGTTAAAGTAACGGCTTCTTTGTAATGTTCACTGCTGAGCTAACGGTTTCTCTGTAGCAGTAATGTTAGGTTTATGGCTGGAGATAACAGGATTGTGGTATGCAAGTTAGCCAATCGGAGATTGTTGCTTTGTCTTGTGAATCTGGATGGATGTTTTTTCATGGTCTTTTGTCGAGGAGAGATGAAGAGGGAAGACACGTGTGGAGAGGGCTGATAGACCACCGGATGGAGTGGACTGGGATCTGAGGGTCCGAAGGTCGGCGACGTTCAGCGGAGACTGATGATGGAAGAAAGACTACTGAGTGAGCTCCAATGTGAACTTTTGACTTTTCCTTGAATTGGGCCTTTTTTAATTTTCATTTCTAACCCTATACTCAGATTAAGATTCATAAAGTTCAATCATTAAATTGCGTATGGTGTACTGTCTGATATTTTGCGTTGTGGGTTTGTAACTGGGGGTACATTACACAGCATCCACACAAATGTGATTTCCCAGTTTGGCGGGGCCAAAGGCTGTTTCCCCTAGATGAACACAAGCTGCATGAGCCTGAGGGTTACATCTCCTTACCCGCCTATCACCTCCCTCTAGTTCTCCTCCCCCTTCCCTTTCTTCCATGGCCTTCTGTCCTCTCCAATCAGATTCCCCCTCCAGCCCTTCATCTCTTTCACCAATCAACTTCACAGCTCTTTATTTCAACCTCTCCCAGTTTCATCCATCACCTGCCACATTGTACTTCTTCCTCCCCTCCCCACACCTTCTTATTCTGACGACTTCTCCTTTCCTTTCCAGTCCTGATGGTGGCCTGAAACATTGACCGTCTGCCTGGCTGTCTGAGCTCCTCCACCATTATGTGAGTGTTGCTTTGGATTTCCAGCATCTGCTTTGTCTCGTGTTGGTGATACTAAAAATACAACTACTATATAGATATCCCCAGCTTAGTAAATTTTAAGTTTTTCCATTCAGGCCTAAAGATTTGATCGCTGTGGAGACTTACTTTTGTGATATAATGTCTTTCCTGATGAGGGGGACCATTCTGATGACAGGTGAGACTTGTGGCCTTAGGTTCTGGAGCCTCCTCCGCAGTGGTTGTAGGAGTTGCCTCTGGGACTGCAGGAAGTGGTCCTGACAGCTCTGGAACCCTTTGTTCTCTAACAATTTACCCTGCTGTCCTCAACAGACTGATGTGTCATTTCCAGATGACATCAGATGCAATATCCTCTGTGTAGGAGCTCTGTCCATAATCTTTCCAAGTACCAATAGCTCGACACATTTCCTCTCCATTCTTCAAGGCGCACCATCAGCACTTCCATACTTAGTTGTCCTCTTAAATTTGCTCTTGTAATTGTGTCCTCCAAGGAACAGAGGCCATCTCTGCATTCATTCTGCTGACGCTGGTGGAACACCCTTCTGTGGATCGAAAATGGACACTGATGGTTGATGGTCAGTAATGAGGATAAACTCTGTCTCATACAAGTACTGGTCGGAACATTTTACACCCCAAACCAAATTCCAGTACTCTCTGTCAATCTGTGTGTAATTTCTTTCCACAACAGTAAGGGAACGTGATGCACAGGCAATGGGGCATTCACTTCCATCACTCATAACATGTGACATGACTGCACCTTTTGTATACCATAAGCCGAGACATCACAGGCAAGCTTCACTGGATAATGTGGATCAGAATGTGTGAGTACAGTGTCTGATATCACCATTT
Organism: Mobula birostris; assembly: GCF_030028105.1. Taxonomy (NCBI): domain Eukaryota; kingdom Metazoa; phylum Chordata; class Chondrichthyes; order Myliobatiformes; family Myliobatidae; genus Mobula; species Mobula birostris. The sequence continues at coordinate 30,465,725 of NC_092384.1, read as the reverse complement.
CCTTCGCCTTTTGGAAAGCCGCCTCACACTGCTTTGTCTATTTGTTATTTCTTCCCAATCTTTAGTAATGAATTGAAGGGTTGAGCACAGTGGCCAGGTTTGGCAGGAACTTGTTATAATAATTGACAAATCCTAAAAAGGACCACAACCATGACACATTCTTTGGCCTTGGGGCATCCACCACTGCTTGAATTTTCTCAGCTCACTTGTAACGCTTGTGCATCAATGGTGTGACTACAGTAAGTGATGCTTGGTTTAAATATTTCACACTTGTCATGTCATGCTCTGAGCCCATCATTTTATAACACTGTCTTGCGTTCTTGGAGATGTTCCTTGTCATCCTCAGTGGTAACAATGATGTCATCCAGATAACACTGATTTCCTGGGCAGCCTTACAACACCTGGTCCATAGCCTTCCGCCAGAGAGCATGTGGAGATGCTACTCCGAAAATAAACCTATTATACAGATAAAGTCCTTTGTAAGTGTTTAAGGTGAGAAACACTTTAGCTGTTCTTCTATCTCCATCTGTAGGTAGGCCTCAGCCAAGTCCACTTCGCTGAAGTGTTTCCTTCTGGAAGGTTGGCAAAGCTATCCTCTATCCGGGGCAGAGGGTATTGATCTGTTTTCACTACTGGATTGATGGTGACCTTACAATCACCACAGATCCTGACAGTAGACCCGTTCCTGGCAACTGGGACCACTGGCGTTGCCCATTGGCTCCAATCAACCTTGGAAAAAATCTCATCAGCCGCCATGCGACCTAGCTCACTGGCTACTTTATCACTGATGGTACAAGAAATCCAGCTGGCTCTGTAAAATTTGAGTGTGGCAATTTCATTTAACACTATTTGACCCTTGATATGTTTGAGTTTCCAATGCCATCCTTGAACACCGTTGTGGCATCATCCAGTACCTTTCTTAGTTCACTTTCAGTTGACTATTGCAGAGGATGGGGCATGCAAATGATGGATGGATCTCCAATCAAGTTGTAGTTGTCTCAGCCAATCACACCACCACCATGCTAGCCCTCCTGTTTTTATCAGATACATACGAGCCATATGCGGCTTGTCAGTTGTTGTATACAAGCTCATTTGGGTTTGTTGGTTGTTGCATTTTAATGTCATTCCCACATGAGTTATCTTTTCTCCAGAGTAAGTTCTTAACTGGACATCTGCAGGCGCCTGTTCACCGTCTTTGAAATGCTGTTCAAACTCATTTTGTGGAATGCCTGCATTCCAAATGCCACTCACTACTGGCATAAGCTATGTTGCTTGTCTATGGTTAATTTTCACACTCTAAATGTCAAGGCTACGCAGTCTAGTGTCACTCTCACCATTATCAGATTTTTCACCAACAGCATGCAGATTAGTGCTCCATTTGAAACTGCAGCTTGGCTGTTTAATTTTTTTTTCTTCCCTGTGCAGTCCTTTTATTTTTTTCTGAACAACGTGCTCTTTGTAGGTGTCCTACTTTGTTGCATTTTCTGCAAGTTTTTCCTTTGAACCTGCATTGCTCTGGTGTATGTCAACCCTTGCCACAACAGTAATACAATTTGTTCGGCCAGGCACGTTCTTCTTTAGATGTCAAAATTTTGTTCGCATTCAGTTTCATTACTGAATCTCAATTGTTTCTCTGGCTGCTGTTTCCATTGATACAGTCATGCAACTGCTCTTTTAAATGTGAATTGTGCTTCAGTTAGGAGCCATTTTTGAATGCTTTCTTGTAAGATTTCATAAATTAACCAATCTCGCATTGCAACATTAACAGTTAAACTTCAAAGCAAACTCTATGCTTTTCCACCAATTTCATTCGGCAAAACTGGCACTCATTTCTCATCGGCTATTTCATTTGTTCAAAATACTGTTCAATTTGTTCAGTACACACCAGCCAATTGGTTGGTTGGTGGCATCCGTTAGTCTCGCGAGACACATGGATCTGCGCCTGGAAAGTCTTGCTTCAGTCTGTGTTGGTAGAGCAGTGTCTGTTGTGGCTGTAGAGTCCCACACGGAGTGACAGTCTGGGCTGCAGCGACTGCACTTGAAGGCGCTGTCCTCCGGAGTTGTCTGGGTGCCGTTTTTCCGACAAGTGCGCTTTTCTTCAGCAGCAAGCCTCAGCTTCTCATCTCCTCTTTTTAGACCTCTGCATAGTTCCAGCCTCCAGCGAGAGCGATCGGTTGCGATGTCCTCCCATCTCTTGACGTTCATGGTCAGTGACTTTATGTCTCTCTTGCAGACATCTTTGAAACGCAGACTGGGCCGCCCTTGTGCTCTCTTGCCAGAGGCCAGTTCCCCGTACAGCAGGTCTTTCGGGATCCTCCCATTTGACATGCAGTGTACGTGGCCCAGCCAGCAGAGACGGCGTTGTTGGAGCAGCGTGAAGAGGCTGCGTACCTGGGCACGGGCCAGGACCTCATTGTTGGTGACTTGGTCAGTCCATTTGATGTCCAGGCTGCGAAGATGGAAGGCGTTGAGACGCCGCTCTTATCTGGAGTAGAGGCTCCAGGTCTCGCTGCCGTAAAGCAGTGTGCTGAGGATGCAGACCCTGTAAACTGCAACCTTGGTGTGCGTCGTCAGCTTTCTGTTCTCCCAGACTCTCTTTGTCAGCCTCGTGAATGTTGAGGCTGCTTGTCCGATCCGTCTGTTGATCTCGGGGTCTAGGGAGAGGCTGTCCGTGATGGTGGAGCCAAGCTATGTAAACTCGTGAACTACCTCCAGCTCGTAGTTGTTGATGGTAATGGCAGGGGGGTGCTCAATGCCTTGGCCCAACATGTTATCTTTTGCGCAATTGAACATGTCCATCTGTTCAATGTAGTCAGCCATTTCTGCCTTTTTTAAAGATTTATGATCATTATCACCATTTATGAACCTATGAAATTTAATCCATTGTCTGCCTTTTTTTATAACTCAAATGCCTTTCTCCCCTTTCCAACTGAAAAGAAGTGTGTTGCATTTTTGTTTTAACATGAGTGTCTTGCTGTGCTTCAACAGGTTGCTAGCTCTCCCAGATTCGTTTTAAAACTACCTTATTGTCCCAGTCATGTCTTGTAACTCCAACACATAAATCTAATTGAAAGAAAAGTATACAGACGGGCATTTACTCATGTGTATTTACTTTTTACTTAAGTGAGGTGATCATATTACATGTAATGGCATATGTCATTCACATACATTGTACATATAATCTGTAATGAATTGTGTAAACAACAAAGGATCCTTAATCAAACAGTATACTACTCAAATATTACAGAAATAGAAACATAGAAAACATAGAAAAACCTACAGCACAATACAAGCCCTTTGGCCCACAATGCTGTGCCAAACATACCTCTTCCTTAGAAATTACTAGGGTTACCCATAGCCCTCTATTTTTCTAAGCTCCACATACCTACCCAAAAGTCTCTTAAAAGACCCTATATAAACATAGAGAAACCATAGAAACATACAATATTGAATACACAACAGGAGTGAGAGCAAGATGGATGAGTGAGAGGGGGTGCAGAGAGGGAGGGAAAGGGAGCGGAGAGAAGGAGAGTGGGGAGAGAGAAAGGAGAGAAAGGGAAGTTAGAGACAGTGGGAGGATAGGCGAGTAGGAGAGGGGAGAGTGATAGGGGAGGGGTCGAGAGAAAGGCGGCAGAGAGTTGGGGAATGATAGTGGAGACTGAAAGGTGGGTGTAGTGTGAGCGGAAGCTGGATTAAAAAGGGGGAGGGAAAGAGGTGGCAGAGAGAGGCAGGTAGAGTGAGAGGGTGGAGACAGAGAGGAGAGAGAGAGGAGTAGATGGGGGTTCAGAGAGAAGGGGACAGAGGAGGGTAGAAAGGGGGAAGTAAGAGGTAGAACAAGAGAGTGAGAGAGAGGATTAGAAGAGAGAGAGGGTTAGAGAGTCACTGGAGATGGAAGGGGGTGGAGAGAGAGAGAGGGAAGGAAAGAGAAGGGGCAAGAGAAATGGGGTGAAGGGGGTGAGAGAGCGGGGTGGGAGGGTCAAGAGAGGGGAAGGAGGAAGAGAGGGTGGAAACAGAGGAGCATAAAAAAGTGGTATAGAGAAAGAGGGTGTGGGATAGAGAGAGGGGTAGAGATTGACAGGACATGGAGGGAAGGTTTGTGGGTGAGAAGGAAGCAGAAAAAGTGGGGAAGGGAATGAGAGAGATGGCATGAGAGAAAGAGGGAAGAAGGGTGTAAGGGGGGAGAGAGAGAGAGAGAGAGAAAGGCAAGTGAGAGAGGGATAGAGAGTGAGCTATAGAGAGAGTTAAGAGATAGAAAGGGCAGGTGACCGAGGGAGGAGAGAGGGGAGAGTGAGATGAGGGAATGGGAGTGAGAGAGGGAGGAAAGGGGGGAAAGGAGATGGAGTGTAGGGTGAGATGGGGAGAGAGTGGGTTAGGATAGGAGCGAGGGAGATGGGAGCAGAATAGTGCGAGAGAGTGGGAAGAGTGGACAGAGGGGGAGAAAGCAAAGGATAGAGGGGTTGGGGAAAGATGGGAGAGAGAGGGGGGAGAAGGAGGAAAAAAGGGGGAGAGACATAGGGGAGAGGTGCAAAAGAGGGGGAGAGATAGTGAGTTTACTGAGAGGGGGGCTCGGAAGAGTAGATGCTGGGAGTGGGGTAGAGAGAGCAGAGAGCATATGGGGGAGAGAGGGAAAACAGGGGTCTGGGAAAGAGGAGACAGAGAGAGGAGGACAGGGAGATGTAGTAAAGAGAGGGATAGTGAGGGAGGGTAAAGAGAGCAGGGCAGAAAGAGCGGGATTCACAGAGAGAGAGAGAGAGTGGAAGAGGGGATGAGAGATAAGGTTGAGAGGGAGAGAGGTAAGTGAGTGCAGGAAGGAGAGTGGGTATAGAGAGAAAAGGGGTAGAAAGAGAAGGGAAAAGTGGTGGGAGAGAGGGGGGAAGGAGAGGTGGTGGAAAAGTAGGAGAGGGGGCAGTAAGAGGGGGAGAGGGGTATGAGAGGAAGAGAAGGGATGAGAGAGAAGAGAGAGAGACTGGGCATAAGGAGGGTGTGGGGGAGTGAGAAGGGTGGAGAGAGAGAGGAGGTAGAAGAGATGAGGGGAGCGAGAGGAGGGGAGACAGCAGGGAGAGAAGGGGAGAGAGGGGGAGTGGGAGGGTAGAAAGAGAGGAAAGGGAGGGGAGAAAAGGCAGCGGATAGAGAGAGTTGGAATGAGGGAGAGTGTGTGGGGACAGGAAGGAGAGGATTGGGAAAGAGGGGTGGAGATTAGGGTAGGGTGGAGAAATCGCGGGGAGGGGGTGGGTGAGAAAGGGGAGGGGGAAGTAGTAGGTAGGAGTGGAGATGGAGATGTGAGAGAGGGGAGATAGGGGAAGAGAAGGGGTAAGGCAGTGAGAGAGAGATGTAGGAAAGGAGAGAGAGAGGTTAGAGGGGTTAGGAAGGGCAAAGAGGGGGAGAATGGAGGAGCAAGGGGGTAAGAGGATGAGAAAAGGGAGGAGTGGGAGGGAAGGAGTGAAAGAGAGAGAGATAGGGGGTGGGAGAAGGAATGAAAGATAGGGTTCCGTGGGAGAGGGGTAAGTCAGTAGGGGGAAGGACAGGGGATGTAGAGCGAGAAGAGGAAAGTGGTGGGAGAGAGGAAGAGTGATAGGGACAGAGAAGGAAGGAGAGATGGTGGGATAGAGAGGTGAGGAGGGAAGGGACAGTAAGGGGGGAGAGAGAGTTGGGGATAGAGTGTGGAGAGTGAGAGGGTGGTGTAGTGAGAGTGGGAGATAGAGAGACTGGAGAGAGAGAGAGATAGGAGTGAGGAGAGAGAGATGGGCGAGAGAGAGGGGAGAGAGAGGGGGAGGAGAGAGAGGGGAGGGGGAGAGAGTGGAGAGGAAGATGGGAGAGAGGGGAGAGAGAGCACGGGGTAGAGAGATGGGTGGCGAGAAAGGGAGGAGGGATGGGAGAGAGAGAAAAGGGGAGACAGATGGGATGAGAGAGGAAATGGGAGTGGAGAAAGAGGGGAAAAGGGGGTAGAGAGGGCAATGGAGAGAGAGAGGTGGAGTGGGGGGAGTGCAGGGTTGAGAGGGGGAGAGATTGGGTGGGACAGGAGGGAGAGGAATGGGGAAGAGAGGTGGAGAGAGTGGGCAGAGTGGGGAGAGATTGAGGGAAAGAGAGGGGTAGAGGTGAGGGGGAAAAGAGGGGAGAGAGAGGAGAGAGTGGAAAAAGGTGGGTGAGAAAAGGAAGAGGGTTGTGGTGGGTATGAGTGGGGAGAGAGTGATGGAGAGAGGGGGGAGATAAGGGAAGAGACGGGGTGACAGGAGCATGGGGAGAGAGGGTAGAGGGGTTAGGAAGGGCTGGGAAAGAAGGAGGGAATGGGGAAGAGGGGTGAGAAGATGACAAAGGATGAAAGAGGGGAGGAGTTGGAGGAAGGGAGTTAGAGAGTGAGAATATTCCTGTTATGCTGTCAACCCTGGTAGGCTCTATGGTATTTATAAACATTTTGGCCTTGTGTTGATGGATTGCATCTTAATCATGTAGAATATTCTTGTCAACAATAAATATACTCTCCTCGTTCAATTGTCAGAGACTCTTGGCTGCTGCCAGGTTTGGCTGCAGATCAGCTGGAATTCAGACTCATCTTAGAGTTCACTTGCAGCACTCGTTGTACTAAGCAACAAAATGCTGGAGGAACTCAGCAGGTCAGGTTTCACTGAACTTCTGTCAAAGAGAAGATTTAAACTTCTTCAGGGCATGCATCCCTCAAAGAGTCTTCGTAGTGGAGCAGCAGGTCACACACATGAGAAATTCTGCCGATGCCGGAAATCCAGAGCAACACACACAAAATGCTGGAGAGGTGGAGGGAGTACATTCAGATTAGAGGATTGTGACTAATGGTGTCCCACAAGGATCTGTTCTGGAACCTCTACTTTTCATGATTTTTATTAACGACCTGGATGTAGGGGTAGAAGGGTGGGTTGGCAAGTTTGCAGACAACACAAAGGTTGGTGGTGTTGTAGATAGTGTAGAGGATTGTCAAAGGTTGCAGAGAGACATTGATAGGATGCAGAAGTGGGCTGAGAAGTGGCAGATGGAGTTCAACCTGGAGAAGTGTAAGGTGGTACACTTTGGAAGGACCAAACTCCAAGGCAGAGTACAAAGTAAATGGCAGGATACTTGGTAGTGTGGAGGAGCAGAGGGATCTGAGGGTACATGTCCACAGATCCCTGAAAGTTGCCTCACAGGTGGATAGGGTAGTTAAGAAAGCTTATGGGGTGTTAGCTTTCATAAGTCGAGGGATAGAGTTTAAGAGTTGCGATGTAATGATACAGCTCTATAAAACTCTGGTTAGGCCACACTTGGAGTACTGTGTCCAGTTCTGCTCACCTCACTATAGGAAGGATGTGGAAGCATTGGAAAGGATACAGAGGAGATTTACAAGGATGCTGCCTGGTTTAGAGAGTATGCATTATGATCAGAGATTAAGGGAGCTAGGGCTTTACGCTTTGGAGAGAAGGAGGATGACAGGGGACATGATAGAGGTGTACAAGATAATAAGAGGAATAGATAGAGTGGATAGCCAGCGCCTCTTCCCCAGGGCACCACTGCTCAATACAAGAGGACATGGCTTTAAGGTAAGGGGTGGAAAATTCAAGGGAGTTATTAGAGGAAGGATTTTAACTCAGAGTGATTGGTGCGTGGAATGCACTGCCTGAGTCAGTAGTGGAGGCAGATACACTAGTGAGGTTTAAGAGACTACTAGACAGGTATATGGAGGAATTTAAGGTGGGGGCTTATATGGGAGGCAGGGTTTGAGGGTCGGCACAACATTGTGGGCTGAAGGGCTTGTACTGTGCTGTACTATTCTATGTTCTATGTAAACTCAGCAGGGGGGATTTCACACCTTCTGTAGAGATGCAATGGCCAAGAAGGTCAATTGTTAACAACCCAAACTGGCATTTAGCAGGGTTAATAATCAACCTGTCTTGGCTTAAGTGCTTGAAAAGTGTGCGGAGATGGGATACTTGTTCAGATTTGGATGCACTGGTGACAAGTATGTCATCCAGGTAATCAAAAAGTAAGCCTAAGTCTTTTAATACAGAGTCCATCAGCTATTGGACAGTCTGTAGTGCATTTTTCAGCTCAAATGGCTTGCACAGAGACTCAAAGAGGTCAAAGAGGGTATTACAGCCATTTTGGGAATGACCTCCAAGCATACAGGCACCTGATGGTAGCGCCTAACTAGATTGAAATTGGAAAAAAATTAACTTTCTGGCTAAACGTGTCAAAAAGTCGTGAATGTGTGGGATTGAGTAATGATTGGGGTTGATGACCTTGTTAAGGCATCAGTGATCACCACATCACCATCGGATTTAGGGACCAAATGGAGAGGTGAAGCCGATGGACATTCAATGACAAGTCTTTCTTTGTTGGCAAGCTCAGCCATCTTGATTGCCAGCTTTTCTGGGTCCAGTCTACGCCATGGGCGTGGACTAGTGGGAAAGTTATAGAAATGTGGTGCTTGACCCCACGTTTTGCGATGCAGTAGAGAATGTGGGCTTGGTGAGGTTTGGGAATTCACCCAGCCGTCGAGTAAACCCACATGCGATGGTGCACGTGCTTGACAGAATCATTGTGGGGAACTTACTGGGGGAGCAGGGTGACAGCCCAAAGTCCTTGACATCCACAAGCCAGCAGTTCTTAAGATCGACTTATAGCCCTTGGGCGCACAGGAAGTCTGCACCAAGCAGAGGTCTAGCCACCTTAGCCAGGACAAAGTCCCATGTGTAACGTCGCTCACTGACCAGAGCATCACATGTCGTGTCCCATAAGTCTGGATCCTGCTGCTGTTGGCGAACTCCAGTGAGGTTTCATCACTCTTTGCCTTCTCTTCAATGGGCAATGCCAGCAGCACACTCACTTGAGCACTCATGCCACACAAGAAGCATTGCCCTGAAAAGCTGTCTGTAATGAAGAGTAGATGACTCTTGCAGGTGGAATCCACAGTGTTCACAGACCTCTGATGTCCCGATGCACTGGCGTTGTCAAAGCTGCAAGTGGTCAGCACTTCCTAGTGTTCCTACCAAAGCAAAGGTGGTAAAAATACAGGCCCAACTTCGTTTGTTTCGCAGCCGCGGCATCCTTATGTTGGGGGACTTGCTAGCTGGACTTACTGAAGTAGGAAAAGGAGGAGGAATTATGCACCGCTGCCTGGCTGAGTGTAGATTACCAGCCATTTTAGGAAGCTCCCTTTAGTCCTGCATGGGAGAATTAGCAAGGGCTATCTGAACTTGATCAGGCTTTTGCTGCTTGAAGAGTCCTATAAAAATAAAACAAGGTGATTCCCCAGTAGAGACAGAATGTGGTCCATTTGCTCTGACGATTTAGCATCACCGAGGCCAGGCAAGGAGAGCAACTATTTGGTGCGCTCGGACTCTGGTAGTCTAAAAATCTGTAAAGGGTGAGTTTTCAGCAATTGGTACTTACAGTGTTCAAGTGGGCGTTCGAGTAGACTCACCACTCTCGCAGCTGTGGAGTTGCTAAGTGATGCTACCGCATAGAAAAATTTGGTGCTGTCGATGGTGATTTCTTACAGCACAAATTGAGCCTTGGCTAGTACAAACCAAGGGATGGTATTTTGCTCCCAAAACTCCCGACAGTTCCAAAGCAAATGCAGTAACTAACATGTTCAATAAATTTGGAATCGTCCTAGTGCACCGGGTTCACCAGTGTAGGTTTTTGCAAATAAAACAACGTGAGGCATTTTATGTTTAAGAAAAAACATAGCAATTCATTTATTGTACTCCAAACACTGAACTCAAAAATACAATTAAAGAACTTTATGTAATTACGTCGTCATGCAGACCAGCCTCTTAATACAAACCGCAACTCAGTGTCAGTGGTTGCGAGTTATGTATGATTCCACCAATTACATTACCCTACACATAGCACATGGTCAGCCTACATGTTGATATCTTCAGAAGAGTGATACGATGCACTTCTCTGTCTCATTAACACTCGGGATGCACTGTGACCTTCCTGACTGTACGTGGCAAACAGTGTTGTGATGCCACTATGTCAAGCTCTATTCTGTAACGTAACTGAAGTTATTGGCCACTGTGTCTAATATCTGAGCAGATAAACATGTTCTCTCATTGTTCTGTGATTCGAGTTAGGTTCAGTGTGCAGGAAAGAGAACAAATGTTTCTCTAGTGTTTGTGAAATTTATCCTCCAAAATTGTTAGCAACTGCCATTTTGATTAGGCCTGGACTCTTTACTGTCTCAGTCTAACTTTGCCCATCCTTAAAGACAGACAATTGCCCTACACTGAGTTCATTATTTCATCACCAAAGATTATCTAATATTGTCATTGGTAACTGTCACATAGTTAAACCCCACTTGTCCTTCTCCTTGCCGAACGGAGAATTTCTGGGTAGATATCCAGTATTTCAAGGGACAGTGCCCATTATTTTAACAGCAATCGTGCTCAGTATTCGTGAGTAGGGTTGAGTGAGTGAGCTGAGGCATTCGTACTGAGGGGCAGGGATAGATCCTGTGAATGGGATTAGGATTAGTAATGTGGCAAATCAGAGTGAGGACTTTAGTACTGAATTACAGACACCTCATATAAGAGAACTGCATGTGCAAATTTTACCTTCTTCCAAAGATCCCTCTCATCACTCCTCTTCCTCTTGCACCAGCTTTCCTTCGACTGTCAGATCCTCTGCTCATTCTCCCTGCCATGTTGTAATCTAAGGACTGGTCACTGAATTCCCACTGATTGGGAGAAATACCTATTGCAGAAGCCTCGAAGTCTTGACAGACCTGTGCTTTCCAATCAATGACCTCTGCTCTCTTTAACAGCGGTAAGAAATCTAAAAGTATCAAGTACTGGCTGGTGTGGAGAGGTTATCAAACAATCAGCTGGTATTGAATGACTTCATCAAATCATACATCCGGCTGCTGAAAACTTTGTTATGTATGTGTGTGTGTGTGTGTGTGTTTCTCTAAATGGACTGATCATCTGACCAGCAGTTCCTGCTGGCCTTACCCTTAAAAAGTGATTGCATGGCTGAGGTGTGGCATGTCCTGACCCGCGGTTGTCGCCACTATTTAAGCAATGGGAACTGTGCAGTCAGTGTATGCAGACTTGATGTCTGGTATTTTACAGGACTGTAACTTGTCATGGAATCAGACAGAGATACAGCAGAGACTGGACATTCAACCCACCCACCACCAAACCACCCTCTATCACTAATCCTTAGTTATTCTCATTCCTTTATTCCCCCGCCACTCATGTCAACTGCACCGAATTCTACTAATTAGCCCACCAACCCACACAGCTTTGGTATGTTGAGGAAACCGAAGAACCAATGTGATCACAGTAAGCATCAGCCGTCGGGATTGAACCAGCGTCTCTGACATTGTGAGGAAACGCTTCTACCAGCCGTGCCATTGAATAGCCCCATTCGCTTTACCAGTTGCCTTCAAGGTTAAAACTGAAGCATGTGCTCCATTGCCCCTGCAGCACTTCGAACTACCGAGTCTTTTACGCCCTGCACAGTTGCTGACTTTGAAATTGGCATGTGTATTGTTTTCCTTCTCTGAGGATATGATTTAGTGTTAGCAGGGAGCAAGTGCTGCTCTCTTAACATTTAAAACATTCCAACCCGATGTAAGGTTTTCAGGGTGGTCCCACTGACAGCCTGGATATAATTAAAGTGCAGCTTTGTGCTGTTCACCCCAGGCATAAAACCTCAGTGGGTGTCTTGACTGACCTAAAGTAATCCCAAATTTGCAATACATCACGAGGCCTGTCCAGATTTATCTTGAGTGATCTTTTTTTGTGTTGACATTGAAATCTAGTAATCATTAGTAAGAGACTACTAGTATAACAAGTCTCAAAACACCTTCACTCCACTAGATGAACTGATACAAATAAATCTTAGCTTATTAAAGTAAACTTAATAAGATTTCAGGAAGCTCATCATGCCCATATGTTAATTTTTCTCACAATAATTAAGGGAGTTATTTGTCTTCAATATTCGTACTGCAAAATATCACATGCTGAGGACAAATGAGGAAATGGGTCATGTGTAGGCCACCATCTTCCAGCGATTCATTTATTGGTTGGAATATCATAGGCTGATATTCACATATGTGCTTCTGTTAAATATGTGGGTTATGACCTAAGGGGGAATAAATGGCTGAAGTTACTTGGCAATCTAGAGCAGGGGCTTTTATTAGGTACATCAAAAATCAAACTTACAAAAATTAGCAAAAATAGCAAAAAGAAAACTGCCAATATTTACAAAAACCAAGAAAACACAGTAATAGCTCCATACCATTTTGCCTAGTGTAAAGTCTTGGCAACCCCTATCTCTCTCTCCTACTGAGGATGAAGAGCCCTGTTTCATTAGGTACCAGGACGTACCATCTTTAATTACCCAGAAAGTTAACACAATGATACAAGGATACAAATGAATTATAATATGATGCACCCCACAATGTAGTTACAATCATATTACAAAATAAACAGAACTATTTACCTTAAATACAGTATACGCATTTACACATCCTCATTACTAAAGAAATGGAATATTCCACCATGTATGGTGGGGAAGGGGCCATAAGGCCAACCCTGAGTGCATCACCTTGGTTTAGGACCCATTATGAGAATATACCGGGGAAGACATTGAAATGTGTATGCTCAGCGCAATGACAACAGAATGGCAAGCTAATGTCTGTGTATGAGTGCATATGTGAGTGATGTATAAGGACTGCGCTTACTAAGTACTTTCCATTACAATTTCATCGCATAAAAGACCACAGCTGTATGAGTGTCAAACATTTTCTTCCTTGTAGCTTGGGGTGTATCAATGAGTTCCATTTTTCTTCCACCTTCTACGTGAAGAAATCATTCTGATATTATTATATCTGTGGTGACTATTATGTGTTTATGTCTTCTTTTTCTAAACACACTCGTAAGTTGAAGCAACTCCTCAGCGCTAGTTGGAGCACAAATCCATGTATGATGTAAAAGTCTTCGATCAGGTCCCTTCTTAATTTCTCTTCACAAGATTTTAATCTCAACTTTCCATCAATCGTCAAGTTACAACTTGTCAATGATTGCAGAGTTCAAACGCAATGCTTAAAAACTGCTTGATGCCTTTCTGAACCCATCCCTGAATACTCCTAAACCTGGGCTGGTCAGATTGAGATCTTTGATAGCTGAAATCTTTGTTTGTCATGGCACTGGGCTCCGGAATTCTCCTTCTTCTTCATTACACCTCTTCACATCTCCAACTGCGTCTGCAGAATCATCATTGATCTCTGGTCACCACTGTCAATCATCTCCCAACTTTTACTAGGTGCTTGCTCTTCATGCAGTGCAGACATACATACATATGTCAAATACTTACATATGAGGGGTGATTGATAAGTTCGTGGCCTAAGGTAGACGGAGTCAATTTTAGAAAAACTAGCACATTTATTTTTCAACATAGTCCCCTCCTACATTTATACACTTAGTCCAGTAGTCATGGAGCATACAGATCTTGGACTTCCAGAAAGTGTCCACAGATGGGTAATTGACAAGTTTGTGGCCTAAGGTAGAAGGAGATGAGTTATACAGCTCTCGTTACATGCACATGCAGGTCAACTCTCTGCGTGATTATGCAGAAAGTTTGAAGTTAATAACTCATCTCCTTCTACCTTAGGCCACGAAGTTATAAATCATCCCTGATGTATTATTAACTGATGAGTTATTAACTTCAAACTTTTTACATAATCACTCAAGGAGTTGAACTGCATGTGCATGTAAAGAGAGCTGTATAACCCATCTCCTTCTACCTTAGGCCATGAACTTATCAGTCACCCCTCATATGTATACATACATACATACACTGTATACAGTATAGTTACTGATTTCTGGACAAACAACAACACCAAAATCTTCTCAATGTCACCAATGGGTCATCTTCTGAAGTGCATGAGCACATGATTCTTTCAATAGCATTTGTTCAAAGAACCTTCAAATAACTGTAACACTCTGTAAGGTTTCACTGCTAATGTAGTGGTTTCTCTGTAATGTTTCACTGCTAAGGTAATGGTTTCTCTGTAGCAGCAGTGTTTGGATTATGACTAGAGATAACAGGGGTTTGGAATGAGCGCTATCCAATGAGAGGCATGTTATTTCTTTCTTGTGTGTCTGAGAGAAGGGTTTTGCGGTATTTTGTCAGCGAGGGATGAAAGGAGAAGACACAAGTAGACCGCCGGACAGAGTGGACTTGGAGTGAGGGTCCAGGAGTCGACGCCGCTTGAAGGAGGTCGATGGGGAACGAATGGCCGGACAACCGTGAGCTCCAATGTGCACATTAGACTGTTTCAATAAAGTGGGTCCTTATTCCTTTTGTTTTCTTTAGTAACCCTATAGTCAGATTAAGAACTATAAAGCTAAATAGTTTAATTGCATATGGTGTACTGTCTGATATTTTGTGGTATGGATTTGTAACAGGGCAATACATCATGCAGCATCCACACAAACAAGATTTCTCATTTGGCTGGGCCAGAGACTGTCTTCTCCTAGACTAACGCATGCGGGCCAAATCTGAGAGTTACATAAATATGAACTATTTAATTCCATGGGGAACAAAGTCAGCTTACTGAGGTTTCACTGATATTTTATGCTTAAAAAATCTCTTCCGTGCTGTCTTCAGTTACACTTACATATATCATTGAATATGAACAATGATCATTTTTAAGGCCCTTTGTGAGCCGTCCAATTGGTGGAGGTTTTATCACACAGAGCTGGTAAGAGCAACTAGTTCTTCTGTCTCTTGGAGTGAGGAAGGGGTGGGTTTCTTGCCCAGCAAAAGTCATTGTCAGTGTCCTTCTCAACCACTTCCTCCCAATGCCCAGATCGTGACTTCCCAAATCGCAGTGCGAATTTGATCCCACACTCTGGAAAACCTGGACTCTCCCATAGTTCAAGAGCCACCTCTTAGTGAAGGCAGATATCAATGATGAAATTCACTGCTGCCCATCATAGTCTTTGGCCAATTGAGAAAAAGGATATTTGAAGATCAAGCTTGCTGAACTGGTGGAGAACTCACAATCCACCAGCAAGCAGTGATCTTTGCCCCTCTTTTGTGCCCTGGATTACCTACAGCAAATACATCTAGCAACTTAGATAATACTACCAACCCTATCTGCATAAAATCCTCCAACTTCACTGAAAGGACAGGCAAGTCCTCTCCCAAGCGAACATTTTCACAATGCAGCTCTTGCTCCACTCAGCCAGCTATGTAAGGCAGGACCTATTGTTTACATGCCTCACACCAAGTTCCTAAAACAGACTTTCTCTTCTAATGGCTGGGAAGTGATTACTAGGCAGACAGAGAAAAACATTTGATGATATGCTTAGATTCGCCTTAAAGAAATGCAACATTCCTCATTGGTTTTGGGGAATTTCTGGTCCACAACTGTTCACAATGGAGAAGGAGCACTGGGATGATATTCAGAATATCTAGAGTGTATATCAGGAGCACACAAAAGCCCAGGGTAAATAACAGATACGATGCCTCAGCTGATTATCCAGCCACCTATCCCTGTCAACCATTACATGCCTCATCCATGGACAACTCCACATTGGCCTCAATAGCAACCTCAGAATCCTCAAAACCAAAGTGAAAGTTGGTGTTGGACATTTGAGAGGGGACTAAACAGCTTGGACCAAGGGTATAGAAAACTGACGTATGATCTCTTGAAAATATACAATATTCTTACTTGGATTTATAGTGGCTGAAGTATATCTTTCAGGGGTCTCCAAGTAAGCAGTTGTCTATTCAAGACTAATGAGGACAAATGTCCTTACTCAGTGAACAGTGGATCTTTGAAATTCTCCATTCAGGAAAGCAGGAAGGCTCAGTCTCCGAGTATGTTCTGTTCACAAACCAATAATTTTTTGGATATTAATGGAATTGAGGGTAGGGTTCAATGAGGGAAAGCAGCACTTGAATAAATGAAGATCCATGATCTTATGGAAATGATGGAGGAGAGGGCAAATGGTCTACTCCTGTGCCCACCTCTTATGTTCTTTTTATTAGGCTTTTGAACATCTACTCCCTTTAAATCACCACACCCATGCTTAGTATGAGCACCCCATCCTTAAAACTTTATAAATCTCACAGCAAGAGACCTCCCCAAACCACAACATCCTCTACAGTGCCTCAGCCACAACACTCTCTAATGCTTACACTCAGAATAGGTCTGCCAAGCCAGAAACCTCTTTAACCACCCACCCACCCTCAGCAAGGTCCACTTCACCAAGCATGGACACATATCCTTAATTTTATTGCGCTTCTTCTTCCAGGGGATAGAGAAAGTACACTTCAGGTCCACACTTACCACAGCCTTCCTGCAAAGAATTTACAATCTTTTTAATCTCTGCAAAGAAAAAAATGTCTTTCACTGGCCCAATAACTCAGGTCCATACTTACCTTGTTCATGTGTTGACTTTTATGTGCTCCACAGTCAAGGGTATAACTACTGGACATCAAAGAAAAAATGATCCTGTTAAACATTGCCAGTAGCAATGACCTTTGCCCAGCATGAGAAAAGGTAGTCTGCTCCATAATATCTATTTCAGACTACCATGGATTAACTTCCTGATAGCTAAATGCAGTTAATCATACTGGTGTTTGATTGAATCATTGACCCTGGAATATCTTTTGACTTACACTTTGTTAAATGCTACACTTGCACCAGAACAGGCATCTGCATTTAAAGCAGGTGTAGATTAACATTTGTCTGTGTGATAATATTGTGTCTGCTGTTGGCATGCTCCAAATTTAAGAGAAGATTTTAATCCCTATTCAATGTAAGAGTGAGTACCCTGACTTTAGGGAGATCATACAGTGTCAACCTATACTTCAGGAATAATTTACCTCACTGTTTAGTCTCCATAGCGAGATCCTGTTGTCAATAGTCACTATTTGAGCTGTAGGTCCTCCCTCCCAATCAAGGGGGAAATACTTGGAGCTTACAAAATAGTAGCTAACGCAGTTTAACACACACACAAATACTGGAGGAACTCAAAAGGTCAGGCAGTATCTATGGAGAGGAATGAAGAGCTGATGTTTGGGGTCAAGACCTCTCATCAGGATTGTACAGGCAGGCAGAAGAAGTCAGAATAAGAATGTAGGTACAAGCTAAAAGATGATAGGTGAAGCCAGGTGAAGGGGAAGGTAGGTGGGTAAGTATGCAGATGAAGTTAGAAGCTTGAATGTTGCTCCTCCAATCAGATAGTGGCCCCACCATGTCAGTATAGCTAACTCAGTTTATTTTATTTTTAATAATACACTTTTAATTTAAGTGAATGATTCTTGGCATAGACTTAAAGACATAGAAACACAGCACAATACAGGCCCTACGGCCCACAGAGTTTGCCGAATATGTCCCTACCTTAGAAATTACTAGGCTTACCCATAGCCCTCTACTTTTCTAAGCTCCATGCACCGATCTAAAAGTCTCTTAAAAGACCCTATCATTTCCGCCTCCACCACTGTTGCCGGCAGCCCATTCCACGCACTCACCACACTCTGAGTAAAAAACTTACTCTTGACACCTCCTCTGTATCTACTCCCCAGCACCTTAAACCTGTGTCCTCTTCTGGCAATCATTTCAGCCCTGGGAAAAAGCCTCTGACTATCCACACGATCAATGCCTCTCATCATCCTATACACCTCTATCAGGTCACCTCTCATCCTCCATCGCTCCAAGGAGAAAAGGCCAAGTTCACTCAACCTATTCTCATAAGGCATGCTCCCCAATCCAGGCAACATCCTCGTAAATCTTTTCTGCACCCTTTCTATGGCTTCCACATCCTTCCTGTAGTGAGGCGACCAGAACTGAGCACAGTACTCCAAGTGTGATCTGACCAGGGTCCTATATAGCTGCAACATTACCTCTCGGCTCCTAAATTCAATTCTACGATTGATGAAGGCCAATACATCGTACACCTTCTTAACCACAGAGTCAACCTGCGCAGCTGCTTTGAGTGTCCTATGGACTCAGACCCCAAGATCGCTCTGATCCTCCACACTGCCAAGAGTCTTACCAGTAATACTATATTCTGCCATTATATCTGACCTACCAAAATGAACCACTTCACACTTAAACACGAGGAAATCTGCAGATGCTAGAATTTCAAGTAACATACATAAAAGTTGCTGGTGAACGCAGCAGGCCAGGCAGCATCTATTGGAAGAGGTACAGTTGACTTCACACTTAACTGGGTTGAACTCCATCTGCCACTTCTCAGCCCAGTTTTGCTTTCTATCAATGTCCCACTGTAACTTCTGACAGTCCTCTACACTATCCACAACACCCTCAACCTTGGTGTCATCAGCAAACTTACTAACCCTTCCCTCCACTTCTCATCCAGGTCATTTATAAAAATCACGAAGGGTCCCAGAACAGATCCCTGAGTCACTTCACTGGTGACTGACCTCCATGCAGAATATGGCCCATCTACAACCACTCTTTGCCTTCTGTGGGCAAGTCAGTTCTGGATCCACAAAGCAATGTCCCCTTGGACCCCATGCCTCCTTACTTTCTCAGTAAGCTTTGCATGGGATACCTTATCAAACGCCTTGCTGAAATCCATATATACTACATCTGCCTTCATCAATGTGTTTAGTCACATCCTCAAAAAATTCAATCAGGCTCATAAGGCATGACCTGCCCTTGACAAAGCCATGCTGACTACTCCTAATTATACTATACCTCTCGAAATATTCATAAATCCTGCCTCTCAGGATCTTCTCCATCAACTTACCAACCACTGAGGTAAGACTCACTGGCCTATAATTTCCTGGGCTATCTCTACTCCCTTTCTTGAATAAAGGAACAACATCTGCAACCCTCCAATCCTCTGGAACCTCTCCAGTTGCCATTGATGATGCAAAGATTATTGCCAGAGACTCAGCAATCTCCTCCCTCGCCTCCCATAGTAGCCTGGGGTACATCTCATCCAGACTTAAAACTCACAGAGGGTTTCTAAATTATAAAATATTTCCAAATTACAGATTATTTCTAAATTATGAGGATTCCCAAACACAGGTACACACTTCTTACAAACTAAAAAGACATACCAAGTCACTGATGAATGAATTGTCCATTACAGAAATCGAAGGCTGAGGAATGAATTCTCAATCTTCTTTCTGTCACCATCTAATTCCTAGCAAACCTCTTCTTCTAGTTATGTTTAATGGTGGTTGGTAGACCAACGTAAGGTGCATTACTGTTACCTACTGAGCATCTTTCAAGTGGGCCAAATGCTTTTCTTCCAGTAAGTCTTCCACCACCGCCCTTTTGAAATTGTGTCACTACAACCCCAATTAGTACTATGAGCATCAAAATCCTCTGACCATTAGCGAACAAACTTATGGCATTTAATTGTAAGATTGTAAAAAGGAAAGGAGAGGAAGAGGAGAAGGGGAAAGATGAGGAGCCACTCCACTCCACTCTGTTTCTCTCATCATCATTGATATTGATCAGGCCAGGTAAGTGCAATGTGTACCCCATTGTTTCTCCCGAATCATGGGGCAATGAGAACATTAATGTTCTCTTGGTTATGACAAGAGGATGAACAAGGAATATTGCATGGAAATTTAACTTAGTCAAAAACAACTCCTTGATGCTCGAAAGGGTCATGCTGTTGTGATAAAAAGCTGAGGTTAGCAATAACCCCTTCTGTCCTGGAAAGTGGATATCCACCACACCTGCATAATTGCAAAAGGATTGGAGTACTGCTAGTTGGCCCACAACTGAAGAATCATCTAGAAAGGAGCATAGGACATTAACTGTCCGCACACTTGAAAAAAAACAAGTGCAGATAGTCTGTGCCGAAGTCACTGTTGATAAGATCTGAGGGGAAATTCGATGTGAAGGAAACAGCAAATCAACTTGAGTTAACTCAGGATGCAATAAATTTTATGTGGAAACAAGCAGCAGATAAGATAATGGAACTACCAAATCTATTAAGAAATTCAAATGGTACTCAAGATGTGACTCAGTTATAATGGAATGCAAAAGGAGAACTGAGAAATGTTAAAAATGATCTCAGGCAGTTAAAGAAAATTGTCAGCAAGAGCTGCAGTGTTGATATGACAATATGATGATTTACAAGGATAGCAAAGAAGCAATGTCTGTAGTGCTGAGCTGGTGACAGGGAGCAAGGAAATAAAACAAGAGGTCATGGAATTGAGAAGTGAAAATGCTAAACTGCAAAAACAAGTCATGAAAGGGCTGTACGAGGAAACAATAAGCCATTTAAGTAGGGAATTAGACCATACTGAATGTTATGGGTTATGGACACATACTATGATAGAAAATACTGATAAGTGCTGTCACTAAAGGATTATATGGTTGGATAAGTGAGAGACAGGGATGAGATTATGAAGTTAATGCCATTTTTGATCAGTTTGAGGAGATCTGGATTTGAACGTATTAAAAAAAAGCTTTAAATTTGAAACCCATTTTTAAACTGCTGATATAAGGTTCTATGATGAAACAAACGAGGCAATAAAATGTGTGAATGAAACCAAGGTCTTTGAGAATCGCAGACTGTGTGTTGGAGTATTTACCAAAACAATACATCCTTTTCTAAAAGATCTGTCTTGAAGAAGCATCTCTGTCTTCTTTTAAGTATCACTTGTCTACAAAGCTGCAGGAAGCAAAGAACTGCAGATATTGAATATTGGAAATTAAAACAGAAAGTGTTAGATATCTTCTTCTTAGTCACTTCTTTAGGATCAAGGATATACTTTTAACTGCTCTACGCATTCTGAGATGGCTGATGATAGCAATGTAAGGACCACATACTCTTCCACAGATGGGGCAGGAGGTGCTTGATGGGATGAGCATGTGGGTAGTCCATAAGACTGGGTGCACCTTCTGCAGCTCACACATGACCTCAACCCTCTCAACACCTTCCTCACTTTAGGCAGTCATGGGTCAGAGATTTACAGCAATCAATAGGGATGTTGCATTTCTGCAAGGTAACTTTGAATCACTCTCTCTCTCTGTCTGTCTACCTGACACTCCCTTCCATAACACAGCCCAGAGCAGAGGGTGTATTTCAAGCCTCTGGTGTCAGAATCAGAATCGGTTTTCATATCAGCAGCATATCTCAGAAAATTTGTTGACTTTGCAGCAGCAGTATGTGTTGTTTTGTGGCAGTAGTATGTTGCAATACATAATAATAAAATAACTAACAATTACAATAAAAAGTATATATATATATACATGTACACTGATGGCAGAGGGGAAGAAGCTGTTCTGAAACGTTGAGTGTGTGTCTTCAGGTTCCTGTTCCTCCTCCTTGATGGTGGCAATGAGAAGAGGGCATGTCCTGGGTGATGGGGGTCTGCAGCTTTTTCCGATCCTGTGCAGAGGCCCCTCAATATCAGTGATACAGCCAGTTAGAATGCTCTCCACGGTACATCTGTAGAAATTTGTGAGGGACATTGATGACATACCAACTCTCCTCCTCAAACTTGTAACGAAATACAGACACTGTCATGCCTTTTTTGTAATTGCATCAATATGTTAGGCCCAGGACAGATCTTCAGAGATGTTAGCACCTAGGAATTTAAAACTTCTCACCCTTCCTACTGCTGATCCCTCGAAGAGGACTGCTGTGTGTTTCCATGACTTCCCCTTCTTGAAGTTCACAACCTTGGCCTTACTGATGTTGACTGCAAGATTGCTGCTGCGACACCTTACAATCAGCCAATTTATCTCTCTCTGATAAGCTTCCTCATCCCCATCTGAAATTCTGCCAACAATAGCTCTGTTATCAAGCCATGATCAACCTCTCAAGGTGCTCCATCACAGTAGATCTGAGTGCAGCTGGCCAATATTCATTGAGGCAGCTCACCTTGTTCTTACTGGGTCCTGGTATGATTGTCACCCTTTTGGATCAGGAGGGAACTCAGACTGCAGCAGTGAGAGGTGTCTTTGAACACTCCTGCTAGTTGGTTGGTACAGGTTTCAGTTCCCTACTAGATACACCATCAGGGCCAGATGATTTGCAACGGTCCACCCTCTTGAAAGATGTTCTGGTGTCAGCCTTCGAGACAGAGATCACAGGGTCACCAGAGGTTGCAGAGTTTCACACAGTGAAACCCTGCATTGAGCTCATCTGGGAATGAAGCATCACAGCCATTGATGGGGTTAGACAATAGACAATAGGTACAGGAGTAGGCCATTTGGCCCTACGAGCCAGCACCGCCATTCACTGTGATCATGGCTGATCATCCACAATCAGTATCCAGTTAGGTTTCACCTTGTAGAGGGTAATGGCCTGCAAACCCTGCAAGAGCTGATGTGCATAAAATTCCGTCTTTAACTTCAATCGGAATCAAGAATGCAAAAGACATAGCTTACACAGCTGAGTGTAACTAGGACCTCAATACTAGGCATATTGGCCTTGGAAAGAGCATTGATGATGGTTCACTTACCTTTCCTGTGAACTCAGAGGATTTTGTGGATTCAACATTTTTAGTCTTTTTCTATTGCCTTGAGGTAACTGCTGAAGGTAGTTCAGGACTCAGAAGTATGTGGAAGATCAGGGATCTACTACTGGAGCATGAATTTCAGGCTAGGCCTGACATCTTGACCTTAAATATCATTTCTCTCAACAAAAGGCAGTGCTGGGCCACTAAAGGTGGCTGGTGAGCTTTGTCATCAATATCTGCCTTTGCAGAAAATGTTACGCAGTCCATGTTTTCCATGATCTTGTCATAAACCTTGATTGGTGCAGTGGCAGCAGGCTGGTGGAGAACCTTTGCCTTGCATATGTGGAGTGTAAGGCCATCATTTCAAATGCCTCTATGAAAATGTCAACAACAGCTTGGAACTCTGAAACTTGGGCAAAGCCTTGGTTCTGGGGTGTAATTACAATTGGTTTTTCACTTGCTTCACACTCACTGGGTGTTTGCTGGTTAAAAGGAGCAATATTCTGGTTAGAATGAGAAAGTGCTGGGGCTTTATATCAACCAATACTGTCCGGTATGGTGCAGCAGTCTCACAATATACAAAAATTACAACAAACTAACATGTCAAAAGACAAGATTGGCTGGACTACCAACACTTCAGAACATGTATGTGTGCAGGACAAAGAAATTGTCATGGAAACTACTGTGGGCACTGCCCACCCAGCAAACTGCTTTTTCCAAAATCTCCCTTCTGGAAAGTGCTGCAGGGCTATTAAAGAAAAACTTCACACTTCTTAAAGATTTCTTCCCCCTGCCCCCTTACCTCCCTCTATCTATTAACTCAGTCACTACACTGTATTGTAAGCACTTTAGATGTCCTTTTATAATGCTATTTACATCATAAAAACATGCTGTTTTATGCATATATGCACATTTTATTCCATATTAATACTTCATCAACTTTATTTTTCTATAATTCTTTATTCTTTGTAATATTTGAATGTTGTTCTTTTTTGTTCCATGACTGTACATTGTATATGACTGTGCATAAATTTATACAAAACAATTCTGTATACAATCTTAGTGTTTGGGCAATGTCCTCCCAGATTTCCGCTTCCTTATTGCTTGTACATATCGACTGAGTTGCAACATAAAGATTTTTACTCCCTCACATTGTGAGATGGATGTAAGAAATAAAATTCTAATTCTAATTCTAATGTATTACTAACACACCACGACCAAGTCCTGATAATGTAAATATATATGATGCTCCTTGATTGTTTATTTGACACCAGGTTTAACCAAAATTGGTTCTATTGTAGACCTATTGGTTTGTGTTATGGTTTGAATGTTATGGAGAGCCAAAGTAAGATGGAGCCAAAAGTTTTAGGTGAGGTGGAGTAAGTCTGTTGGTGCTGCTCCATGATTTTTTCTTGGAATTGTTAGGAAGTGAAGATCTTGTCCCTGGATTCCACACTGGGACTCAGGAAGCAGCTCTTTGGCCACAAGAAATACTCAATAAAGCCCTTTTTCTGAAATTGAAATTATGCTGAATTCTAACTTTCTCAGTTCTGATGAAGTTAAACCTGTTTCACTTTCCACCTGAAAAAAACAGTGAATACTTTGTGACCCCACAACTGTGAATTGGAACTTAAAATTCTGCTCTTGGGTTCCTAACTAGTTATAGAGATCAATGTTTCAATGGTTCAATGATTCAATTTAATATCAAAGAATGTATACAGTATACAACCTTAAATTCTTACTCTTCACAGACATCCACGAAACAGAGAAGGAAAAACCAAAGAATGAATGACAGAAAAAAACATTAGAACTGCAAAGCCCCTCGTCCCTCCACACACATGCAGCAGCAAAGGCTTCACTTCCCCCCACTTGCCCCAGCAAATGCATCAGGCCCCCGTCCCACTCACCACACAAGCAACAGCAAGCCCGCAGAGACCATAATCTTCAGTCCATCAAAAACCACTGTCCATTCCAGCACTTCGATGTCTCAAACAGGCTCTCTCCCATTAATGAGGGAGAGAGAGATATCACTCCTGCCACTGAGAGAAGGGAGGCCAACAGCTTGCTGTTTCAACATTACAATCTGCAGCATTGCTTACTTGAGTCCCCTTGACTTGAGAGCCAGCAGACTCTCCCTCAATATCGAGAGAGAGAGAGAAAGATCACTCAAGTGCAGAGGTCTCTGACAGCTGCACCCACTGTTTCGATGTTTTGATCTCCTGAGACATTTCAGTCGGTGAGGAATCGGGTCTTCCACAGGGCGGCACCCCAAAGGCACACGTCTTCCAAGCCGCTCCTGGAGATCCTGAAACATAGGCTGCTCAGTGGGTTCCAAGAGCGAGAACCCACCACTCGTTAAGAACATAGTTTCAAAGGTTTCAAAGGTACTTTTAATGGCAGAGAAATGTATACAACATACATCCTGAAATGCTTTTTCTTTGCAACCATCCACAAAAACAGAGGAGTGCCCCCAAAGAATGTACAACAGCTAAATGTTAGAACCCCAAAGCTCCCCCCAGCTCCCCTCCCTCCCATGCGTAAGCAGCAGCAAGCAACAATCCCCCCTCCCCCCACCAGCAAAAAAAAACCATCAGCACCCACCATCGAGCACTCAAGTGTGAGCAAGGCAACAGAAAGGGCACAGACTTGCAGTACTCCAAAGGCTATATTGTTCACCCGGCATTCGACATACCACAGGCTATCTCTCTCCCTAATAAGGGAGGAAGAGATGTCTCCATTTCATAGCAAGAGGGGAGACATAACAAGCAACTCGCTGGTTTACAATGTTGAAAGTCTGTTGCGTCGCTTTTTCTGAGCTCTGTACCCAAAGATCTTGGGTCTCTGGGCACACAGCCTTAGATCTTCCATCTCCCATGACACACCAGACTTCTGCTCAGACACCAACTTCCGATAACGCCCCCCCCCCCATCTCCAGAGCCACGAAAACTCGGTCCTCTGAAGGCGAGCGGATCTCCTAGGCCAAGGCCTTGGTGTGCCGAATAACAGCCAGTTGTGAAACCCCGAGAGCGGGTCCCATTCCCATAAAGTGCCGTAGTCAATGTGTAACTCCAGGTCAGGGTCTTCAGAAGAACCC
Organism: Mobula birostris; assembly: GCF_030028105.1. NCBI lineage: Eukaryota > Metazoa > Chordata > Chondrichthyes > Myliobatiformes > Myliobatidae > Mobula > Mobula birostris. The sequence continues at coordinate 30,440,197 of NC_092384.1, read as the reverse complement.
TGAAAGGGAAAAATAGAGATATTAAAGATAGAAATAGAGCTGTTTCCGAAGATGCAAACAAAGGCGTTGTCATTAGGCGCCATTAACCCTCCTAAGCTCCGCCTGCCAGCATGTGGAGCTGCAGATCATGGACCCCGACAGGACCCCAGCCACCTTGAAAAGGAAAAAAGAGACATGAGAACAGGCAATTTAAACTGATTCATGGATGAACTAGAGGAAGTCTCCCAGGTTTGCAAAAACCCCTTGCACCATCAATGTTGCAGAAAAACAAATATTGCAAAAAGTTTGCATTTTTGTACACTTCAAGAAATTTGAATTACCTTTTCAGTGTTGTGAATCTTATTCTGATTTGAGATTAATTGTGAAGCAGAGAAATGGACTGTTTTCAGAAATAAGAGCTGGCCTTGAAAGTTCAGTTCATAAATTACAATTGTCAATGTTTGTGGTGTTAGTTCTAAAGAGCTTTTCAAAGTGTAAATGAGTTACTGCTGGAAATTGTTTTTGTTTCATTTAGTTTAAATTAAAATAAGTGGTTCTGTTAGGTATAATTTGAATGTTTACAAAATCACTGTTCAATTCCATTATTGCAAGTCTGAGACCTGGTATTTCTGGTTGGTTCTTCCCAAGCCTACAGCCTCTGGGTTACTGCAAGTAAGAACAGATCAGGTTAAATTGAACAAATCATTAATTCAATGCCATAGATTAAGAAGAATGAGATGCAGATCTGTTCCCTTTCAGGAATAATTTGTACTCCTTTAACAAGTTGTTTGAAGGTCTCAGAATCCACAAGTTGTATGAAGGTCAATTTTCACCAATAACCTTCAGTGTAAGAATGTTGGAAGTTTTATGCTCATATGATAATTAATTTCTTCCAGTTATATTCAGCATGCTTATAGTTATTTGGTACAATCTATCCTAAAGGCGTCTGAAGAAAGAAAGTGAGATTATGTACTTTGATAGGTTGTGTTTGCACACACGCAGAACCTCAGATTCTCTCTTATAATAAAAACAGTAAGTGCAGGAGACATTCTGCAGGCCAAGTAGCATTTTGGAAAGTGAAACAGAGTTACACTTTCAACTTAATATTTTCTCTTTCATCTGTTGTATTTCACTTGACAAACAATTAAATTGAATTAAAATCAGAAGAAATTCTCATGACAAGTAATTCTAGTCATATCATAAAATTATGTTAAAGTTTCTAGATCTGGACATGAGATTATTGCATACTTCGAAATATTGCGGAATATTGGTAGCTTGAGTTGGCTATTTGGAAGGCTGGTTGATCACCGAGCTTGGCAAAATGTTTGCAGAGGATTCGGCTCCAGTCAAGAAGTCATTATCAGTGCGCAGTTGATGGTGTTGTCGCCTCAGAATGCTGGCTTATATACTCCTCCGGAGTCCGAATGGATATTGATTAGAAATTGTGATCTGGTTGGTTGGTTCAAAACACAGTGAACAGTTTAGCAGTAGAAGATTCTGATTGGCTAGCTTTGAAGGAGATCTGTTGGAAGTGTTTGCTTTGCTGTCCAGATCCTGAGATTACTGGCAATTCTTTGATTGTTGACATTGTTGTTTCTCTTTTCTCCATAAAAGTTCATACAGTATACCGGATCTGCGTCAACGTGCTTGCTGATGGATCCTTCTGTAGAGAGCCATGCCTTAAGAAATTCTCATTCTTTTCTTGTCCTTGTTTGAGTCAAGCCTCTGGTTGTCATCCCACTGAACTGGTGTCCTTCTTGGTCTTCATGAACTGATACCATCTACAGTGGGTCTTGCCTTTTGCTTGCTAGCTGATGCTCATGTAGCTTGGTCGATAGTTTTCTTCCTACTTGACCAACGTATTACTTGTCACAGTCACTAGACTGGATTTTGTATATAACATTTGTTTTATCAGTCACATTTTGCTGTGCTTTGAGTTTTGGTAGGTTCCTCCTCAAAGCTGCAGTTAGTTTGCAAGTAACTGTGATGTTGTGTCGTTGAATCAGTCTTGCTGTCATTTCTGAGCTGTTCTTCCTGTACGGCAATATAATTCGTTTATTCACCGTTCATGTATCACATACTAAAACCCAGTACAAATAAACTCTGTGCTGCAGTGGGAGTTTCAATGTTTAAAAATAATATACACGACATTTTGAAAGATGTAAATATCTTGGAAAATGATAAAATGAATCTCGTAAAGGGACAATGATTTAATGTAATTCCAATATGATTCTGAGAGTGGTTTATGCTTCACTGGCCTCCAGTTTACCCTGTAGAAAATTGCCCAGACATGCCCGATCCACAGAAAGCAGGGCAATTCCAGTCCAGCTAATTATTGTCCAATCAGTCTACTCTTGATCATCAGCAATATGAGGGAAAGTGTTGTTGACAATGCTGTTGACTGATGTCAGCTCTCCAATATGGGTCTACGTTAGAAAGAAATTCCTGGAAGCTCCTGAGCCATAACTACTCAAAACACAGAAGGAGCATTCAGTACAGGGTTGAGAGCCTCAAGAACATGCCACTGGAGTGCACATATACCAGGTGAAAACTGTGAAACAAAGTATCACTTCAAAAACAATAAGAAGTTGGAGCTGGATGAACTCTGGATCACTTGGGAGGCTGTGGGCGTGATAATCACAACTTGCTACACCCAAGACACAGGACACAGGACACAGGATGGCAGCCAGGAAGGGGAAAGGAGTTAGAACCCACTGCAGAGTATCCCAGTCCATTCCCATCAACAGCAGATATACCACTTTGGATACTGATGCGGGGCGGGGGGGGGGTTAGGAATAAACTAGTAGAGGAACATCACAGCAATCAGATATCTAGCACTGAGTCTGGCTCTGTGGTTCAGAAGGGAAGGAGGAGAAGAAGCGAACTGTGGTGATAGGAGATTGGTTATTATGAAAAATGATAGGTTTGATCCTCAGGTTGAGATTCTACCAAGTGTGGATTGGGGCAGACTGTTTGCTGGCAAAGGTGTACTTGGGAAGTGGAAGGCCTTCAAAAGTGAAACTTTGAGATTATGTGCCTGTCAGAATAAAAAGCAAGGACAACAGGTTTAGGAAACCTCAGGAGAGGCCCTGGTTAAGAAAAAAAGGAAGGTGTATAGTAGGGGTTTAGGCAGGTAGGAACATATGAGGTACTTGTGGAGTACAAGAAATCCAAGAGAACACAAGAAAGAAATCAGGAGGGCTAAAAGAAGGCATAAGCTTGCTCTAGCAGATAAGGACAAGGAGAATCCTAAGGTTTTCCACAGATATATTAGAGCAAAAGGATTGCAAGGGACAAAATTGGTCCTTTGGAAGATCAGAATTTTAATCTACAGTATGTGTGGTGTCAAAAGAGATTACAGAGGAGGAGGTGTTTGCTCTCTTCAGGCAAATCAGGGTGGGCAAATCCCTAGGGCCTGACAAGGTGTTCCCTCAGACCCTGAGTGACAGGTGAGGTACTGGAGGATTGGAGGATAGCTAATGTTGTTCTGCTGTTTAAGAAAGGCTGATTAAGAAAATTCATCATGGCTTTGTGCATGACAGATCGTGTCTAAACAATCTTGTGGAGTTTTTGAGGAAATTACAATGAAAGTTGATGAAGGCAAAGCAGTGGATCTTTGTCTACATGGACTTCAGCAAGGCATATGACAAGGTCCTGCATGGGAGGTTGGTCAAGAAGGTCAGTCACTTGGCGTTCGAAATGAGGTAGTAAATAGGATTGGACATTAGCTTTCCAGGAGAAGCTAGAGAGTAGTCTTAGGTTGTTGCCTCTCTGACTGGAGGCCTGTGACTAGTGGAGGACCACAGGGACTGGTGCAGGGTTCATTGTTGTTTGTCATCAACATCAATAATCTGGATGATAATGTGGTTAACTGGATCAGGAAATTTGCGAATGACCCCAAGATTAGGGATGTAGTGGACAGCAAGGAAGACTATCAAAGCTTACGGTGGGATCTAGACCATCTGGAAAAATAGCAGATATAATTTAATGCAGACAAGTGTGATGAGTTGAACTTTGGGAGGACCAGCCAAGGTACATTGGGTTGGTTCATCTGGAGAATGTCATGGTGAGTACAGGTTAATGGGGCTAGCAGTTTAAATGGTTTGGCATGGATTAGATGAACAGAAGGGCCTGTTCCTGTGCTGAACTTTTCTATGACTATGACTAACAGATTCAAGATTAAAGCTTATTTGTCACATGTACATCTTACACAGTGAGCGGAAGGGCACTGAGGTGTGCTGCAGAACAGAGGGATCTACGAGTACAGGTCCATAATTCATTGAAAGTGGCATCACAGGTAAATAGGGTCATAAAGAAAGTTTTTGACAATTTGGCCTTCATAACTCAAAGTTTTGAGTACAGGAGATGGGATGTGATGTGGAAGTTGTATAAAACATTGGTGAAGGTTAATTTGGAGTATTGTGTGTAGTTTTGGACACCTACCTACAGGAAACTGTTTGTATGTTGGAAAAGAAAAAAACCAGAGTGTGGGAGAGGATCAGAGAAACAGTTGTTAAAGGGGAATGAGCAACTAAGTGTCAGAAGAGTGAGTTACTGAATCACTCTGCTCAGCACTCCCAGCTCTCCTTGGTTTGACCCAGACTCCTGACCGCTGCAGCTTGGCATAGTAGGGGGAAGCTGAAGAGAGAACGCCAGCTGAAATTACCTGTTCACACTCGACAGATGATGCTCACAGCCCCGCTACAGCTGGCAAGTCCATTCCCATCCATCCCACCAATCTCCCAAACTCAGCATCGATAAGCTGGACATTTATAACCTGGAGGGGACCTGTAAGTGGGCATCAAGAGAAGGTGCTTCAGTGGTTGGAGTTACAGCTCAGACAAACATTCTGGCTGTCAGAAGTCAGTTATTCCAGTTCCAAGATATCACTGCAGGAGTTTCTCAGGAAAGTTCAAAGTTCAAAGTAAAGCGTCCTTAGCCTAACCATTTCCAGCTGCTTTATCGGTGACCTCCCTTCCTTCTTTCCAACAAGTCAGCTGAGGATGTTTCCTGATAATGACACAATGTTCAATTCCCTTTACAACTCATCAGCAAGTGAAGAGGACCATGCTTGCACAGCTACAAGAGCGAGCTAGAATCTGGGTATCCTGTGATGAGTGATTCATTTTTTGATACCACAAAGCCTTTCCATCTTCAGAGTGTATGTCAGGATAGAGAAAGAATAGTCTCTATTTTCCACGACAGAGCAATTCCGTTCTGGCCCTTGCTTACCTGCACCACATGTTCTCTGCAGCTGTAGCATTATATTCTACACGTTATATTTTCTTTATTACCTCGATAAACTTCTGATCTACAAAAAAAACAGGTTTTCATTATATCTATGCACGTGACAATAATAAACTAACTCCAATTCTGAGTAACACACACAAAATACTGGAGGAACTCAGCATGTCAGGCGGCATCTATTGAAAAAAATAAACAGTTGACATCTCAGGCTGAGTGTGGCACATGGCCAAGTGGTTAGGGCATTGGACTAGCAATCTGAAGGTCGTGTGTTCGAGCCTCGGCCGGGGCAGCACGTGTTTCCTTGAGCAAGGCAGTTAACCACACAATGGTCCAGTCTACCCAACTGAGAATGGGTACTGGCAAGAATGCTGGGGGTTAACCTCATGATAGACTGGCGTCCTATCTGGGCGGGGGGGTGGGGGGGGTGAGTCTCGTACTCTCAGTCGCTTCATGCCATGGAAACCGCCATAAGCACCAGCCTGATGGGCCACAAGGCTCATTACAGACTTTAATTTCAAGTTGAGAACCTTTGTCAGAACTGGAAAGGAAAGGGGAAGAACCCAGAATAAGAAGGTGGGGGAAGGGGAAGGGGACGGGGTACGAGCCAGAAGGAGATAGGCAAATTATAATTGCAATTGTGATTTCTTTGCTATTTCCGGGTTTAAATCCAGGAAATTATTTCCCAATAGCACTGGAGGAAGGCCTTCATCAGAAGGACTGCAGTAGTTCACCACCACTTTCTCAAGAGCAGTGGGAATAGACTAGAGATCCTGGTCTTAATAATGATACCCAGATTCCAAAATAATTGAATAAATATTGAAATATGTGGATGGGTGTTGGGATGAGGTGTGGTGCATGTTGGAATGTGGTGTGATGGATGATGGGATGAGGTGTGGTGCGTGTTGGAATGGGATGTTTTGCATGTTGTGATGAGGTGTTGTGCATGTTGGGATGAGGTGTTATGTATGTTGGGATGCGGTGCAGTGGGTGTTGGGATGAGGAGTGGTGGGTGTTGAGATGAGGTAAAGTGGTTGTTGGGATGAGATGAAGTGGTTGTTGGGATGAGGTGTTGTCCATGTTGGGATGCGGTGTGATGGGTGTTGGGGTATAGTGTGGTAGTCGTTGGGGTGAGGTGAAGTGGGTGTTGGGATGTGGTGTGGTGCATGTTGGGATGAGATGTTGTGCATATTGGGATGCAGTGTGGTGAGTGTTGGGATGAGGTGAAGTGGGTGTTGGGATGGAATGTGGTGCATCTTGGAATGAGGTGAAGTAGGTGTTATGATGCGGTGTGGTGCATGTAGGGATGCGGTGTGGTGCATGTTGGGATGCGGTATAGTTGATGTTGGGATGAGGAAGGGTGCTGGTTTCCCTTTCAGATTGTTATTGGTTAAGAGTCTGATTTCATGGAGTAGACTTTTAAGGGTCTACAGAAATGAGTAAGAATTCAAATAAACCAGGTATGGTCGATAGAGGTAATCTAGCTTTAAAATCCCATACCCAATCTGGCAAAATAATTTTTGCACAGCTTTGGAAGGATCTGACTATATCAGACTATAAAAGTACGCCTTGTGCTGAGTTCAGGATGTCTTTTGGGAAAGGCAACCACCCAACTCTTAATGAAAACAGGGAGAAACAAAGGATTCAGCTTATGCTAGCTAGTGCCAGTGAGACCAGAATTTGTACTGGTCTCAGCTAAAAAAAAAGATTTTTGAACTGTATGCAATAAAACAGCCAGGACTGATGACATTTTATGCCAATAAAGCAGTTAACTTCACTCCAATAAAGCAATTAACCCCTTCTGCTTCCCCCCTTTTGTGTTTTCTAGTTCATCACACAAATTTTATCTTCCAATCTGAAAATCTCAATTAAGATCAATATTCTTAAGCTTGTAGAGCTCAACATTGACTGGCAACTCCTGCAATGTCACTGGTGCCAGATTGTATCAATCTCTGCTGTTCCTTTGGATTCATCAGCTGTGTGAAGAAGGGGAGCCAGCCACATGGGCAACATGTACATTAGGTTCCTCTCCCTATTGTACTGCCCTGTAGGCAGCTGGGATACAACATCCATTGTCGATCTCAACCAATGGAGGCCTCAAGAAATTAAACTTGTACCTTAAATGTAACTAAACATTTTCACCATGGGAACTTTGAATTGGCAACTGAATGCCCTGCGATTTTGAGATGTCTGCAGTAGATTCTATTGCTCTTAACTATTTCAATGAGGCAGCAATTTAAGATTAGATGCGTTTGGTAAGTCATTCCCATTCTTAAGAACTTGCAAATTCACCTACAAACATCAAATGACTCAGCACGGTGGTGAGTTACATTTAAACTTATCTGTAGTTGGAAGATACAAAAATAACTAAAAAGAAAGCTACAGATTGAGTATCAAGAAATAAAATTTCAATTGAGAAAAAGAAACTGAATTATGACAAATCCCAACAGTCCAAGATGCTAAAATGTTGGGTCATTTCAAAATGAAAGAATGGGGAAAGGCACGAACATTACTGATACATATGTGTAAATAGCCTTCAAAATAATTGAAGACAATGTATTAATCATAACTTCAGAAATGTGAAAATCTCCATCTTTCTCCCCTTAAACCCTTCTTTTACCAGTGATACAACATTGTGGACAAGTTGATAGCTCTGATATTTCTCAATTATTATTAGCTATTTCAAGATCAAATCTTAGTTCAACTACTTGACAATAGTATAGATTTTGTACGGTTAAAAAGGAAACTCGTAACTTAAACCTCCATTTTGCCCCATGAGAAATCCTGGCCAGGCAGGACTAGGATACATTTGGAGACCTTGATCCTAATAAGGATCAAAGCCCAAGAGACCTTTGCTTAGTTTTAGAATATTTATATGGCCTAATACTTGCTTCATTTCTGAACGATCCATTTCATATGTATTCTGAGAATACAAACAAGCAACTGCTCTCAACCATTTTCATGTCAGGTTGTACCATTTTTTTACAATAAATAAAATTTTATAATATCCATTCTTTCCTCCTCAATTATTCAGTCTGCAACACTGCAGCCTCCTAAGCTCAGAATTATCTCTAGAGATCCCACTCTAATCTTCTGTAGTTCTCAATTTTCATCAACTCCTCACCACTGCCCATCTGCTCCTGAGACTTCAAGTCAGAATAGCTCTCCTTAATTCTTTATACCTCTACATTTTTTTCACACATCTTAAGACCTTTGCCTTTGACCAAACTTGCCCAATTAGGCTGGGAGTTGCAGAGCGAGGCATTGACTCCTAGGGTCTGGAGTTTGATGATGAGTTTTCTTGAAATAGTAGCATTGAAGATGGAAATATGATCAATAAACAATAGTTTGATGTAGATATCTTCATTGTCCAGATATTTCAGAACTTACTGTAGGGCCAGGGAGATAGCTTCTGCCATAGACCTGTTTTGGTGCAGAGGGTTGAGATTGTCAGGAAGGCCGGAGTTGATGTGTGCCTTGACTTGCCTCTTGAAACACATCATGATGTCAGAACCACTAGGCTGTAGATATTAAGGCACATTATCTTGTTTTTTTTTTTGGGTACTTGTATGATGAACTTCAATAAAAAGATAGTGGTCTTCTTAAAATAGATGGCAACCACGGCCTGAAGCAGGGAGGGGTTAACAAATTCTGCAAATGTGGCATGTTGAATCGGGTGAGAGACTAGTTTTTGTTGCACTGCAGATTATGGTCTTTCCTGTGGGTGGAGGGTGCTGAAGCCTTTTTTGCTGAAGCGTGGGAGGGGTAAAGGGAGGGTCATTGCTCTGCTGCTGCTTGTGCATGGGAGAGAGGAGTAGGGGGGCTTTGAGGTCTTAACTTTTTTATTCTCACTCATTCTTTGGGGCACTCTTCTGTTTTCATGGATGTCTGTGAAGAACAGGAATTTCAGGTTGTATATTGTATACATCCCCTGGTATTAAATGGAATGAGTGAACTATTAAACTATTAAAATGTCCTTGCCAGCTGATCTGCACAGGATCTAAGGACACAGCCAGCTGGGCCCGGTCACTCTCCGATCTCACATCAGCAACAGTGACTGTAGTTTCAGGTGAACTGGAGACGGTCAGAGTGGTTAGTGACATACCCACTCCCTTCTGTTCGAATGTGCATAGATCACAGTAAGCACCTTGGGCAGGCATGTGCTGTTGTCAGCGATGCTCCCCAACTTCATTTTGTAATTTGTTATAGTATGGAAACCCGGTCACAGTTGACATTTGCACTGAGGCTTGATTTTGAACTGATACTCCTTCTCAGTATCTTTGATAGCTTCATGATGGTCATATCCTGATTTCTTTTAAAGGTCAGGGTCACCTGATTTAAATGCTGTAGACTTAGACTTTAGAAGAGAGTGAATCTCCTGGTTCATCCATGGTTTCTGGTTGTCCTCTTCAGTACAGAGTCTTCAACACACTTACTGATAAAATCCACGATGGTGGGAACATACTCACCTAGGCTGGCAGCTGAGTCTTTGAATATGGGCTATTCTGCCACTCAAAGCAATATAGTGAAGATAATAAAGAAACAATTTCCAGTAAAAAATTATTGTTGTAAGTTGTCCCAATAAAAATCTATTGTGATTCTAAAAAATCTAAGAAATGCATTCTTTAGTAACATAATTTTAATAGTGATTTGCGGGAATGAAAATTTAATTGGTGACAACATCTCATAGATAATTAATAAGGGCATTTATTGAAATGTCATCTTTCTGAATTTTATGACCAATGAAGTACAGTCACAGATGGACAGAAGTAGGGGGAAAGGAACATCCTATTAAACAGCAGTGAGAAAATGGATGTACTATCTATTTTTAATGGTGAAGACGGCAGGTTAGTTTATCGACCAGGGCTGCTGAGAACTCCTTCGATAAAGTTTATGTGCTTGATCATTTCCGTCTGAGGGCAGACTGAGCTTCAATTTAATGTTTTTTCCAAAATATGTAATTTCTGTGTTGTTCTCCCCCAGAAAAGAGAATTTGCCCGTTGAGCCATTACATTCTGGGACCCAGAGCCCAGTCTGAAAACATAAAACCGCTACTGATAAGAGAAATCCCTCTGGATCTGAATGTAGACAGATTAAAACAACTAGACTGCAGAGCCAATGGACTCAAAGGATCATTGTCCAGGAAACAGATCTGCATCTACACTACCTTTTTTTATATATCTTTGGGGTGTTTCACACTGAAAGTGTAAAGTTGCAACACAAGAAGCTACCTGGTTACAAGTGATAAGAGACAGTTTGCATGCACTTGAAACTTACTGTGCCTTTCCCACTGAAAGATCTTGTAAACTTCAATTTGTTCTAAAGTTTGTACTGAAAACAGAGTATCGGTATCGCTTGATTTAATCTGCACTAATCAGGTTACTAATGATCAATTAAAATACCCTGTGCTTTTCTCTGCAATTTGAAAGCTTGATATATCAATTTCAACATGGCCTGAAGGTATATGTCTAGTCAATGTCTCTCACAGGGAGCCAGCTAACTGTCTAATTTAATTTAATTTTACCATGATCCAGCCAAACAAAATTATGACTTTCTTTTGATATGTATTCTTTGATTATTTATAAAATTATATTAAGTGTACGGGTGATCTGTAAATAATGTCAATTAGATGTCCTGCTTTATTTGCATTTAACGTTGAAAGATAGATGGGAAATTATTACTGAAAGGCCCAGGTTCAGCTCCAATTAGTTGTAAATGCAGAATTTACTTGGCTGTGTCAAAACCCACTCGGCGTTTTACAAGCGTAATTCAGTTTGTGTATGCAGAAAACATGAGGGCTGCTTGACACCCAAAGGATGTCAGTTCAGATCCGATTTGAACTCTGCATCTGTTCTGTTGCAATACACCAAGTCACGTCCTGTTTTTTCTCAACTAGGCTTCCCTATTTAAAGAATTTATCAGAGTGCTGAACTTTTGGGTTCAATGTGGGAAATAAAAATAATACTTTTGTTTCAAGGCAAAAGTTACAAAAGCCTCTTTTGTAAAGAAGTTATATTAATTTTAGCACATTGATATAAAGCTTATAGAAATTTTTGGTGAGATTTTAGTCAATGTGCCGTTCACAAATGAATGAATTGACTGTGGTTTATGTCTTCAGTTGACTGTGCGCGTTATTTAAGAGGCTGGTAGATGGGAATTGTTGGCTGTGACTTCATTAATAAACACTAAAGCTGGTGTTCCTTTGACAAATTGTTTGTTTCTATTGCACGCACAGCTAGGCTACTTCAGCAACAATAAAGCACAGATACAGAGAACCATTGCCAACTTTAATGAAGTGTTGGTGACAATTCCTTCGCATAAAGTTGCCTTGAAAATAATCTTCCAAAAAAAAGAGGCAGAAAAGGTTACATGGATTTGTCCAATAACACAGATCTACTTTATCTGCCAGGTTCTCTCATGCAGATTGTCAAGCATTTTCTTTTTGTAACTCTTTGACTTTCGGATATTGCAGCAAGTATTTGTAAACCACTGACAACGGGCAAAATATTAATTTCCAAGGAGAAGATTAACTTAAAATTTCTTGGCATAATTTATTTATAAATGAAAGGCATGCCAATGGTTATACTTCATGAGGCACTTGAGGAGATTTGGCATGTCACCAAAGACTAGTCAATTTCAACAGATGTACCAAGAAGAACATTCTGACTGGTTGCATCACTGTTTAGTATGGAGGCTTCAATGCACAAGATCAAAAGAGGACGCAAAGGGTTGTACAGTCAGCCAGCTCTATCACAGCTACAAGTCTCCCCACTCTTGAGGATATCATCAAAAGGCAGTACCTCAAGAAGGCAGCACCCATCTTTAAAGTCCCTTACTACCCAGGACATGCCTGCTCCTCATTACTACCATCAGGAAGGAGGTACAGGCCTGAAGATGCATACAAAACATTTTGGGAACAGCTTCTTCCCTTCCTCCATCAGATTTCCGAATGGTCCTTAAACTCATGAACACGACTTAGCTATTCCTCTTTTGCCCTATTTATTTATTTTGTTTTTTTATATTGTAGCTTATAGTTCTTTTTTATGTCTTGCACTTTACTGCTGCCACAAAACAGACCATCTGATAATAATTAACATTGATTGATACTAATCTGTTTCTGATTCTGAAATTTCCACTGTGTTATTTTATACTGTGCTTCTCAATATTTATGAAGCTATCAATTCTATTGTTTAAAATATGCTTATCACATCCACCTCAGCTTCTTTGCTTTGTTCTGTTGATTGTAATTACTTCTTTCATGCACAAGTTAGTAATAAGTTAGAACTAAAATATTCAAGATACACTTTAGTCCCTGGTCAACCGTTAGATATGGAACACGTCAAGAATATCAGCAGATACATGCCGGGGGACAGGCAGTCAGGATAGACTGAATGCCATCTAAGCCATGTCCCAGAATAATGCAAGTGAAGGACCCATAACTGGCTTTCCACCCTTTGCAATGCTCGTCAAAGATCAGAAGCATGGGACTGCAGTATGCTCAAATTTTGAGCATCATCCACTTTAAGTACTCAGTGAGAATACAACTTCTTTCAATGAACTCTCAGGCATTTAATTATATTTGTTAGTGCTGAAAGCAGGAACCATTCTTCCTCATCTCCCCTAAATATGTATCAGACAGAATTATTATTTTTTTGACTTATATTTTATAATTTATATAGTTTTGCTCAGCAATGTCAGTTCTGGGACAATGGGATATTTTATGTGTTAGCTGCTTAAAACTAGCATTTAGGTGTCATGAATGTTCAACCACCTGAAACAATGTCTGTTTCTTTTCCCATGGACTATGCCTGACAAGAAGAGAACGTGTAGAAATTTCTTTTGGGATGTTAGCAGTTCCAGAGATGTAAATTTAAATAATATCTAAACATTCTTCAAGCTCTGAACCTAAAGCTCTTGAAGGGATCTAGAGCACCCACAGTTGTGGCTTCTCTTAGCTGAACTAATATTCTTAGCTCAGCTAATAGTGGGCGTGTTTGTGCTGCAAATTGAAGTACGTTAAGAAATGACTTGCAAATGGACCAAAGCAGGTTATGTTGTATCAGAATGCATTCATCTCTTTGTTTCAGATTGGTGTTGTCCCACTCTCACCCATCAAAGCCTTTCTTATTAAACTAGAGTCATGCAGCACACAAAACAGGTTCTCTTTCTCATTAGTCTATACTGACCTAACACCAACCTTATACGAATCCCATTTCCTCTCCATTCTACCACACACCAACCGATAGTAGCTAATTGAGATAGCAACCAGATCTTTTTTAAGAATTAGCTTCCTGTTCTGTTAACATGTTCTGTATATTTAAGGTGACACCTGGACTACACTTCCTCCAAGAGGTCCACAACCTTGTTGTGGTTTGGAGGCTTGTATGTCTCGATGACCCGGAAAGCTATACTGGCTGGAGTCAGGGCTTTATGCTTTGATTCTTGGTAGGGTTACCAATGCCAAACAAGTCAAAGGGTACAGGTCAGATTAAGAATGGTCCACCAGTCCTCCAGGTTTGGGAGTTCAGCTCAGGCCTAACAACCCTGACTGGTCAAACAAAACTGTTACGGAAACAGCAATGAAGAATCCTGCTACATCTATGTGTGACTGTACTCCTGAATCTCCACCCAGGACTTGCACGACTAATGGTAGCGGGAGCTAAGAAGGAACCATGAAGGAAGCTGTGAACACTGCCAAGAAAATGGTGGACCTTTGTTGCTGCCCTGATCATAGTCATAGTCATAGTCATACTTTATTGATCCCAGGGGAAATTAGTTTTCATTACAGTTGCACCATAAATAATAAATAGTAATAAAAACATAACTAGTTAAATATTAATATGTAAATTATGCCAGGAAATAAGTCCAGGACCAGCGTATTGGCTCAGGGTGTCTGACCCTCCAAGGGAGGAGTTGTAAAGTTTGATGGCCACAGGCAGGAATGACTTCCTGTCTGCCAGCAGACATAATGGGCAGTAAGTAAGTTAGATTACATTTAGAATACTTGTGAGCAGTTTTGGCCCTTCATCTAAGAAAAGACATGTGGCATTGGAGAGGATCCAGAGGAGGTTCACAAGAATGATCCTGGGAAACATATGAGGATTGATTGAGGGCACTGAGCCAGTGCTCACCGGAATTTAGAAGAATTGTGGGAGATTTCATTGAAATCTATTAACTATTGAAAGGCCTAGCTGGAATGGACGTGGAGAGGATGTCAGAGTGGGAGTCTAAAATCAGGGGATACAGCCTCACAGTAAAAGGACATCCCATTAGAACCAAGATGAGGAGAGATTTATTTATTTATTTATTTTTAGTTTAGAGATACATCACAGGACAAGTTCTTCTGGCCCAATGAATCGCATAGCCCTGCAACATTTAAACCTAGCCTAGGCACAGGACAACTTCTAATGGCCTATTAATCTACTATCTGACATATCTTTGGAATGTGGGAGGAAACGCATGCGCTCGTGGGAAGGACATACAGATTTCTTACAGATGGCAGCAGAATTGAACTCTAAACGCCAACACCCTGAACTATAGTAGCATGGCACTAACTGCTACACCACCGCGGTGCCCATTAGCCAAAGGGCGGTGGTGAATCTGTGGAATTCATTGTCATAAATGTCTGTGGATGCCAAATTATTGGGTATACTTAAAGCGGAGGTTGATAGGCTCTTGGTTAGTAAGAACATCAAAGGTTACTGGGAGAAGGCAGGAGAAGGGGTTAGAGAGGGAGAGTAAATCAGCCATGATGTAATAGTGGAGCAGACTTGATGGGCTGAATGGCCTAATTCTGCTCCAATGTCTTATGGTGAATGTCTCATCCAGAAGTAGTTAGAACCCAGAGCAATGGCCTGCTCTAGACTTCAAAGCAAAAGATAAATTCACCATGTAACATTGGGGACAAGGAAATACTGACAGACATCTTTAACTAACACACATCAAAGTTGCTGGTGAACGCAGCAGGCCAGGCAGCATCTCTAGGAAGAGGTACAGTCGACATTTCAGGCTGAAGGGTCAGACGAAGGGTCTCGGCCTGAAACGTCGACTGCACCTCTTCCTAGAGATGCTGCCTGGCCTGCTGCATTCCCAGCAACTTTGATGTGTGTTGCTTGAATTCCCAGCATCTGCAGAATTCCTGTTGTAGACATCTTTAACTTGCTGGTTTAAATGTTCAATGAGCA
This sequence comes from Mobula birostris, assembly GCF_030028105.1. Classification (NCBI taxonomy): domain Eukaryota; kingdom Metazoa; phylum Chordata; class Chondrichthyes; order Myliobatiformes; family Myliobatidae; genus Mobula; species Mobula birostris. The sequence goes on along the minus strand of NC_092384.1, from coordinate 30,424,790 downwards.
ACTATCTTGTACCAATGTTGGTAACATGAAATATTGCAAAACAAACAATTTCCCTTGAAGTTGTGTGTGAGCAGGAGCATGGAAACACCACACTTGCATGCTTGTCTCTAGGCCGCACACATCCTAGCTCTGAAATATTTCACCATTCCTTCATTGTCATCATGTCAAATTCATGGAATTCCCTCTGCAACAGCACTGTGGGGGTACCCTCACCAGAAGGACAACAGAGGGTCAAGATAGTGACTCAAACATAAGTAATTACCAAGGATTTGGGCCTACTCCGGGCTGCTCCTGGGATCAGATCTAAGGACCACTTTGGTTTGCACTAGGCTTTTGCTGGCTTCGACTGTTTGCAAAATTTATGTGTGTTTTTCCCCTTTCTCTGCATATTGGATGCAACACTTCTTTTATTAGGCTCTTGCAGGCTTCTTGCTTTGTGGCTGCCTCTAATCAAAAAATCTCAAGGTTGTATAATTTATATATTCTTTGATAATACATGTACTTTGAAACTTTGAATTACTGCTGTTGCTCCTTCAAAAAGAAATACTGGAACATAATCAGAGGTCAAAGAGCATTAAAGGGAAAACACTTCTGTAGTTGGAGTCATACTCTGCATAATGTGGGATGGTTGTGATTGTTGAAAGTTAATCATCCCAGCCCTAGATTTTCATTGCAGATATTCCTCATGGCAGTGTGCATCTTCAGCTGTTTAATTAATGACCTTCATTTGATCAGAACTGTCTGAACTACACTACAGATCATGAGGTCTGAGCTACACCAGTTCAGTGAGGTTGCTCAGAGATTGGTGGTTGCTGCTGTTGTTCTTTCAAAGGGGAACTCTATAACATAATCAAAGGTCTTTCATGGAATGGGAGGGAAACAAGACTAGTAGGGGTTATTCAGCAACAACGCCGCTGGAGTGTCAGGGCAATATGTTCAACTCAGAAATAATACAAGAAGACGAAAACTGCATTATGGGATGGAAGTAGGTCAGTGAGAAGGAAGGGAGTTAAGATCATTTAATCACTGATCTGTGGGTTTGCTGTGGAAATTGGCGGTGACCAGAATTATAATATCTTTCACAAAGTCAATTGTGAAACAATTCAATGTTAGATTGTGTTGTTGAAAACAGGAATGAGGGATAAGCAATGATGAAATGATTAGAACTATCAGCTGTATCATGAGGAAATATTTTTTATTGCTACAACTTCTGTAGATTAAATATAACCTAGACTGATGAGGAGAAAGCCTCCTCTGTCTAAAGCAGTGAGGGCCTAAGGGAATTTAAATATGGATTTTCACAAATAAGTTCCCAGTGATTATGGACCTACCTCACTAAGTTGTCTCAACATTGTCACTAATTGCTAATCTCATTTCATGTAAAATGGAAAATGCATCACATTGATACAGAAAAATGATGATCTGGGTTGGAGTTGATTTGAAGGAGTTACTCTTACCTCACGTGGGATTGGTTCCTGCTGAACTTATAATTGGAGCATTGTCCTTATCCAACTTGGAGAGCAGTGACGTAAGTGGAGGCACCTGGAAACACCGTTAATATATTTCCTGGAATATTTATCTAACCACTGAATTGCCCATCTCAAGTAGGAGATGATTTTAAAACTACATTTTTTTTTAGTAGAAAGCATTCTTAATGATTCCATTAACAAATGTTTCTTATAATTTAAACCCCTTTCTTGTATAAAGAATAAGCCAGGATTTTAATGCCCAGAATCGGTGGAACATTAATAACAAAAAAATTAGCATTATGTCATTAAAATCTTAACTATTTCTGCAAACATGGATTTAGATGAAATAAATATCTTCACGTCTGAAAGCAAATGGCAGGCTCTTGAGAGGTGTATGATCCACACAGTCCTTCCTTGACTCGCCCATGTGCAAGGATCATTCAGCAGTGTTGTACAAAATCCAACTGTACACAAAATAGAATGAACTTATATAGTGTCTTAGCTGGAGATACTCTTTTGCAATCCAAATTTGTCCTGGAGCTGCCGAAATGACGCAAAAATCCCTTGTATGTATAAGTCTCCAACACTGTGTATCCCTAATTCTCGTCATGCATCAAAGGCCCCATCTATACATGAGGAGATAAAAGAGGGGTTCGCTGGTATAGGTAAAAGAAAATCTTTTTGGTTGGGATTGGGAGGCAGATTTTGCAAAGGTGCAAAAATAACAGGGTTGTTATCATGGGTGACTTTAACTTCCCTAATATTGATTGGCACCTGATTAGTTCCAAGGGTTTAGATGGGGCAGAGTTTGTTAAGTGTGTCCAGGACGGATTCCTGTCACAGTATGTGGACAGGCCGACAAGGGGGAATGCCATACTAGATCTAGTACTAGGTAATGAACCGGGTCAGGTCACAGATCTCTCAGTGGGTGAGCATCTGGGGGACAGTGACCACTGCTCCCTGGCCTTTAGCATTATCGTGGAAAAGGATAGAGTCAGAGAGGACAGGAAAATTTTTAATTGGGGAAGGGCAAATTATGAGGCTATAAGGCTAGAACTTGCGGGTGTGAATTGGGATGATGTTTTTGCAGGGAAATGCTGAGCCTCTGGCTAGGATCTTTACGTCCTCGTTGTCCACAGGAATGGAACCGGAGGATTGGAGGGAGGTGAATGTTGTCCCCTTGTTCAAAAAAGGTAGTAGGGATAGTCCGGGTAATTATAGACAGTCAGCCTTACGTCTGTGGTGGGAAAGCTGTTGGAAAAGATCCCTAAAGATAGGATTTCTGGGCATTTAGAGAATCATGGTCTGATCAGGGACAGTCAGCATGGCTTTGTGAGGGGGCTGATCGTGTCTAACAAGCCTGATAGAGTTCTTTGAAGAGGTGACAAGGCATATAGATGAGGGTAGTGCAGTGGATGTGATCTACATGGATTTTAGTAAGGCATTTGACAAGGTTCCACACAGTAGGCTTTTCAGAAAGTCAGAAGGCATGGGATCCGGGGAAGTTTGGCCAGGTGGATTCAGAATTGGCTTGCCTGCAGAAGGCAGAGGGTCGTGGTGGAGGGAGTACATTCAGATTGGAGGATTGTGACTAGTGGTGTCCCACAAGGATCTGTTCTGGGACCTCTACTTTTCATGATTTTTATTAACAACCTGGATGTGGGGGTAGAAGGGTGGGTTGGCAAGTTTGCAGACGACACAAAGGTTGGTGGTGTTGTAGATAGTGTGGAGGATTGTCAAAGATTGCAGAGAGACATTGATAGGATGCAGAAGTGGGCTGAGAAGTGGCAGATGGAGTTCAACCCGGAGAAGTGTGAGGTGGTACACTTTGGAAGGACAAACTCCAAGGCAGAGTACAAAGTAAATGGCAGGATACTTAGTAGTGTGGAGGAGCAGAGGGATCTGGGGGTACATGTCCACAGATCCCTGAAAGTTGCCTCACAGGTGGATAGGGTAGTTAAGAAAGCTTATGGGGTGTTAGCTTTCATAAATTGAGGGATAGAGTTTAAGAGTCGCGATGTAATGATGCAGCTCTATAAAACTCTGGTTAGGCCACATTTGGAGTACTGTGTCCAGTTCTGGTCACCTCACTATAGGAAGGATGTGGAAGCATTGGAAAGGGCACAGAGGAGATTTACCAGGATGCTGCCTGGTTTAGAGAGTATGCATTATGATCTGAGATTCTAAGGGAGCTAGGGCTTTACCCTTTGAAGAGAAGGAGGATAAGAGGAGACATGATAGAGGTATACAAGATATTAAGAGGAATAGATAGAGTGGATAGCCAGCGCCTCTTCCCCAGGGCACCACTGCTCAATACAAGAGGACATGGCTTTAAGGTAAGGGGTGGGAAGTTCAAGGGGGATATTAGAGGAAGGTTTTTTACTCAGAGAGTGGTTGGTGCGTGGAATGCAGTGCCTGAGTCAATGGCGGAGGCAGATACACTAGTGAAGTTTAAGAGACTACTAGACAGGTATATGGAGGAATTTAAGGTGGGGTTATATGGGAGGCAGGGTTTGAGGGTCAGCACAACATTGTGGGCCGACGGGCCTGTACTGTGCTGTACTATTCTATATTCTATGTTCTATTTTTTTAATCTTTTCAATTAGAGGGATAACATTTGCTGCAAATAGAGAACTATACTCTTTGGTTATTACAATGGTTTTGAGACGGCAGAACATGATAAATTAGATATTCATTTAATCATGTTTAGGGACAGAACACATCATCGCCTATCTGTAAGATGCCATACAAAACAAGTGTCATACAACAATGGATAATATTTAAAAAGAGTGGGAAAAGGAGTTGGGTACAGAGATAGAGAAGGTTATATGGAATGAGGCTTCGGAGTATGTTCACTCCTGTTCCATCAATACCAGGCATTATTTAATACAATTTAAAATCCTACATAGACTGCATTACCCAAAAGTAGGGATTCATAAAATATTCCCAGAGGTGTCCCCAATGTGTGAGAAATGCAAGTCCTCAGAGGCAAATTTGTTACATAGTTATGCTTTATGTCCCAGGATACAAGAGTATTGGAAGCAAATATCTGAGGTCCTATCGAAGGTACTAAAGGTTCAGATAATACCAGACCCCATTTTAATAATTTTTGGAACTTCTACGAGGTCAAATAAATTCCAGGCTACCCAGCAACAACTCCTGAACTGTGACATACTTAATGGAAAGAAACTCATACTGATGTTCTGGAAAAAGGAGGAAACTCCATCACTCAGACAATGGCTGGCTGCATTAATGGATACTCTGCATCTAGAGAGGATAAGATACGTTATCAAGGACAGACTCGAGGAATTTGAAAAAAATCTGGCAACAATTACTGTTCTATTTAGCAGAGACCGACAGCTGAACTAAATGTGGGGGGGGGGGGGGTAGGACCTAAACAGCACATACGGGAGGGGTGAGGGGAGGGTAAAGCTGGGAAGGGGAAAGGAGACGAGCTGGTAGGGTTTCCTTTGCTTTTTGCTTGTTTACTATACATACATTCATTTGACTTTCGTTATGTTGTTAAAAGAAAGAAAAGAAAAAAGAAGCATTGTACTTTAGGACATTGTCGGTTGTGGTTAAGCTGATGTTGCTTCACAATAAAAACATTTGAAAACAAAATAGAAAGAACTCCATTCACCAGAACTAATACTATCCACTTAGATATTGAAACAATTAAAAAAAACCCCATAAGAAACAAATTGCCTTTTTAAGGAAATGATTTAGCTGTATAATATTTCATGACTATTGATCCTGGGCATGACATATGTGGGAACAGCTGGAATTAATTCAGGTAAGTTATTTAGAAATAATTGCAGCAGTTTACTCAGTACTTGACAAGTTTAACGTTATTAAACCGAAGTATAGTTCAATTTAAAATATTAAAAATGATGACTACTTGAAAAATTCGAATAAAGCAGAAAGTGCTAAACTCAGAGAAGCGTTATCAACTCTAGAAAGAGAAAAATAGATTGGTGTTCCATCTGTCATCTTTTCCGAATGTAGCATTCATCACTTGTATGTATTGGTGCAAATATATTGTGAGTTAAAATCTCCCTTGAACCCTTATTTACCTTCAAAACCAATGAATTTGGTCCGTAGAGGCTCATTCCTCTTCTACAGATCTCAGGCATAGATAATTTATATTATTGTATCCAAAGCGTTAAGAGGACACAGATTTAAGATAGTTGTCAATAAGAACCAGGATTTTTTTGCATAATCGATGATTTGGCTTTGGAACAGATATTGGATAAGTGCTTGAAGGAAAACAAAATATAGGGAAATTGACAGCAATGATACTAAATGTATCATTCTTTGAAAGACTGGTGTATTCTCAAAGAAATTTTCTTTTCTGTGCTATTCCAAAAAGAATGCCCTTTTTTTTTAGCTAAAGTTGCAATCGGTAGAGTAAAATTATTTGAGAAAATTCATTCTCCTTTGTGAAACCATGTATGATTTTGCTAGCCACAGTGACCAGTGCAATTAATGCCCTATGTATTTAAAATGTACTGCTTTTTAATTTAAGGATATAGTCAAATGCAATTCCATTTATTCTCTCATGATTAGCTGACGAGCTAATTCAGAGTTAAAAGATTCTGAGCCTGAGCTGTTTCAATTGTTTCAACATGTTCAGTGATCTAGGCGTTAGATTCAGTGTGAAGCTGCCTTCTTAACCACACCAGAGGCAGTCTTGATTCAGTATACTACAGACCACCCAGGTGGCTATATGGAAAAAATGGCAAGATTTGAACTTGTATGACAGTCTGTTCTGTACTGTAATTTAGTGTCCATTGGAACAAGACCTGTTTGGATCTGTCCAAAATTATTTGACTTTGAAACTTTATTTTGCGAGTGTTTTGCTCCATCAGCCTGGAATAAGGTGAATTATTGCACTGTATCACCAGTCCCCGGGGTGAAGCTGTTTCAGAATACTGTGCTTTGGATAGATCCCACTACACAGAAATATTTTAATGGATTTCTATTAATGTTGAACATTCCTTTCAAAGAAAAGCAGTCACGAAGAGTCTATCTATTTGGAAAACTTTACTTCAAGTGTCATGCTGATGGCAGCAGCAATTTAAAATTAAGCATCGCATCAGTCAAGTGTTGGTGGAGAGCCTTATATTTCAAAATATTTGCTTTTATTTACAAGATACTTCTGTTTACTGTTTTATACCTGACATGGGATCATGTGATCATGAGGATTCTGAACTGTGTCAGGAATCGATAATACAGTTCTATGAGCTGGTGATGTACAGTGATAGCATTGATCACTCCAACTGATGGAGCACAAATTCTGCTTCTCTGTTTGTATCATGTTGAGGCCTGGTGTTTAGCGGTATCTATATGTATGCAATTATTCATTTTTAATTTTTAAAGATTACTCTGCCTATGTTTTATAAATGCAAACAGATTTTTATTCTGTCCTAATATAAAACTGCTGTCTTAATTCTTGTGTAAAGTTGCCCAGAGCTGAATTGGATGAGCGATTAGATTCCTTTAAGTGGGTCCATTGGTGGGGTGTGGCTACCACTTTGCTTCTTAAAAATAAGAAGCAAGCAGTTTTAAAACACTTAAGCTTTTAAGCCAGCCACATTGGCAATTGAACCCTAAAAGCTGTGACGGTGATATTCTCACTGTAGAGCAACCTGTTAATGTACAAGCATGGAGTTTACACTTGAGAAACAGCTAGTTGGGGAGTACTTTGGCAAAAGCAATGTTATTTATAATAGTATCTTTAACCTTTGGCCTGAGACCACATAGGGAGATGTTGGAGCTTTGGGTCTTCGATCAGTGGTAGGTTATAAGTGCTGCCGCAAAGGAGGATAAGACCAAGGTTTAAAGGAGCAGGTCATATTAAAAGTTAATATTCTACAATATGCCACATTTTGTTAACAACCGCATAGTAAGTGCAAGGACATTTTTCTAACAGGAATCATAATATGATTGTGATCATTATAATCTTTGAAAAGGGGAAATACAAAGTAACTACAATGAAAGTAGATTTTCCTAAGGCTTTCTTGAATGCATGCAACAAGACAGATGTTTACTGTAAACTCGGCCAACCGGCCAAGAGGCAATACTACATTCGGAAACATTCCGAGACATATTCATTGTCGTGTCGTCAGGAGGGGCAAGAGCTATGAATGTGTAGAAAGGTGAAGAGAACTTACTTGTGAGTGTTTACCACCTCAGAGAGACTGGCAGCAGAAGTGGAAGTGGTATGCCACAGAAGAGGCAGCTGGTTGGTAATAGATTTCCAAATTTTTATTGTTTATTTGCTTTAGCTAAAATAAAGGCAGGCTAATTAGAAATGTGATTAGCATCTGTTACTAAAGACCTTAAAAAAAAGGTATTTTTTTTTTAGTTGGACTACTTTATTAATAATGTTAAGGACCTGGCACGGAAGCCCAACAGGGTGTGCTGTATGGCCTGTGGTGTATGAACATCCTAGATAGTTGTAGTTGGATGGCAATCAGGACAAAATGCCAGAGTCTGACCAGCTTCAGTCAGTGCATGTTTTGAACATGATGTACTGTAGTCCGTCAAGGCTGTGAGTTTCTTATGTTATCTACATAACTCACAGCCTTGACGGACTACAGTACATCAGCAGGAATTCAGAGGACTTGGTAGCAGATTAAAAAGCAGCACCTTTGAAGTTGTCATAAAACCATAAGATTTAGGAGCAGAATTAGGCCTTCTTCCAGTATCTCTTCATGCCCCTGACTAATCAAGAGTCTATCAACATCTGCCTTAAATATACATAAAGACTTGACCAACATAACTGCCTGTGGCAAAGAATTCCACAGATTCACTACTCTCTGGCTAAAGAAATTCCTCTTCATCTCCATTCTAAAAGGATGCCCCTCTGTTCTAAGACTGTGTCCTCTGGTCTTAGACTCACCCACCATAGGAAATATCCTCCCTACATCCACTCTATCAAGGCCTTTCATGATTCAATAGCTGGAATCGTTTTTGTGAACCCCCTTTGAACTCTCAAGTTTCAGCACATCCTTTCTAAGATAAGTGACCCAAAATTCCATGCGAGGCCTCACCGGATCACTTTATAAAGACTCAACATTACATCCTTGTTTTTATACTCTGGTCCCCTGGAAATGAATGCTAACGTTGCATTTGCCTTCCTCACCACAGATTATTTTGAGTGCAGGAACAGGAAAAGGAGGAGGATAGGTTAAACAAATGACTGGCTGAAAAGATGGTGTCGGAGGGACGGCTTTAGATTTCTGGACCTTTGGGTCTGTTTCTAGGAAGAACATACAGGACAATGAGTTGTATATGACTCAGAACAATTAGGATGGTTCAAACACATTTGACAGAGAAATGTGAGATGCAGCAAAAGTAGTACATTAAGGGGTAAAATATTAGTAATAAGTCTAGAAGGTGCAAGTGTGGGAGTAGGGCTAATAGTACCAATCTTCATCAAAGAAAATCTGATGAACTGAGAGTGGTGGAAATCTGATCAGTAAGTTCACATGGTGAAAAGATTGGTGGTGGGACATTCTAGATGAGGTGAGATGAGATATTCTAGGTTTTGGAATGATATTGATTACAATAGGCAGAGAAATGCCAGATGGAACTTACCCTATAGAAATATGAGGTGCTACACTTTGGGAAAATGGCTAATACATGCAGAACTCTTGGATGGACTGAGGAACAGAAGGACCTTTGTATTCATGTCCAAGGATCCCTAAAGACAGTTAGCACAGATGGGTAAAATATTTAAGAAGCAAGTGGAATAATTACCTACATTATATGGAACATAGAATATAAGAGCAAGGAGTTGATGGTGCAGCTATATAAAACATTAATTAGCCCCTAGCTAGAGGATTATGCGTAATTTATGTCATTACTCTTTCAGAATGAAGTGATTGCGCTAGAGAGATTAAAGATCGGATTCACCAGTATGTTGCCTAGGAAAAAACCTTCAGGTATGAAAGGGTTCTGGATAGGCTGGGTTTGCCTTCTTTAAGGTGAAGAAAGCCGATGAATCACCTGATTGACTTATACAACATTATGAGAGCTAAAGATAGGAAAGGCAGTGAGAAAGTTTTCCCCTTAGCAAATCTGTCTCTGGCTGGAAAACATAGGTCTAAGGCAAAGAGAATTTTTCAAATAGTATTTGCGCCCAAAGGTTAGTTGAAACCTGAAACCCATTATCTGAGGGGTCGATAGAAGGCAGGTCTTCTCACAGCATTCAAGATATGTTTAGATGAGCATTTGAAATGCTATAGTATTGAAAACTATAGGCTGAGTCCTAGGAAGGGGTATTATGTTGAATGACAATTTTGTTTCATTATTTATTCATCTTTATCCTACAGAGAAACAGGATAGTAGGACAGAGAAAACGAATGTTACATCGAGAACAACAACTCATGAATAGTATCAAAAGCAAAATTACAAAAATAACCTTACTAAAGGAAACCAAATTCTTTGAACCAGGTGGTGCCCATTTCAAGATTTTCAGGGAAATGAGTGAAAGAAAATTACAGACACCTTGACTATAAACTCCATCTTGATTTAAGATTAACCTCTTTATATAGTATAATTTCTTATGTTACTTCAGGGAAATTGGGGAATTATCCGTCAGAGTGATAGAGGTGTATAATATTATGACAGGTGTAGGAAAGGGTAGAAAGTAGAATCTGTTTCCCATGGTAGCTGTGTCCAAGACGAGAGGGCATAATTTTAAAGTGAGGGGGAAGCAGTTTAAAGGAGATCTAAGGGGCAAATTTATCATGCAAAATGTGATCTGTATCTGGAATGAGCTGGCACAGGAGGCAGTGAAAGACAGAATAGTAACAACACTTAGGGGTATCTAGCCAGGTAGTTAAATGAGCAGGGCATGGGAGATGGGGTATAAAATTAATGCAGACAATTGAGATTAATGTAGATAATCAGCAGGATATGGTCGGTCAAACATCCTATTTCTATCCTGTACACTTCTATATCTCTATGCCACTAAATTCTAGTTAATGGGAAATTCCTGAATTCTGTAGCTTGAATTGTTAGAAATGTTTCAGCTGTTCAACAAGAACCAAAATGGATTTGCAGATAGATCATACCTGAAGTTTTTCTTTTGAAGAAGCCACTGAACATTGCAGTGGGGAGTGTTTAGGGACCTTGTAAATGTTAGTTATATGGTGCTTTAAAGGTCTTTGCAAAGTCCATCATTAGATGATTGACTAAATGTGAAGCTCTTGGAACGGAAGGCAGTTTGTTCAACTGGCAGGGAAAACTAGCCAAGCAACAATCAATACTTTACCATTTATATTTAAAGAAGCAGCTTGTTTGTGGAAATTATGTGCAGGTTGTAACAGTTTATCACTTTACTATGCCAGCTTAGCAAATGACACACTGATAGGTAATGTTACAAGAAATGTGGAAAGAAGTATTACAATGCAAAAAAAAATAGAGTTGACAAAATTGTAACAATTATGAGGAAATCCAGTTTGGATCTAAAAATGTAGAGATGTAATGGTTCTGCAGGAAAAAGAAAACAGACTTTCAAGGGTTAAACTATGATTACTGACATTGATTTGTAGTTCCAGGAATTTGGAATGTTAATGGGTAAAGCTTTCACGGTACAAGTGAATATTACTGATATTGCAAATGTTTCAAGGTAAAAGTGAACACTGGTGATACCGCAAAGGCTCTCATTGCAACTTTTCAACTCTCTCCGGCTACAGGATTGGAGCAGTGGATTTGAGGGCTGCTTCCATCGTATTATTGGAGGTCATCGGTGGTGGAGCAATACAAATAAAGCTACTCATTTTATCTGTGGGGTAGGAAAATCATTGGAGTCCATTTAAAGGAGCAACATAAACTTTCATTTAGAAAGTGTAGATTAGTCAGGGGCAATCTGTATTGATTGGTCAAGGGAAGGTTGTGTCTGACTAATAATTAATTTCTTTAGAAGGTAACAAGAAGGACTCATAATAGCAGTGCATTTGATGTAGTCCATGTGAAGATACAATATGGACTACATGAAATGCTGAAAAATTGAAAGCCCACGAGATCCTATTGTAAGTGATCACACAGTAGTACTTACATCTACTGTGATGAAGTGCTTTGGGTGGTTGATCATTGCTAAAATTAACTCCTGCCTGAGCAAGGACCTGGACCTGTAATTCACCTACTGCAACAACAGGTCTACAGCAGACACAATCTTGTTGGCTCTCACTGGGCTTTGGAGCACTTAGACAGCAGCTCAGCTTTCAACACCATCATCTCCTCAGACCTACTTAGCAAGTTTCAGAACTTGGGCCTCTGTACTTCTTTCTTCAACTGAATCCTCAGGTTCCTTATCGATAGATCACGGTCAGACCAGATCAATAATAATATCTCCTCCTCACTGACAATCAACACAGGCTTACCTCAGAGATGCTCTACACTATCTACCTTCATGACTGTCTGACTAGGCACAGCTCAGGCACCATCTGTAAATTTGCTGATGACACCACTGCTGTTGGCAGAATCTAAGATGGCAATGAGGAGGCATACAGGAATAAGATAGATTGGCTGGTTGAGTTGTGTCACAGCAATAACCTCACACTCTGTGTCAGCAAGACCAAGGAATTGACCTTGGACTTCAGTAAAGGGCAGTCAGAAAAGCACACCAGTCCTTATTGAAGGGTCAGCAGTAAAGAGGGTAAGCTGCTTCAAGTTCCTGGGGTCATCGTCTCAGAGAGTCTATTTTGGGCCCAACACATTGATGCAATCATGAAGAGGACATGCCAGCAGCTCTGTGTCATTTGGAGTTTGAGGAGATTTGGTATGTCACCAGAGACCCATGCAAAATTACTATAGATGTAAAGTGGAGAACATTCTGACTAGCTGCATCTCTGCCTGGTATGAAAGCTCTAAAACACAGGATCAAAAGAGGCTGTAGACTTGGCCAGCTCCACCACAGGCACAAATCTCCCCACCATCGAGGACATCTTTCAAAGACAGTGCCTCTAGAAGTGTCATCCATCATTTAGGACATTCACCATCAAGGACACACCCCGCTCTTGTTACTGCCATCCGGGAGAAGATACAAGAGCCTGAAAGCACACGCTCAATGTTTTAGTAACAGCATCTTCCACTCTGCCATCAGATTTCTGAATGGTCCATGAGCCCATGAAATCAATCTTGTTATACTTCACTATTTATTCTTTACTATTTATTTATTTTTGTAACCTATAGTAATTTGATGTCTTGCACCATACTGCTGCTGCAAAACAATGAACTTCATGACACATGTCGGATAATAAACCTAATTCTGATTCTGGTCCAAGACAGGCAAATTATCCAAAATAAGAATATTCTTTTTCTCTCTCTCTCTCCTTTTTCTCCCTCTGTCCCTCTCACTATACTCCTTGCCCATCCTCTGGGCTTTTCCCCCCTCCCCCTTTCTCCCTGGGCCTCCCGTCCCATGATCCTCTCACATCCCTTTTGTCAATCAACTGTCCAGCTCTTGGCTCCATCCCTCCCCGTCCTGTCTTCTCCTATCATTTTGGATCTCCCCCTCCCCCTCCCACTTTCAAATCTCTTACTAGCCCTTCTTTCAGTTAGTCCTGACGAAGGGTCTCGGCCCAAAATGTCAACTGTACCTCTTCCTAGAGATGCTGCCTGGCCTGCTGCGTTCACCAGCAACTTTTATGTGTGTTGCTTAATAATCAAAAGTTGTTATCTTTTGGAACTGATGGCAGAGGAAAGATTTAGTTGATACATAAGCAATTGTGAGTGGTGTAGGCAAAATAAATAGGAAGAACCTTTTTTAGTAGAAGATTCAAAAATGGGGATCATAAATTTAAAGTAAGTGATGGATTCGAAGGAACGAGTAAGAGTCGGTCTCGACCCAAACTTTCAATTATTTCTCTCCATAGTTGCTGCTGAGCCATTGAGTTCCTCTGGTAATTTGGGCTTTGCCCAGCTTTATAGTATCTGCAATCTCCCATGTCTCAAACTGTCTGACTGGTTGATAGATGCAGAAGCTTCACCACATTTGTGCATTTAAGGAGTTATGGATTTAAATGATGGAAAATTGCATTAGCCTTAGCAGCTCTCTTTTTGATCAGCACAGAATGTCTTTCTGCTGTGTTGTAGTTAGTCTGTGATACAATGGAATGCAGTGTAAAGCAAAACTGTGTCTTCCAGTTTTGTGTACATTGGATGCTACTGTAAAAACACTCATTTCCAACTTCTAAGGACAACTAGTCCTGACTATAATGATCTTGCAAATGCCAACAAAAACATACGCAACCATATTCAGTATTCACTGATACGCAATGTTTGATATCTTTGGGCTGTTGTGGAGATGGGTGAAGTTTAGGAGCTGCCAGAAAGCTGCAGAGTGTTACTGCTCTTCACAGAAAATAAAACATTTTTGCTTTGTGTTCAGTGTGTCCTTTAGGGAGAATATATGTGCTGTGTTTGTACAACTTGTAAGTCCACCCAGGAAATGCCAACCATATTTACATCCACTTTCAGAGAGAGGTGACCTGTTTTAGGAATCCTTTAATGATTTTTGCCAAGATCTCAGTCTTAAAGTCCTCAGACTATTATGTCGTTGCAAGTCCTGAAGAAGTTGACAAATAGTGGATTCTACTTCCACACTGCATTAATTATGGGTACAGGAATATAATCAAACCTTCACTCTAACAATAAAGAACTTCGGTTCTGCAAGGGGTTTACTTCTGTGGAGAAAATCGGTTATTTTGCTAGAGAGGAGCTAGTTGTTTTTTTTTAAATCATTGTCCTGCACTACTCTGGAGGCATCTCTGAATGTCATGGAAATATTGTGTGAAGGCGGTTGCCACAATTACTTTTCCAGTAGCGGTTGGGAAAACTGCACGCGAGGCGGGCTTCCTAGCCAAAGCGGTGGATCCGCTATTATTAACACTGGACGATGCCGGCGAGCTTGCTTACTTAACTAACAAAAATCCCACCCCAACGAACATCCCAAGACCAAGACCATTTTTTAAGACCCGCCACGGTGCTCTCGTGAGACCTGATGAAATGTTGCAGGTGGCAACAATATTCTACGATTTCAAAGCTAATGTATTTACCTGAGTCCCTGCTGTCTAACGGGAGTCTGACGAAAGAAAACCCGTTTATAGGACAGTGAATCCACTCCTTGCAAATTAACATCATAGACATAGGTTCTGCTAAATGCAGAAAATAATGAAAGTTGTTCTAGTTTCAATAAAATGGAAAATCCCGTTATGAAGCGCAGACTTCGAGCGGTTAAGTTCCAGTGAACAAGAGTTTTGTTTAATTGAGGCGTTCCAATCACAACAACTGCTCGGGAGTGTGGCGGGAAACCGCGTGCCTTGAATTTAGTCTGCAGATGTCTCTCTCATATCGGGATGGGTTGAGAACACGCAGGAGTCAAGTGGTGGCACTGTTTGGCAAAATACTGACTTCAGACCACGTGAAGTGAGTGGAGCCTGGTTTAAAACCTGACATTTAACACTGCCTGCAGATCATTGCCTCTTAAACTTCCATCGGAAGCTAAAGTCTGTTCCGGACTCTGGAGTGATCCCATCTCGACTTACCACCTTTACATTTATTGCCCCACTCTTCTCGATTGAAGTACTGTGCACCATTTTAAACTCCGATGACCATAGTCCTATATCTATTTTTCCTTACGTGATGCTTCTATTAAGTGATAAAGCAACTGTTTTCATTTTGTTTTATGTCTCTACAGCTGGCGGCCGCTGAGGAACTCCTATCCAGGCTTCATCAGGATTGCCAGTGCTGTGACCTATTTTTTTCCCCTCTGACCGGTCTGACATTTGGTGGTGTTGTATACGTTTATTCCCGTGTCCCCGCTTCTCCCAAACATTGCCACACTCGCGCAGACAAGAATGATGAATAAGCAAGTGCCTTCTGATCACAAGCTGGCATCTGTTGCTCCAATGATAGAGTGCAACGATGTGGAGAGGAAGGAGATGGAGCTCGTTCTGGTAAAAGAACGCAATGGGGTTCAGTACGCAAACACAGCTATCATCAACAGCTCAGCCGGGACAGAACAGGAAGGCAGGGAGACATGGGGAAAGAAGATCGACTTCTTACTTTCTGTTGTCGGTTTTGCCGTGGACCTGGCCAATGTGTGGAGATTCCCCTTTCTCTGCTACAAGAACGGAGGCGGTGAGTGAAACTTTCTTTTAATTTCCCTGTTCTGCTTGAATTGATTTGATGGAAGAATGGTATTAAAAGCAGCGACCGGTCTGTGTATCGAGGCGGCTGTGATTTCTGTGAACTTCCGAGAAGGAAGGGGTTCTTTCTAATGACCTCGCCGCCCGGAGACGGTGTAAAGCCTCATAACCTAGCCTGGGTTTAATCCGATAATCCATTGGGGGGCAAAGTCCAACCCACGTAAACACTCCCCGTACCCTCTCATGACGGATCTCTCACTTTCTGAAGCACAGGATGAAAGGAACTGCACTTTAACGAAGCATCGATTCAAGCTTAGCCATTTTAGGAGTGCATTCTTACAACTGGTTCTCTTCACTAAAATGGTGTTACAAAATATTCCTCTGGTACCGGGGCCGGACGCAATCCAAGAACGGGTGACAGAAGACCACACATACAGTTCTGATTATCTCCGCACGGTCGCTGGAAGAGCAGTTCCTCGGTTCACATGCTTTCCGGGGCGATCGAAGAATGGAAACATTGTCTTGACGCCTTATTGATATGATGCTTCAGTCTAACTTTTCATTGGCGAAATCGTACACCACACCTAACCTCGGTCAGGCGGTGTTTGGAGCCAGAATCGCTGGCTGCCACGGAGCGATCAAAGCGCTGGTGATACTGTGGCATGTTCCCTGGTCCTCAGTTCCACAAATAAACACACTGTGCTCTTCCTCTTTCCCCAGGTGCATTCCTCATCCCTTACTTGTTATTTCTGCTAATCGCTGGAATGCCCTTGTTTTACATGGAGTTGGCACTGGGACAATACAACCGCGAGGGCGCCGCCACCGTATGGAAAATCTGTCCTATATTCAAAGGTGATTTGTCTTTGCAGTTTTCAGCAGAAGTAGCCTATTAATTCGCATGTCTCGCGTGGAATTTCAGTAAGATAACGAACCAAATGGAAGCGTTTGCACTTGATAACACACCATTTTGTTAACATTTATAACACTCGTGAAGATGACTGTGAGTCTAGGACTGAATGCAGGAAATGTGATAAAGTCAATTTTATGCAGTAAGCTAAAGCTAACCATAGACTATGTGCTGTTTTCGAATTGTTATATAATTTATGCAGGGGAATAATGTATCGTTGAATTTACAGAGTCTAGTTTGCCGGCTCGTGGAATTGATCTGTCCTGGTTATTCCCGTATGGTTGGCAGATTTGGGAGGGAAATGGAAGCCACCGAGTATCCCATTCCAAAATTCTTAACAGTTTCCCATTGGTTTGGCTGTCCGGGGTAGGATTCAGTGCCAAATGCCTTATGATTTACTAAAGGCGATCTTACCATAGACAAACCCATGCTCTAGCCTATAGAGTTATGTTCTATGTTTTTTTAAAAAACTGTTTAAATGTTGCAGTCTTATACCTTGTTAGATTGTCTGCAAAACGGGTAATGATTTAATTGGGGGGGGTTGTTTGTTAACGATGTTATTCATCAACAATTAGCAATTATTAATTAAGATGCAGCCTACGGAGAAGAGAAACCAGTGAGCCTTCTACAAACTAATGTTTTCAACAGTCCAGATACACCTCAGTGAGGAAGGAAGATGATGTGACCATATTTAAGCTGGTAGTAAAATTACAGTTTTCTTTGAAATTGCTGTTTCTCACCTGTGTTTTCTCAAGCGAGCATGTCCCGCCTTGGGCATATTTTAGTAATGTAGGCTGCGTCAAAATTATGACCTTTTGCCTGCTCAGCAAGAGCTGGCACTAGAAGATAGAACATAGCTTAGCGATTGGCATGACGCTATTCCAGCTCAGGGTGTCGGAGTTCAATACCAATGCCGTCTGGAGCAGGTTTCTATGCCTTTGCTGTGGTGCGTGGGTTTCCTCCGGGCGCCTCCGGTTTACTCCCACAGTCCAAATACATGCCGGTAAGCAAGTCATTGTAAATTGTCCTTTGAGTAGGCTAGAATTAAGATAGAGGGGTTGCTGGGAGGTGCAGCGGGTTGGACCAGAGAGCCTGTTCTGTTCTGTTTCTCTAAATAAAACACAATAAAAGTAAGCTTATAGCAGTGCAGTCCCTCTGACCCACAATGTTGTACTGACCTACTTAAACATACACCATGATCAACTTAACCTTCCCCCCTACACAACCCATGACACTCCATCTTCTTGAATCCATGTGCCTATCTAAGAGTCTCTTAAATGTCCCTGTTGTATCAGCCTCTACCACCACCCCTGGCAGTGTGTTCAGGACATCCACCACTCTCTCTATATATATAAAAAAACTTTTCTCTGCTATCTTCCCTAAACTTCCCACACTCAGCTGAAAAGCATCCCCTCTGGTACTGGCCATTGCCGCTCTGGGAAAAAGATGCTGGCTGCTCACCCTATCTATACCACTGTAGGGCATAGTTTAAATGCTATTACAGGTCGGGCCATCAGAGTTCAGGGTTCATTTCAGGTGCCCTCACCATGCACATCTGTATGTTCCTTCACGTCTGTGCATGCGTTTCCTCTGGGTGCTTCCCGGAGTCAATCGGTCATAGTAAATTGTCCCCTGATTAGGCTAGGGTTAAGTTGATGGGTTGCTGTGTGATGTGACTCGGTGGGCTGGAAAGGCTTGTTCCCCATGCTGTGTCTCTAAGTAAATAAATAACTGTTCTTATACTGCTCAATCAAGTCACCTCTGATCTTCCATCACTCCAAAGGGAAAAGTCTTACCTTGCTCAGCCTTTTCTATTATGTGACTAGTAGTCACATAACCAAACCTCCTTACGATTTGGGCAGGTAATTGCACTGGACTCCTCACTGGAGGTGGTGCATGCTGCTTGTCAGTATGTACCTTGGTACAAGTGGAGGTCTCTCCCATCCCTCCACTAGAGGGAAACAGCTCCATTAGAACATAGAACAGCACACTATGTGAGTTTCCAGGACATTGGCAGAGATGGGTCGTACTGCCCATTAAAAGTGCCTGACTGTTCAATGTGCTATATTCTAACTCAAAATTGGATATGAAGCACCTATTCCCAACAAAAATATTTCACAAATCACAAAATTTGGAGCCTCTTGAACCTCTTTTGTATTCAAAAAGATGGTGGCAGTCTTAGTTTACTTCCCCCCTGCCCCAATCTTTACGTCCCCTGATTCCTTTGGTGCCTGTGATGCTGCGGCATCTAAGTTTTTCACTGCATCTTTGCATGCATGTATTTGTGCAAATGAGAATTAATTCAATTTTGACTTAATAAGTTACCAATTTCAGCTCTGAGTGCATCTCCACAATGGCTGAGCATCCACAGCAATAAAATGTGGCAAATTCCTATAATTTCTAGCTTTGAATCTAATTTTTTTTTATCAGAATCTAATGGCTCCCTCATCTTCTGAAGATTTGGTATACCCACATCTACAGTTTTCATCAGGATAAAAAGAGTGACTGACTATTAACTCTATTTCCCTCTTTCAAAATCTTGTATTTGAATGAGATAATCTTTCAGTCTACTCCGATTTAAAAATTACTTATTAAGCTGGCACCTCTAACTTTTTGTGCAGGGAGATGCAACCTTCTGGCACCCCTCTGGTTTTAATGTTAAGTCCCCTCACCATTTCTTTCTCCCTCTCTCATGAAAAATAAACTATCTCTAACCCACTTATTTTAGCCATTTCTCTTAAAATTGAACCCTCGTAATGCCAAATCTGTATAATGCTGTGTCATATGTCAATAATATCGCTATGGTGATATGGTTCTGAGAAATGCACCCTGTGTTTTTGATGTGATCTAAACATTGTTTACTTATAACAGAACTTCCTCAATTTGTAATGCCGTCAGCTAGAAAGGTTAACAGTTCATTCACCTTTTTTGGTTTATTTTCCCTGTACACAATCGTTAGTAGTCCGTACACATTCATATGAATCCCCACATCTCTTGAGATGTGCACTGCTGCCAGCTTTTTGTTTTATGCCACCTTCACCAGACATAACTGGAATGCAATGGTTTTGTTGGGGAATGAAAATTGCAACTTTTACCAATGTATAGAATAAAAAATGTAGAACAGTATAACACAGGAATAGGTCCTATAACTCACAATGTCTATGCTGAACGTCATGTCAAATCAAACTACATTTCTTCCCCCTCTATATCCTCCCATTCCCTGCATATTCGTGAGTCTATCTAAAAACATCTTAAACACCACTATCCCTAATATTGTGTTTTTTTAAGTAATTTTCATTTTCACAATGTGATCAGTTACAATATGTCAAAGACTACTTTACCTTAAAAGCCCACCTCAGACACATTAGTTGTCAGGCAAAGATAGCTATAAACCTTAGGGGTTAGGAGCATTGTGATACTTCTAATATCTGCAGTGCTAATGTATGCCATCATAAACATCTTACTTCAATACGGGACTCAAAGATGAATGGGAGTGGAAAGAGGTAGGTGGAGGAGGAGACAATGCTACTTCTTTTTCCTGTTTGCCTAATACCAGTTCTGTAGAAAGATGAGCCCATCAAGTCTAGAAAGCACTATAATGTCTGTTAGCTAAGTGCAGTTCATAAAAGAGAGCTTTTTGGCCATTATGTACTTGTCAGCCAAAATTAGACTTTGAGTTAATCCCACTTCTGGCTCTTGGTCCAGAGCATATCAAGTAGGTATCCACATAGATTTTAAATGTTGTGAACGTTTCTTCTCCCACCATCCTTTCAAGCAGTGAATTCTGGACCCCACCACTTATGGCGTAGAAATAAATTTTCTCAACTCCCTCCAGATGCTTTGATCAATTAATTTAACTTTATACTCCCTAAACTGATCTCTCTGCCAAAGATAATCAGAGCTTTCTGTTTCCCCTGGCCAAGTACCACATAATGTGATAAGTGTCCCCTCTTTCAACTTTGTACCAGTGGAAGAGCAAGTCCAATTACACATCTCTCCTCTTTAATAGAATTTTTCAACCCTGGTAAAGCCTTGCAGATTTCCCCTACAGTCTATCCTGTGCTAAAACATCCTTACTAATGTGTGATGGCCAAAAATGTATGCAATGCTCAGTTACTGAATTTGAGTTGCTGATTTTCATGTTGCGAAATCAGGCAGGATTCATGTAATCTAGGATGCCACCTGCTGATAATTGATAGGTGAAGATATATTGACCAATCACTGTTAAACTAAACAGCTAGAAAACACTAGCCTTTAGGTTTATGCATATAAAGGAAAGGATTTGTATATTCGCATAGAGCTTTTTCATTAAAGGAATGGGTAGGTGTGTTCAAGTTGCAAAAGGGAAGAAAACAGCGCAGAAAACAAGCTCTCACAAAAGATAGCTAACAGTCCTTCATGAGTTGTTTTTTTTAAAGAAAGATGCACCAACGCTGAAAATAAGTTGTTAAATAAATCCTACCGAGAAGTTCTCCATCTCTTTAAAATGGATGGCATTTGTCCGCCTCTATTAAGAATTATAAAACTACCTTAAGAAGTTGCAGTTTTGGCATTTTCAAAAGGAACAAAGCAAAAATATGTTGAAAAATATATTGAATCTGTTTAATGAAGTCCAATACATTTCATCTCATAATGAAAGAAAATTAACAAGATATTTAAACCCTTGGAATTCTAATTCTGGTGGCATAATGATAGATTGTGGTATTGTTCACATTCCAGCCCTTGTTCAGAATAAGAAGCAGATTTAATATCACCAGCGAAAGTCGTGGAATTTGTTAACTTTATGGCAGCAGTACAATGAAATAGATGATACATAAATGTAGAGAAGATGATTGAGTTACATTAAATATATATATTTATTAAATAGTTAAATTAAAATAAGTAATGCAAAAAAACAGAAATAAAAATTGTAATGAAGTAGTATTCATGGGTTCAATGGCCATTTAGAAAATCAGATGGCAGAGGGGAAGAAGCTGTTCTTGAATGTGTGTGTCTTCAAGCTTCTGTACCTCCTTCCTGATGGTAACAGTGAGAGGAGGACATGTCCTGGGTGGTGGGAATCCTTAATGATGGGTGCCACCTTCCTAAGGCAGCACAGCTTGAAGATGTCTTGGATTTTACAGAAGCTAGTCCTCATGATGGAGCTGACTAATTTTACAAGTTTCTGCAAATTATCTTGATCTTGCACAGTAGCTCCACCCCCATCTTATTTCACTTATTTGGACCTTCAAGGCAGTAAATCAAGACAGTAAGAGTTTAAGATTTTTTTTAAGTAAGAGGGCTGACATTTGCTCATATGTGTAATTGTATAAAGATTAAATTCACCACCTTGTTAAGAGACAATAAGGCTCTTATGAGAAACATTATTTGACAAATTTATTCCCAAGTTTTCTCTAAGCATTTGTTTCATTTTCAACCAATGGTTACTTCATAAAATGATAAATGAATAGATGATCTGTTAAGCCCATATATACTTGTGATGAAGTTTAGGAAAAGGCATGTTAATTGCTAAAGTAATTTGATTCATTTAAGGAAATTTGAGGAAGAAATTACAGCAATTTAGTTAATGTGATTTAGAAAAATCCATGCTAATAGTAACAGTATTCCTTGGAGTTTAAAAGTTGATGAATTATGGGCACCACTTGAGTATTCCCATCGTTAAACAAATGTGTTCATTGACAGTCTGAATTATGGCAATTAGTTGGACCCAACATCCAATCCCTACTTTCTCAGACGATGTTGGTTGGCATTACATTACCGTTGCAGGAAAAGAGGGGAAGTAATCTTGTGAGATTTTTGAAAAAAAATTAGAAGATATAAAAAGGAGGATGGTGATTAATTGTGGCATTTGCAGTTTGGACTTATTGTCTATAAAATGGAAGGCTGGGGAATGTTGCCAAAGGAACACTTGCTTGCATTATTCCTGGTATTTATACTTCAGCACAATAAAGAGAAATATGCCACTATTCTGCTTTTCAACATCTGCAGAACAGTTCTTTGGCACAAAAAGTTTTCTGTAAGAACAAGTTGTATAAGTTGACATTTTGCCATGATTCACATAGTGAATACGTTTCAAAAGGGAAGTTGCTGCAATACCTTTTGCAACATTATGTTTGATCACAAAGTCTTAATATCGCCCTGGTCATTATGTCATTAATGTACAGATGACATTAAAAAGGCCATTGTAAAGACTCAATAAGTAACCCTGAGGTTAGCTTTATTGTTCAAGTAAATATTTCTTGCTAAATAACAGAATGTAATCAATATGTTATGAACAAATGTCTAAAATGCAGTCAATATGTTTGCTCAGGGACTATTAGAAGTGCAGTTTTAATATATTTTAACAACAAATTACCCTCTGACACAGAATTCACAGTAGAGGGAAAGCCAATGTGTTCTGCAACATGAGAATACAGGTTCTTTGTTGTAATTGATATTATATTCAAGAAAACTAGAGGCTCAAGTGTCTGTGACTAATTTAAAATGATAGCCAGCACAAGTGTTAAAAAGAATTAAGAACATCCAATGGAAGAAAACAAGTTTTAAGATCTCTCCGTATACTAACTTGGAAAACATTTCTGGAAAAGATAGTGTTTTTTTTTCTGAGTATCTGCCACCAAGATTTGGATTTCCATGCTAAAGTGGATGGTCAACATGTGCTGGCTGCAATTTGTTATTGGTTTGCCAACTAAACTCTACTGTTCAGCTCTTCATGGAGTCCAATGGCAGAGCATGAATTTGCTTCAGTCTCCCCTCACTTGTGTTGTGGAGTCTGCCTTCCAAACCTGCTCCAGGTTCGACCCGACCATAAATGGTGTAACCATCAATTTCAATGGTGATGAAGTTAACCTATTTTATTATTTGAATTAGCTTTTCATTAGTTAATTCAATTGGTGTTTTAATTTTAAATTCTAAAAACTTTAACCATTTAGTTTTTCATAGTTTTAAAAGCTTTTCAAAGTTGTTGACAGTTTTAAGAGCCAGCTTACACAAGGGCAAGGTTCAGAAACTTCACAATTTTTAAGTTATCTTGTGGATACAACTTCTTTCGAGTTTTCTTTCTTCCCTTAGGCTCTGTTCCACTGCCACATGATGCTATTGCTTCAAACAAAGTGTTACTACTGTGCAGGGAGTTGACATCGGCAGACATGAAAAACCCATAGACCACAAGACCATAAGACACAGGAGCAGAATTAGGCCATTCAGACCACTGAGTCCGCTTTACCTTTCTATCATGACTGATTTTTTCCCCCTCAACCCCATTCTTCTGTCCTCACCTGGTAGCCTTACTAATCAAGAACCTATCAACCACCACGTTAAAACCAAAGTATATGTACTGTTTGCTCCATTAGTTAGCAATTTCGGGTCTGTGATTACCATGGAAAGTATGAACCATTAGGCTAAATTGTCTTTGATAAATGGAATTTGTTTTTTAAGACTCTAAAATACCCTAACATTCCTATGGAGTGTTTGACAGGGCAAGAGGGAAAATTGGAGCACTTGACGTTAGGGAGAGAGAGAAGAAAAGCTTAGTTATTGTTTTCACATTTTGCAGCGAATTGCAAATTGTACCCTGGTTAACAGAAATTAAGTGTCTATGTTTTTTCTTTTAGGTGTGGGCTATACTGTGATACTGATAGCCCTATATGTTGGCTTTTACTATAACGTCATCATAGCTTGGTCTCTGTACTATCTCTTCTCTTCATTCACCACTGACCTCCCATGGGTACACTGCAATAACCATTGGAACAGTCGGAACTGTACTGACCCTAAACTAGTCAACAACTCAATTCTGGGAAATGGAACCAAATATTCAAAATATAAAATCACACCGGCTGCAGAGTATTATGAGTAAGTTCAATCCTTTATTTTATTGGTTCTTGAAAACTGTGATATATAAATCTGACTTTGGAAAATCTTTGATATATATATATATATATATATATATAGATAGATAGATACTGATGAATTGCAGTACATTTTAGCCTCTGATTCACTGCACTGGCACATAGTTTAAAGTCCATTAAATCTTTGTGAAACTTGGTTAAACTTTCTATGCTTTTGAATGGAGAAAGTTCATAGCCACTTATGTTACAGCTGGTAAACAATCATATTGGCAAATGGTCTTTCTGACAGTTTTACAAATTGCCAAACTTCACCTGCATCAGCTTACCCTAATAAGGTAGTTTATAATCTTGGTTTATTTTAAAACAGCTAAAAGGTGGAGAAGTTTGGTGGCAATATTTGTTGTAATAAACCTGTGAACTTACCGGAGTAGGAAATCATACTGATAATTAGTATTTGAAATAAAAGCACCAGGGCTTTGCGTATCACAAACACAAGAGATTCTGCGGAGGCTGGACATCCAGAATAATACACACAAAATACTGGAATAACTCAGCAGGTTAGGCAGCATCTATGGAGACAAATAAACAGTCAACATTTCAGGCCAAGGCATCCTGTTCATTCCTTTCAATAGATGCTCCCCGATCTGATGAGTTCCTCCAACATTTTGTGTGTGTTATAATGCTTTGTTTTTAAATTTTAATTACTTTTATGTAGTTGGACATTATTGTGGTGAAAGCTAAGTCTGTATGAAGATTATGAAATGTCTAATATTGTGAACAAATTTTATAGTAACTTTATCAGTTTTCCACACCTATAATCTTTCTCTGTAGATCTGTTTGTCAAGTTGTTGTCAGCAGGATATTTGAAAGTTTAACACTTTCTCCAGGGCAGTCGGGACTTGTGTGACTTGGCAAAGTATCTGTTTATTGTCTAAGCTATGAAGAAAGAAAAAAATGCCATATAAATTAAATGACTGAATTCAAAGTCAAATCAGACATGGAAAGTGAAATACAAAGAGAAAGAATCATATGACTGAAATTGTTACAAGACTGAAAATGTAAAATAGGAATTTTAACTTTTGTTGTAGTTAATGTCACTTAAATTCTTCAACAACGATAGAACACTGAAGAAATGATAATCCAACTTTATGAAATTTAAAATTCAGTGAGAGATGGTGATTCAGATATGACTTGATTTTTAACGTATTCTTGGATTAGAAAGGATAATTTTTATCCTTTGAGTTTAATCCATTTCTATGATAACAGTCCCAAACTTCACATCCAATACATTTGAAAGGAGACTATTGGACCTGGACAGCTAGTTCTGTATTTTGCACTGAAAACTGTGTGCCAGCTTTTCCTACATATGAATGAGTCAAATTAGTTACTTTTATGGTGTCCAAGAGTGTTAAATTTGATGGAGCTCTAAAAGAACTGGTAGAATCTTAGTTACATGTACTATACAAGGATCATAATACTAGTTTTAGGTGCCCTCCAATAATAAGAAAAACACCAAGACCCAATTTAGAAACAAGCAGAAATTGCTGGAAATGATCAAGAAGTCAGACAACATTTGTGGAGAGATGAGCAGTGTCTACATTTTAGTTGAATTTATTAGAATGAGAAAACTAAAAAGCAATCATCTATCTACTGAAGTAACCTAATAGTTCGAGCAGCATCTGTAAGAGGAAAGAAATTGTTGAATACGGGTTGAAACCCTGCATCAGTCGTGAACAGGAGCTAGTGTAGCCCTCCAAGCCCACTCTGCTGTTCATGACAAGTCTTGGCTTCAACATTATGTTCCACATTTCCTTCAATTTCCTGTAATATAAAAGTCTATTGATCTCTGCCTTGAATATTTTGAATGACTGCATATTTACAACCTTCTGGTGCAGAGAATTCCAATCATTTACAACCCTTTAATGCAAAAATTCTTCCTCATCTACATCAAGACTGAATATCTCTTTATTCTGATGCTATGACCTTAGTTGAAGAAAACCACACTTTGGGAAACATCCCCTGAGCATTCACTCAGCATTGAGTCATCACAGAATCTTTTTTGTTTCAAAAAGGTCACCTGCCATTCTTCAGTATTCAAATAAGTATTGTCCCAATATGCTCTACCTCTCACCATACACCGGTCATCCCAGGTATGTACCTAATGAATGTTAAGACCATACGATATAGGAGTAGAATCATGCCATTTGGCTATGCTCTGCTATTCCATCATGGCTGACGTATTTTCCCTCTCAACCCCATTCTCTTGCCTTCTCCCTGCAACATTTGACAACTTTACTAATCAAAAATCTATTTACCTTTAAGTATGCCCAATGATATGCCCTCCATAGCTGTCTATGGCAATTAATTCCACAGATTCAGCACCTTCTGCCAAAAGAAATTCCTCCTCATCTCTGTTCTAAAGGGACATCCTTCAATGCTGAGGCTGCACCTTTTGGTTCTAGACACTCCCTCTATTTGAAACACCCGCTTCACGTCCACTCTAACTTGGCCTTTCAATACTTGGTATATTTCAATGAAATTCCCCCCTCATTCTTCTGAATTCTAGTGAGTATGGCCCAGAGCCATCAAACGCTCCGCATGTGTTAACCCTTTCACCCCCAGTTTCATTCTTGTGAACCTCATCTGGTCCTTCTTCTTAAAGATAAAAGAAGATTACCTTAATTTGCCATATGTCCATTGAAACACACAGTAAAGTACGCTAGTTGCGTTAACAACCAACACAGCCCAAGTACGTGCTGGGGGCAGCCTGCAAGTGTTGCCAAGCTTCTGAGACCAACATAGCAATCCCACAACTTATTAACCATAACCCATACAGCTTTGGAATGTGAGTGGAAACCAGAGAACCTGGAGGAAGCCCACACGATCACAGACAGAATATCTAAACTCCTTACAGGGAGTGGCCTGAATTGAACCCCAGTCTTCCGATCCCAGGTGTGATCTTTCTTTAGCTGCGATTCTGTGATGCTCACATCATATCTGTCAATTTATAACTAGGCTACAAGATCATTTACCTTATTTCATAAGGTAACTTTCGTAAGTGCATTCAAAATAACACTTCCAGTCCTATATTCACACCCTTCTTCTCAATTTCACCTCCGATACCTGATATTAAATTCTTATCCGTTCATAATTTTTGTTTTATTCTTTATTCAGTAGACTTCAGTAACCCCTCCTGTACTCACCATCCCATTTACTTTATCCACACTTTTCCCAGCTATTGGACCTTTCCCCCCCCCACACAATTTAATTCAAAGCCCTATTCACAGCCCGAGATATATGACCCAACATGCTTCAGGTAGAGCTCCTTCTATCGGAACAGCTCCCTCCTTCCCCAATACTGGTACCAATATTCCACAAATTCAGACCCACTTCTCCACCACCAATCTTTGAGCCATGTACAGTATTTATCTCTCTGATCTATGCTAATTTGCATGGGGCTTAAGTAACATTCCGGAAGTTATTACTTTCTTGGTTCAGTGTTTTAATTAGTCCCTGGCTGTTCAAATTCCCTCAGCAGAACCTCTTCCTTTATTTTCCCTATGTCATTGGTACCCACGTGGACTATGACAACTGCATCTTTTCCCTCCAGCTCCAAATTCCTCCGCAGATTACATGAAATCTCCTGAATCTGGGCACCGCCAGAGGCTTCTGGTGCTCTCAATCCTTGCGATTAAGAATCGCGTCTGTTCCCCTGATTATAATATCCCCAAGAATCTCCGACCTACTGGGCATGCTCAAGGGCTGAAGTTGCTCTTGGATCCCCTGCTTGCCTCATTCACAGTCACACACTCTTGCCTCTGGCCGCAGACCCAATATGAAGTAGTTGGATTCAATAAATGGATGTGACTCTTTCCTGAAACATAGAGTTGAAGCAAATGGCCCTCTTCCTGACACACTGCAGTGTTTGAAGGCTCAAATTCCAGGTCATGAAATTTGAGTCTGAGTTCCTCAAGCAGCCAACGCTTGCTGCATATTTGGTCACCAGGAACCACAGTGGGGTCCATCAGCTGCACATCATGCAGCTACAACATATCACCTATTCCTGCATCCCTACTTTATTTAATTAGTTCTGGTTTAAATAAAGTTTACTTGTTCTTATCTGCTTACCTGTGCATCTTTCATGAAGCCTCTCGAGCAAAAGGCTTAGACCCAGGCACTGGCCCACTCACACAATTGCCAATCCAAAATGGTGTACGAAACCTTGGCCTCTGCCTCTTCTTGTCAAAGCTTCTTGAGCCAAAGCTTCATTTTCCCACTCTAGCTCTGTCCCATGCTAAATATAGCTGCTCCATTTAAACCTCATGCAGAGTGGGATGAAGTGCTTTGAGAGGTTAGCCATGGCTAGAATCAACCCCTGCCTAAGCAAGGACCTGGACCTGCTGTGATTTGTCTATCGCCACAATAGATCGACAGTGGACGCAATCTCACTGGCTCTCCACTTGGCCTTGGGTCACCTGGACAATACTAATACCTACATCAGGCAGCTGTTTACTGTTGTGTGTCTAATATTTCAGGAATATCTAAGTAATTTTGTAGATGTATTGTTTGATTAAGCATTCTTTGCTGTTTATGTAATTCATTATGGTTATATGTAAATATATGTGAATTCAAAGTTCAAAGTAAAATTTAGTATCAGAGTACATACATGTCTCCACATAAAACCCAGAGATTCTTTCTGTGTGGGCAGACTTAGCAAATCTATAGAACAGTGAACATCAGAAACTGTAAACAAACTCTGAAAATACAGATATAAATAAATAGCAATAAATAATGACTATTGAATAACAATATAACAGAGTACTTAAATGAGTGTAGTTATCCCCTTTTGTTCAAGTGCCTGATGGGTGAGGGGTCGAAACTGATCTTGAACCTGGTGGTGCACGTCCTGAGGCTCTTGTACCTTCTGCTTGATGGCAGCAGCGAGAAAAGGACATGGCCTGGGTGGTGAAGATCTTTGATGATGGATGCTGCTTTTCTATGGCAACATTTCATGTAGATATGCTCAATAGTTGGGAGGGCTTTACCCGTGATTCACTGAGTCGATTCCACTACCTTTTGCAGGATTTTCCGCTCAAAGGCATTAGTGTTCCCATACCAGGCCATAATGCAGCCAGTCAGCACACTTTCCACCACACATCTATAGAAGTTTGCCAAGGTTTTGATGACATCCTGAATCTCTGCAGATTCCTGGGGAAGTAGAAGCACTGTCATGCTTTTTTACAATTATATTTTTATGATGGGTCTAGGACAGGTACTCTGAGACAGTGACATCCAGGAATTTAAAGTTATTGACCCTCTCCACCTCTGATCCTCCGATGATTACTGGCTCATGCACTTCTGGTTTCCCTCTCCTGGTCTACATTCAGTTCCTTGGCCTTGAGAGATTATTGTCTTTACACCACTCAGCCAAATTTCAATCTCCCTCCTGTATGCTGATTCATCACCACCTTTGATATGGCCCATAACAGTCACAACTATACATTGTGATATGCGCGTACTTTGCCTAAAGGAAGCATAAAGTTAGACTCCTATTCCTGGCTCCGTCTTTTTCTTGCCATTAGTTTAATGTTTTGGAATACCAAAACATAACATCTATATACTACAGCTCAGCATACAACACAATCCTATCCTCCATTCTAATCAACAAGCTCCAAAACCTGGGCCTCTGTACCTCCCTCTTCAACTGGATCCTTGGCTTCCTCACCAGGAGACCACAGTCTGTCAGATTGGAAACAACATCTCCTCCTCGCTGACAATCAACACTAGAGCACCTCAAGAATGCGTGCTCAACCCACTACTCTGCGCCCACAATTGTGTGGCTAGGCACAGCTCAAACAACATCTGTAAGTTTGCCAATGACATCACTATTGTTGGCAGAATTTCAAATGGTGATGAGGTGGTGTACAGGAGCAAGATAGATCAGCTGGTTGAGTGGTGTTGCACTCAATGCATCAGTAAGACCAGGGAATTGGTTGTGGATCAGGAAGGGAAAGTTGAGGAATCACACTGCAGTACTCATCAAGGGATTAGAACTGGAAAGGGGGAGGTGTTTAAAGTTATTGAGCATCACCATCTCTGATAATCTATTCTGGGCCCAACATATTGATGCAATTACAAAGAGGGCATGGCGGTGGCTGTATTTCATTAGGAGTTCGAGGAAACTTAGTATGTCCCCAAAGACACTGTCAAATTTCAACAGATCTACTGTGAAGAGTATTCTAACTGGTTGCATCACTGTCTGGAACAGAGTGGCTACTTTACAGGATTAGAAAAAGCTGCAGAAAGTTGTAACCTCAGCCAACTCCACTATGGACTCCAGCCTTCCCAGCATCCAGGACACTTTCACACAGACAATGCCTCAAAAAGGTGGCATCCAGCATTAAGGACCACCACCACCCAGGACATGCCCTCTTCTCATTGCTACCATCATGGAGGAGGTAGAGAAGCATGAAGACGCACACTCAACATATCAGAAACAGCTTCTTCCCCTGAATGGACAATGAACCCATGAACACCTCCTCAGTATTTTTTATCATCTCTTTTTGCAGTACTGATTTAATTTTATATGTACCGGATTGGCTCTATTCAATGGTTCCTGCTGTAGCATAGATCTTGCTTATGCTTCTCCAAAGTGAAACTCTGCGTTGCTTTGGATACCGGCCGATTCGTCCTTAATCAAAACTGTATCTATAAGCAGCATTCCAGGTACGATCACACCAGTGCCCAGTAGTTACATCAAAGTTTCCCTACTTTTATACTTATGTCCTCGGAAAGATTCCAGAGGCCTCCCTAATTACATACAGTACCCGTATCTTGCCTTTCTGTGTTTCAGTTACTAGGACTCTTTGATTTCTGCATGCATTGTGTGGCCTCACTTCATTTAAATAACAACTTGCTTTTTCATTCTTCCTACATTTCTTACTTCTTGTCCGCTTGTTTGATCAGTCCATATAATAATTATAGGTCCCTTGAATCCTCCTCACAACTCGCTAACCCACCTATCTGTGCATCAGCAATTTTGACTACAGTGCATTTGACCTATTCAATCAAGTCATCAATATACACACAGTGACCACTTTTATTAGGTGCCTCCCGTAACTAATAAAGTAGCTGCTGAGTGTTTGTTTGTGGTCTTCTGCTGCTATAACCCATCCACTTCAAAGTTTAACATGTTATGCATTCAGAGATGCTCTTCTGCACACCACCCTTATATAGGCATCCATTAATTTCATGAGCCCATGGATTTGCACCTTGGAAGGTTTCCAGGGTGCAGGCCTGGGCAAGGTTGTATGGAAGACCAGCAGTTGCCCATGCTGCAAGTCTCCCCTCTCCATGCCACCGATGTTGTCCAAGGGAAGGGCACTAGGACCCATACAGCTTGGCACCGGTGTCGTCGCAGAGCAATGTGCGGTTAAGTGCCTTGCTCAAGGACACACACGCTGCCTCAGCCAAGGCTTGAACTAGCAACCTTCAGATCACTAGACAAATGCCTTAACCACCCTTATAACGCGAGGTTATTTCAGTTACTGTCACCTTCCCGTCAGCATGAACCACACTGGTCATTCTCTGACGACTCTCAATAATAAGGCATTTTTGCCTACAGAACTGCTGCTCACTGGATTTTTTTTTTGCTTTTTGTACCTCTCTCTGAAAACTCTAGAGACTACTGTGCATGAAAATCTCAGGAGATCAGCAGTTTCTAAGATACTCAAACAACCCTGTCTGGCATCATCAATCATTCCAGATTCAAAGTCACTTAGATCACATTTCTGCCCCATTCTGACACTTGGTCTAAATAAAACAGAACCTCTTGATGCTTTTGTGCATTGAGATGCTGCCAAAATTGGCTGGCGAGTGGTGGGTAGAAACAGATAAGGAGAGAGAGAGAAAAGGGGCATTTCTCACTTAAAATACTGACACAATTTAGAATGTCTCATTTTTATTTGTCCTCAATACACACAATGTTGTTGATCTGTGAATTCAGATCTAATGAGAAAATAAAACAGAAAGTGCACGGGATGCTGAGCTGGTCAGACGTCATCGATAACAAAAAACAGAGTTCAGGTCAATGACTTTAAGGCCATAAGGCATCAGAGAAAAATTGGGCAATTTCACCCATTGAGTCTGATCTGTCGGTTTTAATGACTTCTCATTAGAACCTTTCTTCAAGGTCCTTTTGATCTCATTGTGAATGTTTTATATTGCAAAATAGGTGGAACAAGTTCTAAATTCTCTCTGAGCACTTCTGTTGTGAACATGCTTTAGTGATGAACATTTTATGCTGGAAACGTTCATTGGTTCAGTCACTGGAGCAGTGGTACTAAAGTACAGCGCTTAAGCTGTAAACTGGAGAATGTGATGATGCTAATAACATTTTATTAGTGATTCTTATCTCAGAAGAAGAATGAGGAGCCATTATATCTAATAATGTGTAAGTGCACTTTTTGGAAATTAATATAAAGCAACTTTTGCTGAGTAGTGTATCTTTTATATAGTATTAAAAGCAATTTCCTTAAAATTGATGTAGGAAATAATGGACCTCAGCACTACATCCGACCAAAAAAGTGATTCCTATCAACCCTAAAACTTGTAATTTTAATTAGCTCCTAAAGAGTATCACAAAAATAGCAAACTGAAAAATGTACTGCTAAATGATTTTGAAAATATTAAACGCTGGAGGAACTCAATGGGCCAGGCTTCATCTGTGCATATTGTATCATTTACTTTTTTCTATGAAGTTTGATACTTTAATTTGAAATAGAGGAAGACTGTGCTTGATGACCAGCACAGCTAGGGAGGGCTGAAGGGCCTGTTTCAAGCTGTGTGACAATCTATGCTAAACTATTACAGAAGTACAACAGGTATACCGAAGTGTGGGTATCCACATTATGGGACATCAGTACTAGCCTGCTAAATTGCTTTCTGCACTGTGCTTTTATCTGTGATTTTCCTCTTTTTTTCTGTTCTGTTTCATTGCGGGACAATTATTAGCCATCAAATCAGGGATAGATACAGAGGAAGTGGCTATTAAAAATATGGAATGACAATTGTAATCTTCTCCTCTGGATCAGTTCATTCTGCTTTTGTTAGATGTTGGTTGAAGCTCAATTTCAACTTAAGGGGGATTCCTTTTCATCCAAATTTACCAAACATGGTCATCTCTACAGATTGATGCTATTCATACCTGAAGTATATCATCATCGCCGGTAATCTTGTGCATACCAGCAACCACAAGCAATAACTGTGAATGTCCCCTTTTAGAATTTTCTAAGTCTCTGTGAATATGGGACAGACAAGGAATTCCTATCAATAAAATCTCTATGGTTAGAGACCTTCCAAGGGACATTCATGACACAATGCAGAGTATTGTAAACATCGTACTACTATCTGACTACAGCTTCATCCAAATTGATTTATTTCTGGTGTTAAAGCATTTTTCCTTAAAAAGCCATCTGGAGAATGAGAGAGCTCTGACCTGCATATTTCAGCTGCAGTTTTTATATAGGAGAAAACATAATGTTGGATTGTTTCAATGCTTGCTCAATCCAAGCATTTAAAGGGGGTGGGGAGGGATTATAGTTTGCCGAGTACTTGTTCCTCAGTTTCAGTTCTGTAGACTCAAGTAATAGTCTGGAAATCATTTTAAAATCTAAATTTTGAAGACCGGATAGTTCATCATTAAAAAAAAGGATATGATAGAATTGCTCAGTCCTTCCACAAATCCTAACCATGATTATTATTTATAATTAAAAATGCTAGACCAGTAATAGGATTACTGTTTACCTTTAACAGGCTAGATGTATTTAAATTAAGGCAGAAGCTTCTGATTTTAACAGCTCATCTTTATTTTATAAAGTAATGCAAGAAAGCAATGATTAATTTTATAATTATCTTTAGAAATTCTTTTATCCATTTGGAACAATTATTACAAGATAAATATAATGACATCACTATTTTACTGTTCTGATCAACAGAGTTGCCTGGAAGTCCATTAAATTCAGCAGTGTTACTTACCTTATGGTGTAGTGTATTCTGCCTGTAGAATTCAATTCCATTGACTTCAATGGACCTCAATTTTGGAAATGCAGTGGAAGATGCTGTTCCAACAATATAGCACATTCACCTTTTTTTGAGTGGGGATGGCCTTCTATACATACATTTTTTTTTACTTTACAATTCTTATGAAATAAAATAAATAGTGCTTGTTTTTGAGTTGCCTATGCGAGAGGTTAATCAGTTATAAGGAAAACATCCAGAGGTACAACTCTTTTTTTCTTATAGTTTGTAGAAGTTTCAAGTGTTACCTCAGCGAGTGTAAAAGAGGTTTAATTATCTTGTCATGTCAAGAAGCTATTCAATATATTTTCTTAAGATTTGCTTACTTTGTGTTGATCATCTTGCTCATGTGTGTTCATACTGCAGCCAGATTGCAAGGGTGGACTGTAACATTCTGAGCTTCCTGCCCTAGTAGAGGCAAGCTATGTAAATTCTGTTTGCAAGTTTCTGTTTCCACGACCCCACTGCATCATTAGTGTCCTCTGTGATGTTGGAAGATAATCCCAGTAGCAGCAGCATTATTTTTCTGGATTAATTCATCTTCTTGAGGCCAAATCTCCTCCTGGGGTGGCCACTGACAGCAGCTCACCGAAGTCTTCTGTCCTGGGCCATTCTTTCAAGTTGGACTAAACAGAGTTTACGCATTTCCTGAGTGATTTATAAGTGCAAACACTTATTTTTAAATTAAAGCTAATATAATTTAGAGGAATCAAAATGGTGGGGGAAGTGGTAAAAGAAACTGAGCCAAAAACTAAGTTCCTTGTGCAATTTATAAACAAGGCCTTTCATCAGTGATAACTCTACACTGTTTAGTCTCAGTTCTTCAGAATGCTACAGGTTGCTGAATGTTCCTATTAAATTGTTTGGATAGTAATCTTTCTGCTAGAGAGACTACACAATTCAATTCAGTTTTTTTGCCATTTAAGCACTTGGTTTAGTCTTAATGTCTAAGAATGCAGGACGCAGCACCTCTGCCACCCTGCGCACTGTTTGAATTCTGTTTAAAGTCAAAAGGCTTCAGTGTTGTTACAAACGCCATTAAATTTGTGAAGGAGTACCCGGATACAGGTAAATAATGCTGGGGATAGCATTGCTACCATAACATGGGATATCATGGAAAACATTAAAGAAATTACTTCAGCAGCTGTTTAAGCTGCTTTTCTGAGATATCTTTGCTTTGCTGATCTTAGATGGCGATTCT
Source organism: Mobula birostris (assembly GCF_030028105.1). Taxonomy (NCBI): domain Eukaryota; kingdom Metazoa; phylum Chordata; class Chondrichthyes; order Myliobatiformes; family Myliobatidae; genus Mobula; species Mobula birostris. Next base: position 30,389,127 of record NC_092384.1, on the reverse strand, counting down.
AATATATGATTTCAATTAACTTAAATAAAACTTAATTGTCAGGTATTACAGAAGGGTGAGGGTGGGAGTTTTGAAGATGTGGTGGGGGTAGCGACATGTTGATATATTTATATAAAACCCTTTTGTCCATCACCTTAATGTATTGCTTGTGGTTCCTGGCCACAACTGGCGTTTTAGTAATGATTCTTCATCTGTGTATTTAAAAATCCTTCTCCAACACTTATTTTGTGTGAGAAAGTAATTTAAAGATGACAGCTCGAGGGGAAGGGGAAGATAAACTACAGCAAGGATAAACCACAGCAGAGTTTTTGCATACAAGTTTATTTTTAGTTCTTTTCCTGCGACTGTTAAGCTTCTTTCTCTCTCAGCTCATCCTGCCACGTGCTTATATTTGGCCATGATTGAAAAGAGCCATAAATTGTGGTTACATTGAATAGTCCTCACACATACCATCCTGTCAAATCATAAACCAACATTCCATCAACACAGATGGCATTTATAAGCCTTCAATACGTTGCTTTGAAAGCACCACCAAGAAATGTTACACTTGTCATATAAGTAATTAATTATAGGGACGTTGTGATCATCTGTTTTTGTCTCCAAATCCTGAGCGCTGGTTCCTGAGTAGTTTGCACATAATGTATTGAGGTGTACAAATGGCTCAGTGACCAAATGCCATTTTTCTAAGCTTCCTGTTGGGACTGAGAGAAGGGTGAGGGTTAGAGTTAGGGAGAATATGAACAAGCTGTGAGTGAGTGAACAAGAACTTAGGAGGTGAAACTGAAGGAGGAAAAATGTGAGGTTATCCACTTTGATGCACAAAACAGAAAATCGGTGCGATTTTAAATGCTGAGAGCTTGAATCATGCTGAACTTCAAACAGACCTACTGTAAGTGTTCACTAAAAGCCAACACACAGCTATAACAAAAAGGAAGCAAAGAAATGTTGGCCTGTAATAGGAGAGGATTTAAGTACAGGGGTAAAGGTGTCTTACTGCAAAATTAAATACAGTAGGACACTGTTGCAACTACACCTGGAATATTGTGTACAGACATGGTCTCCTTATCTAAGCAAGGATATATTTGTCATAGAGGGAATACAGCAACTGAACTGCTTCCAAAAATGTTGTGTTTCCTGTATGAGTAGAGGTTGAGTGGATTAAGTCTGTATTCTCCAGAGTTTAAAAGAATGAGAGGAGACCCTATTGAAATTCACAGAACTGGACAGGCCAGATGCAAGGACAATGCTACCTCTGTCTGGAGAGTCCAGAACCAGGGATAACAATCCAATAACAATAGGGCCATTTAGGACTGAGGTAAAGAGAAATTTCTTCACAGGAAGTTTGGTGAATCTTCGGAATTCGCTATCCTGGATGCTGTGGAGTTCAAGACTGTTAGGTTTCTGGATAGAAGGAATCAGGGGATTGTGAGGATGGGGCCGGAAAATGGCAGTGAGGCAGGAGATCAATCCTGATCTTGATGAACGGTGGATCAGGTATGAAGGGCCAAACAGCCGCCTCCATCCCATGTTTATATGCTTTGAAGTGTAAAGATGATCTGATTTCATACCTTGTGACCGCCCCTAATGCATGTTGTTTCTTTTATTTATTTATTTCGAGATAAAGTGCGGAGCATCCACCTCTGGTCCAGTGACCCACCCCACCCAGCAACCCACCTTTTAAACACCAGTCTAATCACAGGACAATTTACAATGACCAATTAACCTACTTTGGCCCATGGGCCAGGAGGAAGCCCGCATAGTACCCAGGGGAAAGTGTAAACTCCTTTCTGATGGCACCAGAATTGAATTCTAAACTCCGAACGCCAGAGATTTAACTGCGGCACGCTAAGAGCCACGCCACCGTGGCACCCATAACATCCAGCGTTTCAGAACCTCCTTCTTCAACTGCCCTCTCTCCCTGTAACCTGTTCCTTACTCCTCCTCATGACTTTAGATCTTAAACTCAAACCTAATTTCCATTATGAATGTATTTGACTCCATTTAACTCAATGTCTCTTTCTAGTTTTGCCCCTTTAATATTTCAAATGCTGGATTGGTCCATTTGCATTCTTGATCAGATTGTATAGACATAAAGGATTGGAAGGGATCTTTATGTCATCAAAATCAAAAATGAATCTGCCTGTGGGAGGTTCAGCATGTCTGTAGCCACATCTCTGCTCTGTGCCTATATCTTACCTGATGTCTATCTGCCTGTTCTAAGAGGGGTGGTGTTAATCATGTTTACTTTTGAATCCCACTAAGATTTCTCTTATCTCTCTATGTAATCAACTTTTTCCAATATAAATAAAGAAAATACTTGTCTTGGAGGACCTATTGTGTTCCTTCATCAACTTATTTATTTTTTGTTCCAAATTCCGGCATCTGCAGGTTCTAGTATCTCCAAACTCATCAAGGTATAGCTACTTAGAAGAAGTTTTCCTCCTCTCCTTGACAAGAGTTCTGTGAGATCTTCTCTCACTATTCTCCAATGTTTTTCCCCCCGTCTCATACCCTATCACCATATTCCACCTCTCACCTATCAGTTCCTGCCTCACCTCTTCCTCTCACTTCTTTGTACTGGCTATCTCCTCTCAACACTCTCAGTTCTGACACTGGGTTTTGACCTGAAATACTGATTAGCTATTTGCCTCCACAGATGCTGCCTCACACGTTGAATTCCCCCGTAGCTTGTTTGGTGGTTCTCAGCGAAAGATATGAAGATGACACAATTGTGCTCTAGGCAGTGTCTAGTATTCCAGCAGACCCATCCCAATCCAGGGAAGCATTTTATTTATATTTAATTTTTAATTTTTAAATTTTATTTAGAGATAAAGTATGGTAGCAATGAGCCTGCACTGCCGAATCACACCCATGTGACCAATTAACTTGTTAACCTGTACATCTTTGGAATGTGGGAGGAAACTGAAGCACCCAGAAGAAATCCACACGATTGCGGGGAGAACGTACAAACTCCTTACAGAAAATAGCACAAATTGAATTTGGGTGGCTCTCACTGTAAAGCACTGACTATCCACTATGCTACTGTTCTGGATGTTGTAAATCTTCCAGTCTTTCTTGAATACAAATGCAGTGTAGAATTTATGGAGTAGATTTCTGTGTACCTGGCCATCATTATGCTTTATATTAAGAGCATTGGAAAGAAGCACGAGTAGACCATTTGCACATGCCATTAAGTGTTACTGCAAATAGTACAAGTCTCCGACAGTTCCCATAGCCCAGGTTTGATCCTCTCCTCTGGTACTGCCCATATGGAGTCTGCACATTCTCCCTGTGATTGTCCAGGTTTCCTTTGGGTTCTCTGGTTTTCTCCCATGTCCCAAAACACACAGGTTAGTGGGTTAATTGGTGACTATACACGCAGGTGATTATAAATAGTCTCTTATGCAGGTGACCGGGAAGGTTTTGTTAATGGATGCATGTGAGGACAATAATAGATTATAGGAAAATTCAGAGAGTGAATAGCATTGATCAGATCACGAGTATAGATTGGAACATCTTCCTCCTATGTAGTGAAACAAGACAGTGGCTGTTCTTTTGTTTCTCTGCTGCTTTCCTGTACCATATTGTTTGATTTCCTGAATACCTGAAGATCTGTTGATTTCTAAATAATGAAGAAGAATGGGATGTTAAATTTACTGTTGTATTTATCTTAATGGAAGCAAATAGGAAATAATAAACACTGATAAATTCCTTTCACTTAACTTTGTTTATAGGCTTTTCCAGGTTTTGCTGGCAGGAACATAACTCTTGCAGCTGCCTGGAAAAGCTTATTTCACATATTTTGACAGACTGAGCCCTTTCATTTTAACTGGTCAACTGAAAGTTAATTAAATCTCTTGTCATAGAATTAGAAATTGGAGGAGCTTCAACCAAACTTTTCTTGTCTTTCAGATCCATTTAGATTTTTAAATAATGGTAATAATATATAGAGAGAAGCATATGGAAACGTTTATCATGCTGTGCTCCATTCAGTCTAACAGAATTAGAAGAGGTGGAAAATTTTATGAAAACAGATGACCTTTTGGAGGTTACCCATTAACCTTGTATTTTTCACCTTTATACTTTTGTAAAAAAATATTATGTAATTATTAAAAGAAGCAATTATATGAAGTTAGGTAAAGGTTAGGAGATGGGAATTCTAGTCTCAGCAGAAGATCCTATTTAAAAAAAAACTGAAATGAAATATAACACGATATTTGCCACTTTACCAGAATTTCTGGTGCAGATATTATTTTCAATGATTCTCATCTGATGCCTTGCTACCTGCAGCATGCTTTATATATCCAGCATTGTTTCCTTGTGGCCAAATGTTATTGTTACTGGGTAATATGTGGTTTTCTCTGGCTACTAGATTTACAACAGCTTGTATGATTACAAATACCTCAACACTATACTGCCTGTGGATGAGATTATGCACAGCACAGAGGTCCATCTGTAGATTGTTAGTTGTAGTTTACGCTAAGGTTTTTGTACACATCATTACAAAAGCATTGGAAGAATCTAAGTAAAGGAAGTACCATGATTATTTTAGACTTAAAGTAGATTTGCAGTTAAAGATACATCACAGTTTTGTATTTTCTTCTACCTAATGGTGACTACATGCTTTGTGTTTAAATCCCTTCTGTTCCACCTTCACCTCTATAAGCGGCTGGTGGCCTCTGCATTTCTGCAGTTCCAGCTTCTTGCATGCCCCTGATTTTCATCATTCTGCAGCAGTGTCTTCAGCCGTCTGGGGCCCTACTGAAGAAATCCCTTCCTCAGCACTCCAGTTTTTCTCTGCAGATGCCATTCAAAGTTCCATGTAAATGTATTATATGTCATTATATACTATCCTGAAATTCATTATCTTGCAGGTATTCACAATAGAACAAAATACATTAGAATCAATGAACAACTATACACCAAGACTGGTACACAATCAATGCACAAGAAAAAACAAACTGCAAATACAAAACACTACTACTAATAGTAATAATCTTAAAAATAATATCCTAGTCCAGAATTGCCAAACACAAAGATAATGAATTTTTGATCTAATACCTTGTCAAATAGGGCAATGCACAATCAAGGAACAAGCTGGAACAGGGAGGAAAAACAACACACTCACACAATTGAAGACATCCAGACACCTGAAGTTACAATGATATGCTAAAAACAGTTATAAAAAATACCAACTACTGGAAAAGTACCAGCAGTGATAATATTCATAATTATAAGTTCGAAAAACTTTACTTGCCTTCATGCAATCCTATTAATGCATAGCAACAATTTTCTTAAAAATCCTGAAAAAGTGCCCGAATTTTTGACAGAGAGCGAAACATATCTCTTATCTTAAGGAGAAATCACAAATGACCCATCAAAATAGCATCTAGCTTTAAACCTGCTCTCTAATTTACTGAATCAGATGAAAATAGGGTATCAAATCAGAGACAACCAAACGAATTATACCTCTATACATGGACGATTTGAAATTACACACTCCTTCATCAGCAAAGCTAAGGCAATTAATTCAAGTAGAAGAACTATTTTCTGAAGATATAAACATGAACTAGATAAGTGCTGAATATTAAACATCAAGAAAAGTGCAATAGAGCTAGTAGAATATAAAACAGAGCAGGAGGATACAATCCAATGGATGAATGTGAAATGTAGGTATATCAGCAAGATATCAACAAGCAAAGAAAATAGATCATAGTGTGATAAAGAGAAAACTTTTGACAGAATTTGCTTCAAGGCTTAAGAAAATCTGCCAAACAGGGCTCAATAATAAAAATATAACAAAGGCAAAGAACACTTTAGTTATACCAATATTAACATATCCTTTTGGCATAATATCTTGGTCCAAACCATTCTGGAAAACTTACAAAGAAAAACAAGAACTGAAATGACAAACTTTAGAAAACACTATGTACTCAAACACATTTAGATTAACACTATTTAGGAAGAACAGGCATAAAAATTTACACAACAATCAGATAAAACGTCGAAGGATATACTTTCATCAACAAAAAACAGGATTCAGCACCCCACATGATCATATGCTATTTTGATAAGAAGTACACACCACTAAACTTAAGTGAATTCACAAAAGCTAACCAATAGAAAAGAATGACCCTCTATGGAAAACATCACTACAATCTGAGCAGACTAGATGTCGATAGGAACATTAAATGCCTGGCTCAGAGTTGGAGATCTCTTCCCAGAAACAAAGGGGTTCCTTGTGACAATAAAGGACCAGGTGGTTAGTGCAAAAAATATTAAAAATGCATAATAAAAGACAAACAAATCCAAGATGGTAAATGCAGAATATGCCAAGAGGAACCAGAAACAATCCAACACATAACAGGATCCTGCAGCAATTTAACTCAATCTGATTACTTACACAGCAAACATCATTCATCAAAAACTTGATTTAAAATAGAAGCTGATAAAAGACACCATACCTTAAATAAAAACAGGTCTGATCTACTTTTAGAGTTAGAGTCTTACGAATTATATTATGACTGATCCATTATTACAGATAGGACAATCCATGATAACCATCCAGATATAATAATACAGGATAGGCATGCAAGAACAACTTACTTAACAAATATAGCCATTCCAAACATACATAACATATAGAAATCAATGAGTAAAAAAAACCTTAAATATGCTGAATTAAAAATGGAAATTGTAAGACTATGGAACACGAACAGGGTATGTATTGTCCCAATTGTAATATCTACAAGTGGTATCATCCCAAAGTCACTACACAACGGTATTAAACAAATGGACCTACCTCTGAAAGAAGTAGAAATAGTCATGTAAATCCCCAGAAGCCAGAACACTAAACACCATTAGTGAAACTTCATCACCATTGTGAAATGAGTGTGCTTGGCTATGCCCTTACCTCAGGTTTTACCAGCTTGAACATAGAAAAACATAAAAATATAATAATAATAGTATAATGAAAGTAAGTAAATAATAATGAGAACGTGAGTTACAGAGTCCTTGAAAGCAAGTCAGTTCAGTTCAGTGTTGAGGTGAGTGACGTTATCCATGTTGGTTCAGGAGCCCGATGGGTGAAGGTTAATAACTGTTCCTGAACCTGGTGCTGTGGGACCTAAGGCTCCTGTACTTCCTTCCTGATGGCAGCATTCAGAGGAGACTGTGGCTTAGAGGGTGGTGATACTTTACGATGAATGCTGCTTTCCTGGGGCAGCACTCCTTGTAGATGTGCTCAGTGCTGGGAAAGTATTTTCCTGTGATGGTTTGTCCTGCCTTTCATCAAAGTCAAGTTTGTTGTTGCATACACTAGTACATGCATGCAGGTGCAATGAGCAAGGACATGCACGCAGGTGCAATGAGCAAGGACATGCACGCAGGTGCAATGAGCAAGGACATGCACGCAGGTGCAATGAGCAAGGACATGCACGCAGGTGCAATGAGCAAGTTACTTGCAGCAGGATCACAAGATATAGCATCAGATAGTAACATTCACTAGAAAAACATAAATGATACAAGAAAGTGCAGAATTTTAATAAGGTCCTTTGTGTGCAATTTGGTCAACGTGTTGCTCTACTCAGGTAGGATCAGGGTTGTGCAGGTTAGTTCAAGAACAAAGTAGTTGAAGGGAAGTAGCTGTTTTTGAACCTGGTGGTGTAAGACTTTAGTCTGTGCTCCTTCTGCCTGATTGTCGCTGTGAGAAATTGACATAGCCAGGACACTATGGATTTTTGAAGACAGATGTCACCTTCTTTGGACAGCAGCCCCTGTACATATCACTGACGGTGGGAATGATACGTCTGTGATGTATTAAGCAGAGCCCACTACTCTCTGATCTGTGCGCTTGTACTGCTGTACTAGTGTTGCAACCAATCAGGGTTAATTCAAGAGTACATCAGGGAAAAAAGTTCATCAATGACATGCTGAGAACTTTCAGCAATTTTTGTTTTGTGTCAGTTTACCAACGTTCATATTGCATTTTTTTTTCATTTAAATGTTTATATTAATA